>NC_091326.1:24277875-24382875 GCF_038502225.1 Cherax quadricarinatus
AGTTTTCAAAAGCTGTTCCTGGAATTCCTGGGAAGTTGCATCCGGAGGCTTGTATATTACGACAATGACAAGGTTTTGGTTTTCAGTCGTTACCGCCAAAAATTCACCTACTTCATTTGAGGTGTTTAGTAGTTCTGGGCAAATGAGCGACTCTGTGACGTACAAGCCATCCCCTCCCCCATGTTGCCTGTTTAGTCTGCCCCATCTGAATACGTTATAACCTCTTGTTGCAAACTTTTGCATTTTTTCTAATTTCTTGACGTGCTTGACCAGGAGTGGGCTCCATTTTGATGCTGCATACTTTCATATGGGTCTGACGTAAACGGGGTACAGTGTCGTGAATGACTCCTAACTTAGATTTCGAAATGCTATTCTTAGGTTTGCTAGGCGTCCATATGTTGCAGCAGAAATTTACTTCATGCTTGCCTCAGGGGATATGCTTGATATGATGCTCACCCCAAGATCCTTCTCCTTGAAAAGGATCTTGGGGTATAGTACGGGTCTTGTTTGTCTTTCTCCAAGTTTCATAACTTTGCACTGGGTGGAATTAAACTCCAGGAGGTAATGGTGGGACCAAGCCTGTAGCCTCTCTAGATCCCTTTGTAGTCTTTCTTAGTCTTCGTTCACTTGTATTTTTATTAATTTCACATTGTCTGCAAACAGGGATTTTCTGACTGTACCTTCTGTTATGTCATTCATGTATACAAGAAACAGCACCGACCATTGTCATATGCACTCTTTTCAACACCTCGTAATAGACTACCACTCGTTGAGCCTCCTTCCCTATCCATGCATACTCCTGGCTCTTTGGCTCAGCTCTTTGTTTTCCCGAGTTTTTACATTGTCTGCTTTTTCCGTGCTCTAGCACTCTTGGCTTTGGCCTCTCTACACCTCTGGGTAAACCATGGGCTCACACTGGTCTTCCCAGTTTTTTCTATTGCCCCTTCGTACGAACTTCTCTGTATCCTTGTGCTTTCATGCCACTTGCTCCATCATCTCATTCACTGTCTTTCCCACTACACTTCATACAGAAATTGTCTCATGCTTGTGTAGTCTCCTCTTTTAAAGTTTGGCTTCTCACCTACTTCCTATGCTGCTTCACTCTCCACTGTTAATTCCAAAAGGTATTCGAAACAAAGGACCATAAAATCACTAGTACCAAGAGGTCTTGGTCTTTCATTTGTAATATTCCCTATGATGGAATCACTGAGGGTGAATACAAGGTCCTACCTTGCTGGTTCATCTCCAAGACTAGAAAACACACTTGGCCTTATCTTCACAAATAATGAGGACCTGGTAAGAGACATAAGAATATAAAAAACAACTAATTCCGATCTCAACCTATTCGAAGTCCAGACGTACATGCATAGGGGTCCTGATCAGCAGAATGCATGTACCTGTGAAGGTGTCTTCACAAAATACAACTTCAACAACAACAACATCAACTGGGACCAGGTAAACCATGCCCTAAATAAAACATGTTGGGAAGATATCTTAAATGACATGGATCCAAACCAGTGCCTTGAAAGGATCAGCTTCCTGGCAGCTGAAGCATGTTCTAGGCTTATTCCCCGAAGAAAGAAGAAGAGCAGGAGTAAACTGGAGAGAGAAAGGTGCTCCCTCTACAGAAGACGACGAAGAGTCACTGAGCTCCTCAGGAGTGCTAGAATATCTGACACACGAAAGGAGGCGTTGACCAGGGAAGTGGAAACTATCGAACTTAAGTTAAATGACTCTTACAGGAACCAAGAGAGACAGGAGGAGCTTAAAGCTATTAGTGAAATTGAAAGAAATTCAAAATATTTCTTTTCATATGCCAAAAACAAGGCAAATACCACATCTAGTATCGGGCCCTTACTCAGACAAGATGGGACTTATACAGATGACAACAAGGAAATGAGTGAAATATTGAAATCCTAGTACGACTCTGTGTTTAGTGAACCACTAATCAGTCTGAGGATCGACGACCCAAATGATTCCTTCATGAATGAGCCTCAAAACTCCATAAATGTATGCCAGATTTCCGACATTACCCTAACTCCGATAGATTTCGAAAAAAACATTGACAACATGCCCATGCACTCAGCCCTGGGCCCAGACTCGTGGAACTCTGTTTTCATTAAGAACTGCAAGAAACCCCTCTCACGTGCCCTAAGTACACTATGGAGGAGGAGCTTGTACATGGGTGAAATTCCACAGTCACTTAAAACAACGGATATAGCCCCACTCCATTAAGGTGGCAGCAAAGCATTAGCTAAGAACTATAGACCAATAGCTCTGACGTCCCACTTCATAAAAATCTTTGAAAGAGTGCTAAGAAGCAGGATTGCAAATCACCTGGATTCCCCAAAATCTGCACAATCCAGGGCAACATGGGTTCAGGGCAGGTCGCTCCTGCCTCTCACAATTACTGGATCACTATGATATGGCCTTGGATGCACTGGGAGAAAATCAGAATGCAGATGTAATATACACAGACTTTGCAAAAGCATTTGACAAATGCGATCATGGCGTAATAGCCCATAAAATACGTGCTAAAGGAATAACTGGGAAAGTGGGGAGATGGATCTTCAACTTCATAACAAATCGAACACAAAGAGTAGTAGTCAGCAGAGTTAAATCGGAGGCTGCCATAGTGAAGAGCTCTGTTCCACAAGGCACAGTACTCGCCCCCATCTTATTCCTCATCCTCATATCAGATATAGACAGAGATATGCATCACAGCACCGTATCATCCTTTGCAGATGATACTAGGATCTGCATGAGGCTGTCATCTGCTGAGGACGCGGTTAACCTCCAAGAAGATATAAACAAAGTTTTCCAGTGGGCAACGGTCAACAATATGATGTTCAATGAGGACAAATTCCAACTACTCCATTATGGAAAACTGGAGGAGATAATAACTAGAACAGTGTGTACTACAGAATCTGGCCATACAGTAGAGCGGAAAAATAATGTAAGGGACCTGGGAGTAGTAATGTCTGAGGATCTCAGTTTCAAGGATCACAACAGTGCCACGATCACTCGTGCAAAGAAAATGATAGGATGGATAATGAGAACGTTCAAAACGAGAGATGCCAAGCCAATGATGATCCTTTTCAAATCACTTGTTCTCTGTAGGCTGGAATACTGCTGTACATTAACATCTCCAATCAAAGCAGGTAAAATCGCAGATCTAGAGAGTGTACAGAGATCCTTTACTGCACAAGTAAGTTCTGTCAAGCACCTTAACTACTGGGAACGCTTGGAAGCACTTGACTTGTACTCGTTGGAACGCAGGAGGGAGAGATATATATCATAATCTACACTTGGAAAATCCTGGAAGGAATCTTCCCAAATCTGCACAAAGAAATCACTCCTTACGAAAGTAAAAGACTTGGCAGGCGATGCAAAATGCCCCCAATTAAAAGTAGGGGCGCCATTGGTACACTAAGGGATAACACCATAAGTGTACGGGGCCCAAGACTATTCAACAGCCTCCCATCAAGCATTAGGGGAATTGCCAATAAACCCCTGGCTGCCTTCGAGAGAGAGCTGGACAGATATCTTAAGTCAGTGCAGGATCAGCCGGGTTGTGGCTCGTACGTTGGACTGCGTGCGGCCAGCAGTAAGAGCCTAGTTGATCAGGCCCTGATCCATCGGGAGGCCTGGTCATGGACCGGGCCGCGGGGGCGTTGATCTCCGGAATAACCTCCAGGTATGCCATGGGCCAATGGACCTGCCTCGCATGGGCCAGTAGGCCTGCTGCAGTCTTCCTTCTTTCTTATGTTCTTATGAAGTTCTCCATTACCAACAACATCTTAACCCTTCACGTTTCTGGTTTCCCATGTGTGTGTTTGTGTAGTGTGCACGTAATGTGTGTGTGTGTGTAGTGTGCACGTAATGTGTGTGTTTGTGTAGTGTGCACGTAATGTGTGTGTTTGTGTAGTGTGCACGTAATGTGTGTGTGTGATGTAGGAGCCAGGAGGGGGGAGGAGTGGTGTTGGTGCCAGTGGGGGAGGAGTGGTGTAGGAACCAGGAGGGAGGAGTGTGGTGTAAAAGCCAGGAGTGGTGTAGGAGCCAGGAGTGCGGTGGAGTGATGTAGGAGCCTGGAGGGCGAGAATAGTGTAGGAGCCAGGAGGGGGGCAGGAGTGGTGTAGGAGGCAGGAGGGGGAGGAGTGGTGATGGAAGCAGGAGGGGGAAGGAGTGGTGTAGGAGCCAGGAGGGAGGAGTGTGGGGTAGGAGCCAGGAGGGGTTAGTGTTGTGTAGGAGCCAGGAGGGAGGAGTGTGGTGTAGGAGCCTGGAGGGAGGAGAGTGGTGTAGGAGAGAGAGAGAGGGGGGGGGGAAGACGGAGGCTAGAGTCCACCAGTACCAGTATCACCGCTGACAACCAGTCGTGTTGGAGCACATCCTCCTCTTGGTCACGTGGCCCCTCACACCCACCAAACTCTGCTGCTACACTTGACTTAACCTTTGCACATATTATCACTATAGTAAAGTGGTGCAGGACTCTTGTCGAGTGTATTGTGGTAGTGCTGGTATTATTGGTGTTGTGTCCTATCGGAGAAGTGATCGTGTAGTGGTAGTGTGTGTCGGGATAAGCCGCCACGCAGTGTAGTGTGTGGCAGTGGGGGAGGCGTTCGCTATCACCTGTGGAAGCACAGCCACCTGCTGATAACGTGTGGGATATGCGACGATAGCAGCAGCCACCCTCTAGTTGTGCGGGTAACCTTGTCCCGTGCACTGTTGCATCTGTCTTGAGTACTATCACAAGTCACAACTTTATCCTATCTGCCACCTCAGCTCTTCAAAAGTTAGTCGTCGTCCAACCCCCTGCTCCTCTGGCTATTATCAACCACTTGCTGCTGTAACCTGTGTAAGTAACCTGTTTGTCATGGTTGTGTGTTGCTGACGTGTCGCCCAAGATTCACCATCACTTCATCACCTCACCCTCCCTCCAAGTTTACACTGATTGTAGTTTTCAAACATGCTCTTCAGGCACATGCTGCTAAATAGTGTGGAAAATACATGAGTAGTGGTGGTTGTTGCGTGCTTTGGTGATGGTAGTGATTGGTGGGTTAATTGTTATACACCTGCCCTCATAAGTAAGTTTATTCAGGTACACACAAGTACAGCTATATAGATTATCATAGCTGCTGTGGACGTAGAGACAATGTTTGTAAATAATTTCGCCTGTTTGCGAATTGTTAAGCATTTCAAATCTCTCTCGGTGTCCACTGCATGTGGTAGGATTTAATGAAATAACTTTGAAAACAAGCCCGGTGCCCCGGGGTATGGGGAAACATCGTCTAACTTCGGTTTGGCGCCCATACATATCTGCGGTCTGACTCCGTGGTAAAGTACTGTGGACTGTTACAGAGTTTGCAGGTTCGAGTCCTGCTGTGGACGTAGAGACAATGTTTGTAAATAATTTCGCCAGTTTGAGAATTGTTACGCATTTCAAATCTCTTATAGGAGCATATGTTAGGATAACAAAAAAGTCAGTGACTTGTTCCCACTGGGGTCCTTGTGCATCTTGTTCTCGTTCTTATTTGACGAACTGGTGTCGGGTATTTACTGCTCACCATATTGAAACATAACTTCTGACTGCCAGATCATACAAGTACAGCCTTTACAATAACGTTAAGTTTTCATATACAAGTAATATTTAACTTGTAATGTTTATGCTAAGTTTTGTAAATCTTGTGTCTGCACCAACCTAATATTTGTTAGGTTTGGTAGTTATGTACCTGCACCAACCTAATATTTGTTAGGTTTGGTAGTTATGTACCTGCACCAACCTAATATTTGTTAGGTTTGGTAGTTATGTACCTGCACCAACCTAATATTTGTTAGGTTTGGTAGTTATGTACCTACACCAACCTAATATTTGTTAGGTTTGGTAGTTATGTACCTGCACCAACCTAATATTTGTTAGGTTTGGTATTTATGTACCTGCACCAACCTAATATTTGTTAGGTTTGGTAGTTATGTTCCTGCACCAACCTAATATTTGTTAAATTTGGTAGTTATGTACCTGCACCAACCTAATATTTGTTAGGTTTGGTAGTTATGTACCTGCACCAACCTAATATTTGTTAGGTTTGGTAGTTACGTACCTGCACCAACCTAATATTTGTTAGGTTTGGTAGTTATGTTCCTGCACCAACCTAATATTTGTTAGGTTTGGTAGTTATGTTCCTGCACCAACCTAATATTTGTTAGGTTTGGTAGTTATGTACCTGCACCAACCTAATATTTGTTAGGTTTGGTAGTTATGTTCCTGCACCAACCTAATATTTGTTAGGTTTGGTAGTTATGTTCCTGCACCAACCTAATATTTGTTAGGTTTGGTAGTTATGTTCCTGCACCAACCTAATATTTGTTAGGTTTGGTAGTTATGTACCTGCACCAACCTAATATTTGTTAGGTTTGGTAGTCATGTACCTGCACCAACCTAATATTTGTTAGGTTTGGTAGTCATGTACCTGCATCAAACTAATATTTGCTAGGTTTGGTAGTCATGTACCTGCATCAAACTAATATTTGTTAGGTTTGGTAATCATGTGCCTGCATCAACCTAATATTTCTTAGGTTTGGTAGTTATGTGCCTGTTTCAACCTAACATATGTGTTAGATTTGGATTACGTGGAGTCGCTTCCAAGAGTCACCGCCCCCGCGGCCCGGTCCCAGATCAGGCCTCCTGTCAGATCTGTGCCACCCTAACCTGACATGCTGCATGTAGTAAGTCTTGTGCTCTCTAAGACCTGAGTTTTACATGAAAATGAACATTTACTTTCAAGAATGTGGCTATGCTCTCTCGTAGCTGCAAGAATGTGGCTCTGCTCTCTCCTAGCTGCAAGAATGTGGCTCTGCTCTCTCCTAGCTGCAAGAATGTGGCTCTGCTCTCTCCTAGCTGCAAGAATGTGGCTCTGCTCTCTCCTAGCTGCAAGAATGTGGCTCTGCTCTCTCTCCTAGCTGCAAGAATGTGGCTCTGCTCTCTCTCCTAGCTGCAAGAATGTGGCTCTGCTCTCTCTCCTAGCTGCAAGAATGTGGCTCTGCTGTCTCTCCTAGCTGCAAGAATGTGGCTCTACTCTCTCCTAGCTGCAAGAATGTGGCTCTGCTCTCTCCTAGCTGCAAGAATGTGGCTCTGCTCTCTCCTAGCTGCAAGAATGTGGCTCTGCTCTCTCCTAGCTGCAAGAATGTGGCTCTGCTCTCTCCTAGCTGCAAGAATGTGGCTCTGCTCTCTCTCCTAGCTGCAAGAATGTGGCTCTGCTCTCTCTCCTAGCTGCAAGAATGTGGCTCTGCTCTCTCTCCTAGCTGCAAGAATGTGGCTCTGCTCTCTCCTAGCTGCAAGAATGTGGCTCTGCTCTCTCCTAGCTGCAAGAATGTGGCTCTGCTCTTCTAGCTGCAATAATGTGGCTATGCTCTCTCCTAGCTGCAAGAATGTGGCTCTGCTCTCTCCTAGCTGCAAGAATGTGGCTCTGCTCTCTCTCCTAGCTGCAAGAATGTGGCTCTGCTCTCTCCTAGCTGCAAGAATGTGGCTCTGCTCTCTCCTAGCTGCAAGAATGTGGCTATGCTCTCTCCTAGCTGCAAGAATGTGGCTCTGCTCTCTCCTAGCTGCAAGAATGTGGCTCTGCTCTCTCCTAGCTGCAAGAATGTGGCTCTGCTCTCTCCTAGCTGCAAGAATGTGGCTCTGCTCTCTCCTAGCTGCAAGAATGTGGCTATGCTCTCTCCTAGCTGCAAGAATGTGGCTATGCTCTCTCCTAGCTGCAAGAATGTGGTTATACTCTCTTAGCTGCAAGAATGTGGCTATGCTCTCTCCTAGCTGCAAGAATGTGGCTATGCTCTCTCCTAGCTGCAAGAATGTGGATATGCTCTCTCTCTTAGCTGCAAGAGTGTGGTTATGCTCTCTCTCTTAGCTGCAAGAATGTGGTTATGCTCTCTCCTAGCTGCAAGAATGTGGCTATGCTCTCTCCTACCTGCAAGAATGTGGTTATGCTCTCTCCTAGCTGCAAGAATGTGGTTATGCTCTCTCCTAGCTGCAAGAATGTGGTTATGCTCTCTCCTAGCTGCAAGAATGTGGTTATGCTCTCTCCTAGCTGCAAGAATGTGGCTATGCTCTCTCCCAGCTGCAAGAATGTGGCTATGCTCTCTCTCCTAGCTGCAAGAATGTGGCTATGCTCTCTCTCCTAGCTGCAAGAATGTGGCTATGCTCTCTCTCCTAGCTGCAAGAATGTGGCTATGCTCTCTCTCCTAGCTGCAAGAATGTGGTTATGCTCTCTCCTAGCTGCAAGAATGTAGTTATGCTCTCTCCTAGCTGCAAGAATGTGGCTGTGCTCTCTCATAGCTGCGAGAATGTGGCTGTGCTCTCTCTCCTAGCTGCAAGAATGTGGTTATGCTCTCTCCTAGCTGCAAGAATGTGGCTATGCTCTCTCCTAGCTGCAAGAATGTGGTTATGCTCTCTCCAAGCTGCAAGAATGTGGCTGTGCTCTCTCCTAGCTGCAAGAATGTGGCTATGCTCTCTCGTAGCTGCGAGAATGTGGCTATGCTCTCTCTCCTAGCTGCAAGAATGTGGTTATGCTCTCTCCTAGCTGCAAGAATGTGGCTATGCTCTCTCCTAGCTGCCAGAATGTGGCTATGCTCTCTCCTAGCTGAAAAATGTGGCTCTGCTCTCTCCTAGCTGCAAGAATGTGGCTCTGCTCTCTCCTAGCTGCAAGAATGTGGCTCTGCTCTCTCCTAGCTGCAAGAATGTGGCTCTGCTCTCTCCAGCTGCAAGAATGTGACTCTGCTCTCTCCTAGCTGCAAGAATGTGGCTCTGCTCTCTCCTAGCTGCAAGAATGTGGCTATGCTCTCTCCTAGCTGCAAGAATGTGGTTATGCTCTCTCCTAGCTGCAAGAATGTGGCTATGCTCTCTCTCCTAGCTGCAAGAATGTGGCTTTGCTCTCTCTCCTAGCTGCAAGAATGTGGCTATGCTCTCTCTCCTAGCTGCAAGAATGTGGCTATGCTCTCTCTCCTAGCTGCAAGAATGTGGCTATGCTCTCTCTCCTAGCTGCAAGAATGTGGCTATGCTCTCTCTCCTAGCTGCAAGAATGTGGCTATGCTCTCTCTCCTAGCTGCAAGAATGTGACTATGCTCTCTCCTAGCTGCAAGAATGTGGTTATGCTCTCTCCTAGCTGCAAGAATGTGGCTATGCTCTCTCTCCTAGCTGCAAGAATGTGGCTATGCTCTCTCTGCTAGCTGCAAGAATGTAGCTATGCTCTCTCTCCTAGCTGCAAGAATGTGGCTATGCTCTCTCCTAGCTGCAAGAATGTGGCTATGCTCTCTCTCCTAGCTGCAAGAATGTGGCTATGCTCTCTCTCCTAGCTGCAAGAATGTGGCTATGCTCTCTCCTAGCTGCATGAATGTGGCTATGCTCTCTCCTAGCTGCAAGAATGTGGCTATGCTCTCTCTCCTAGCTGCAAGAATGTGGCTATGCTCTCCCTCCTAGCCGCAAGAATGTGGCTATGCTCTCTCTCGTAGTTGCAAGAATGTGGCTATGCTCTCTCCTAGCTGCAAGAATGTGGCTATGCTCTCTCCTAGCTGCAAGAATGTGGCTATGCTCTCTCTCCTAGCTGCAAGAATGTGGCTATGCTCTCTCCTAGCTGCAAGAATGTGGCTATGCTCTCTCCTAGCTGCAAGAATGTGGCTATGCTCTCTCCTAGCTGCAAGAATGTGGCTATGCTCTCTCCTAGCTGCAAGAATGTGGCTATGCTCTCTCCTAGCTGCAAGAATGTGGCTATGCTCTCTCTCCTAGCTGCAAGAATGTGGCTATGCTCTCTCTCCTAGCTGCAAGAATGTGGCTATGCTCTCTCTCCTAGCTGCAAGAATGTGGCTATGCTCTCTCTCCTAGCTGCAAGAATGTGGCTATGCTCTCCCTCCTAGCCGCAAGAATGTGGCTATGCTCTCTCTCCTAGTTGCAAGAATGTGGCTATGCTCTCTCCTAGCTGCAAGAATGTGGCTATGCTCTCTCCTAGCTGCAAGAATGTGGCTATGCTCTCTCCTAGCTGCAAGAATGTGGCTATGCTCTCTCCTAGCTGCAAGAATGTGGCTATGCTCTCTCCTAGCTGCAAGAATGTGGCTATGCTCTCTCTCCTAGCTGCAAGAATGTGGCTATGCTCTCTCTCCTAGCTGCAAGAATGTGACTATGCTCTCTCCTAGCTGCAAGAATGTGGTTATGCTCTCTCCTAGCTGCAAGAATGTGGCTATGCTCTCTCTCCTAGCTGCAAGAATGTGGCTATGCTCTCTCTGCTAGCTGCAAGAATGTAGCTATGCTCTCTCTCCTAGCTGCAAGAATGTGACTATGCTCTCTCCTAGCTGCAAGAATGTGGCTATGCTCTCTCTCCTAGCTGCAAGAATGTGGCTATGCTCTCTCTCCTAGCTGCAAGAATGTGGCTATGCTCTCTCCTAGCTGCATGAATGTGGCTATGCTCTCTCCTAGCTGCAAGAATGTGGCTATGCTCTCTCTCCTAGCTGCAAGAATGTGGCTATGCTCTCCCTCCTAGCCGCAAGAATGTGGCTATGCTCTCTCTCGTAGTTGCAAGAATGTGGCTATGCTCTCTCCTAGCTGCAAGAATGTGGCTATGCTCTCTCCTAGCTGCAAGAATGTGGCTATGCTCTCTCTCCTAGCTGCAAGAATGTGGCTATGCTCTCTCCTAGCTGCAAGAATGTGGCTATGCTCTCTCTCTCCTAGCTGCAAGAATGTGGCTATGCTCTCTCCTAGCTGCAAGAATGTGGCTATGCTCTCTCCTAGCTGCAAGAATGTGGCTATGCTCTCTCCTAGCTGCAAGAATGTGGCTATGCTCTCTCTCCTAGCTGCAAGAATGTGGCTATGCTCTCTCTCCTAGCTGCAAGAATGTGGCTATGCTCTCTCTCCTAGCTGCAAGAATGTGGCTATGCTCTCTCTCCTAGCTGCAAGAATGTGGCTATGCTCTCCCTCCTAGCCGCAAGAATGTGGCTATGCTCTCTCTCCTAGTTGCAAGAATGTGGCTATGCTCTCTCCTAGCTGCAAGAATGTGGCTATGCTCTCTCCTAGCTGCAAGAATGTGGCTATGCTCTCTCCTAGCTGCAAGAATGTGGCTATGCTCTCTCTCTCCTAGCTGCAAGAATGTGGCTATGCTCTCTCCTAGCTGCAAGAAAGTGGCTATGCTCTCTCCTAGCTGCAAGAATGTGGCTATGCTCTCT
This sequence comes from Cherax quadricarinatus, assembly GCF_038502225.1. Lineage (NCBI taxonomy): Eukaryota > Metazoa > Arthropoda > Malacostraca > Decapoda > Parastacidae > Cherax > Cherax quadricarinatus. The sequence goes on from NC_091326.1 coordinate 24,289,078, forward strand.
CCTAGCTGCAAGAATGTGTCTATGCTCTCTCTCCTAGCTGCAAGAATGTGGCTATGCTCTCTCCTAGCTGCAAGAATGTGGCTATGCTCTCTCCTAGCTGCAAGAATGTGGCTATGCTCTCTCTCCTAGCTGCAAGAATGTGGTTATGCTCTCTCCTAGCTGCAAGAATGTGGCTATGCTCTCTCCTAGCTGCAAGAATGTGACTCTGCTCTCTCCTAGCTGCAAGAATGTGGCTATGCTCTCTCCTAGCTGCAAGAATGTGGCTATGCTCTCTCCTAGCTGCAAGAATGTGGCTATGCTCTCTCCTAGCTGCAAGAATGTGGCTATGCTCTCTCCTAGCTGCAAGAATGTTGCTATGCTCTCTCCTAGCTGCAAGAATGTCTCTATGCTCTCTCCTAGCTGCAAGAATGTGGCTCTGCTCTCTCCTAGCTGCAAGAATGTGGCTATGCTCTCTCTCCTAGCTGCAAGAATGTGGCTATGCTCTCTCCTAGCTGCAAGAATGTGGCTATGCTCTCTCCTAGCTGCAAGAATGTGGCTCTGCTCTCTCCTAGCTGCAAGAATGTAGCTCTGCTCTCTCCTAGCTGCAAGAATGTGGCTCTGCTCTCTCCTAGCTGCAAGAATGTGGCTCTGCTCTCTCCTAGCTGCAAGAATGTGGCTATGCTCTCTCCTAGCTGCAAGAATGTGGCTCTGCTCTCTCCTAGCTGCAAGAATGTGGCTATGCTCTCTCTCCTAGCTGCCAGAATGTGGCTATGCTCTCTCCTAGCTGCAAGAATGTGGCTGTGCTCTCTCCTAGCTGCAAGAATGTGACTCTGCTCTCTCCTAGCTGCAAGAATGTGGCTATGCTCTCTCCTAGCTGCAAGAATGTGGCTATGCTCTCTCCTAGCTGCAAGAATGTGGCTATGCTCTCTCCTAGCTGCAAGAATGTGGCTATGCTCTCTCCTAGCTGCAAGAATGTGGCTATGCTCTCTCCTAGCTGCAAGAATGTCTCTATGCTCTCTCCTAGCTGCAAGAATGTGGCTATGCTCTCTCCTAGCTGCAAGAATGTGGCTATGCTCTCTCCTAGCTGCAAGAATGTGGCTATGCTCTCTCCTAGCTGCAAGAATGTGGCTATGCTCTCTCCTAGCTGCAAGAATGTGGCTCTGCTCTCTCCTAGCTGCAAGAATGTGGCTCTGCTCTCTCCTAGCTGCAAGAATGTGGCTCTGCTCTCTCCTAGCTGCAAGAATGTGGCTCTGCTCTCTCCTAGCTGCAAGAATGTGGCTATGCTCTCTCCTAGCTGCAAGAATGTGGCTCTGCTCTCTCCTAGCTGCAAGAATGTGGCTATGCTCTCTCTCCTAGCTGCAAGAATGTGGCTATGCTCTCTCCTAGCTGCAAGAATGTGGCTCTGCTCTCTCCTAGCTGCAAGAATGTGGCTCTGCTCTCTCCTAGCTGCAAGAATGTGGCTCTGCTCTCTCCTTGCTGCAAGAATGTGGCTATGCTCTCTCCTAGCTGCAAGAATGTGGCTATGCTCTCTCCTAGCTGCAAGAATGTGGCTATGCTCTCTCCTAGCTGCAAGAATGTGGCTCTGCTCTCTCCTAGCTGCAAGAATGTGGCTATGCTCTCTCCTAGCTGCAAGAATGTGGCTCTGCTCTCTCCTAGCTGCAAGAATGTGGCTATGCTCTCTCTCCTAGCTGCAAGAATGTGGCTATGCTCTCTCTCCTAGCTGCAAGAATGTGGCTATGCTCTCTCCTAGCTGCAAGAATGTGGCTATGCTCTCTCCTAGCTGCAAGAATGTGGCTATGCTCTCTCTCCTAGCTGCAAGAATGTGGCTATGCTCTCTCCTAGCTGCAAGAATGTGGCTATGCTCTCTCCTAGCTGCAAGAATGTGACTCTGCTCTCTCCTAGCTGCAAGAATGTGGCTATGCTCTCTCCTAGCTGCAAGAATGTGGCTATGCTCTCTCTCCTAGCTGCAAGAATGTGGTTATGCTCTCTCCTAGCTGCAAGAATGTGGCTATGCTCTCTCCTAGCTGCAAGAATGTGGCTATGCTCTCTCCTAGCTGAAAAATGTGGCTCTGCTCTCTCCTAGCTGCAAGAATGTGGCTCTGCTCTCTCCTAGCTGCAAGAATGTGGCTCTGCTCTCTCCTAGCTGCAAGAATGTGGCTCTGCTCTCTCCAGCTGCAAGAATGTGACTCTGCTCTCTCCTAGCTGCAAGAATGTGGCTCTGCTCTCTCCTAGCTGCAAGAATGTGGCTATGCTCTCTCCTAGCTGCAAGAATGTGGTTATGCTCTCTCCTAGCTGCAAGAATGTGGCTATGCTCTCTCTCCTAGCTGCAAGAATGTGGCTTTGCTCTCTCTCCTAGCTGCAAGAATGTGGCTATGCTCTCTCTCCTAGCTGCAAGAATGTGGCTATGCTCTCTCTCCTAGCTGCAAGAATGTGGCTATGCTCTCTCTCCTAGCTGCAAGAATGTGGCTATGCTCTCTCTCCTAGCTGCAAGAATGTGGCTATGCTCTCTCTCCTAGCTGCAAGAATGTGACTATGCTCTCTCCTAGCTGCAAGAATGTGGTTATGCTCTCTCCTAGCTGCAAGAATGTGGCTATGCTCTCTCTCCTAGCTGCAAGAATGTGGCTATGCTCTCTCTGCTAGCTGCAAGAATGTAGCTATGCTCTCTCTCCTAGCTGCAAGAATGTGGCTATGCTCTCTCCTAGCTGCAAGAATGTGGCTATGCTCTCTCTCCTAGCTGCAAGACTGTGGCTATGCTCTCTCTCCTAGCTGCAAGAATGTGGCTATGCTCTCTCCTAGCTGCAAGAATGTGGCTATGCTCTCTCCTAGCTGCAAGAATGTGGCTATGCTCTCTCTCCTAGCTGCAAGAATGTGGCTATGCTCTCCCTCCTAGCCGCAAGAATGTGGCTATGCTCTCTCTCGTAGTTGCAAGAATGTGGCTATGCTCTCTCCTAGCTGCAAGAATGTGGCTATGCTCTCTCCTAGCTGCAAGAATGTGGCTATGCTCTCTCTCCTAGCTGCAAGAATGTGGCTATGCTCTCTCCTAGCTGCAAGAATGTGGCTATGCTCTCTCTCTCCTAGCTGCAAGAATGTGGCTATGCTCTCTCCTAGCTGCAAGAATGTGGCTATGCTCTCTCCTAGCTGCAAGAATGTGGCTATGCTCTCTCCTAGCTGCAAGAATGTGGCTATGCTCTCTCTCCTAGCTGCAAGAATGTGGCTATGCTCTCTCTCCTAGCTGCAAGAATGTGGCTATGCTCTCTCTCCTAGCTGCAAGAATGTGGCTATGCTCTCCCTCCTAGCCGCAAGAATGTGGCTATGCTCTCTCTCCTAGTTGCAAGAATGTGGCTATGCTCTCTCCTAGCTGCAAGAATGTGGCTATGCTCTCTCCTAGCTGCAAGAATGTGGCTATGCTCTCTCCTAGCTGCAAGAATGTGGCTATGCTCTCTCTCTCCTAGCTGCAAGAATGTGGCTATGCTCTCTCCTAGCTGCAAGAAAGTGGCTATGCTCTCTCCTAGCTGCAAGAATGTGGCTATGCTCTCTCCTAGCTGCAAGAATGTGGCTATGCTCTCTCTCCTAGCTGCAAGAATGTGGCTATGCTCTCTCCTAGCTGCAAGAATGTGGCTATGCTCTCTCCTAGCTGCAAGAATGTGGCTATGCTCTCTCTCCTAGCTGCAAGAATGTGGTTATGCTCTCTCCTAGCTGCAAGAATGTGGCTATGCTCTCTCCTAGCTGCAAGAATGTGACTCTGCTCTCTCCTAGCTGCAAGAATGTGGCTATGCTCTCTCCTAGCTGCAAGAATGTGGCTATGCTCTCTCCTAGCTGCAAGAATGTGGCTATGCTCTCTCCTAGCTGCAAGAATGTGGCTATGCTCTCTCCTAGCTGCAAGAATGTTGCTATGCTCTCTCCTAGCTGCAAGAATGTCTCTATGCTCTCTCCTAGCTGCAAGAATGTGGCTATGCTCTCCTAGCTGCAAGAATGTGGCTATGCTCTCTCTCCTAGCTGCAAGAATGTGGCTATGCTCTCTCCTAGCTGCAAGAATGTGGCTATGCTCTCTCCTAGCTGCAAGAATGTGGCTCTGCTCTCTCCTAGCTGCAAGAATGTAGCTCTGCTCTCTCCTAGCTGCAAGAATGTGGCTCTGCTCTCTCCTAGCTGCAAGAATGTGGCTCTGCTCTCTCCTAGCTGCAAGAATGTGGCTATGCTCTCTCCTAGCTGCAAGAATGTGGCTCTGCTCTCTCCTAGCTGCAAGAATGTGGCTATGCTCTCTCTCCTAGCTGCCAGAATGTGGCTATGCTCTCTCCTAGCTGCAAGAATGTGGCTGTGCTCTCTCCTAGCTGCAAGAATGTGACTCTGCTCTCTCCTAGCTGCAAGAATGTGGCTATGCTCTCTCCTAGCTGCAAGAATGTGGCTATGCTCTCTCCTAGCTGCAAGAATGTGGCTATGCTCTCTCCTAGCTGCAAGAATGTGGCTATGCTCTCTCCTAGCTGCAAGAATGTGGCTATGCTCTCTCCTAGCTGCAAGAATGTCTCTATGCTCTCTCCTAGCTGCAAGAATGTGGCTATGCTCTCTCCTAGCTGCAAGAATGTGGCTATGCTCTCTCCTAGCTGCAAGAATGTGGCTATGCTCTCTCCTAGCTGCAAGAATGTGGCTATGCTCTCTCCTAGCTGCAAGAATGTGGCTCTGCTCTCTCCTAGCTGCAAGAATGTGGCTCTGCTCTCTCCTAGCTGCAAGAATGTGGCTCTGCTCTCTCCTAGCTGCAAGAATGTGGCTCTGCTCTCTCCTAGCTGCAAGAATGTGGCTATGCTCTCTCCTAGCTGCAAGAATGTGGCTCTGCTCTCTCCTAGCTGCAAGAATGTGGCTATGCTCTCTCTCCTAGCTGCAAGAATGTGGCTATGCTCTCTCCTAGCTGCAAGAATGTGGCTCTGCTCTCTCCTAGCTGCAAGAATGTGGCTCTGCTCTCTCCTAGCTGCAAGAATGTGGCTCTGCTCTCTCCTTGCTGCAAGAATGTGGCTATGCTCTCTCCTAGCTGCCAGATTGTGGCTATGCTCTCTCCTAGCTGCAAGAATGTGGCTGTGCTCTCTCCTAGCTGCAAGAATGTGACTCTGCTCTCTCCTAGCTGCAAGAATGTGGCTATGCTCTCTCCTAGCTGCAAGAATGTGGCTCTGCTCTCTCCTAGCTGCAAGAATGTGGCTATGCTCTCTCTCCTAGCTGCAAGAATGTGGCTATGCTCTCTCTCCTAGCTGCAAGAATGTGGCTATGCTCTCTCCTAGCTGCAAGAATGTGGCTATGCTCTCTCCTAGCTGCAAGAATGTGGCTATGCTCTCTCTCCTAGCTGCAAGAATGTGGCTATGCTCTCTCCTAGCTGCAAGAATGTGGCTATGCTCTCTCCTAGCTGCAAGAATGTGACTCTGCTCTCTCCTAGCTGCAAGAATGTGGCTATGCTCTCTCCTAGCTGCAAGAATGTGGCTATGCTCTCTCCTAGCTGCAAGAATGTGGCTATGCTCTCTCCTAGCTGCAAGAATGTGGCTATGCTCTCTCCTAGCTGCAAGAATGTGGCTATGCTCTCTCCTAGCTGCAAGAATGTCTCTATGCTCTCTCCTAGCTGCAAGAATGTGGCTATGCTCTCTCCTAGCTGCAAGAATGTGGCTATGCTCTCTCTCCTAGCTGCAAGAATGTGGCTATGCTCTCTCCTAGCTGCAAGAATGTGGCTATGCTCTCTCCTAGCTGCAAGAATGTGGCTCTGCTCTCTCCTAGCTGCAAGAATGTGGCTCTGCTCTCTCCTAGCTGCAAGAATGTGGCTCTGCTCTCTCCTAGCTGCAAGAATGTGGCTCTGCTCTCTCCTAGCTGCAAGAATGTGGCTATGCTCTCTCCTAGCTGCAAGAATGTGGCTCTGCTCTCTCCTAGCTGCAAGAATGTGGCTATGCTCTCTCCTAGCTGCAAGAATGTGGCTATGCTCTCTCCTAGCTGCAAGAATGTGGCTCTGCTCTCTCCTAGCTGCAAGAATGTGGCTCTGCTCTCTCCTAGCTGCAAGAATGTGGCTCTGCTCTCTCCTAGCTGCAAGAATGTGGCTATGCTCTCTCCTAGCTGCAAGAATGTGGCTATGCTCTCTCCTAGCTGCAAGAATGTGGCTATGCTCTCTCCTAGCTGCAAGAATGTGGCTATGCTCTCTCCTAGCTGCAAGAATGTGGCTCTGCTCTCTCCTAGCTGCAAGAATGTGGCTATGCTCTCTCTCCTAGCTGCAAGAATGTGGCTCTGCTCTCTCCTTGCTGCAAGAATGTGGCTATGCTCTCTCCTAGCTGCAAGAATGTGGCTATGCTCTCTCCTAGCTGCAAGAATGTGGCTATGCTCTCTCCTAGCTGCAAGAATGTGGCTCTGCTCTCTCCTAGCTGCAAGAATGTGGCTCTGCTCTCTCCTAGCTGCAAGAATGTGGCTATGCTCTCTCCTAGCTGCAAGAATGTGGCTATGCTCTCTCCTAGCTGCAAGAATGTGGCTATGCTCTCTCCTAGCTGCAAGAATGTGGCTATGCTCTCTCCTAGCTGCAAGAATGAAAACTTAGAGAATTACCATTTTTTCTAAGGGAATTAGGATATGTTGTTGGTGACGTTGGTGTTTGTGATGCTGGTATTGGTGCAGCTGTTGGTGACGCTGGTGTTTGTGATGCTGGTATTGGTGCAGCTGTTGGTGACGCTGGTGTTTGTGATGCTGGTATTGGTGCAGCTGTTGGTGACGCTGGTGTTTGTGATGCTGGTATTGGTGCAGCTGTTGGTGACGCTGGTGTTGGTGGTGTAGTCGTTGGTGAGGCTGGTGTTGGTGGTGTAGTTTGTGTTCCTAATGTTGGTGGTGCAAATGTTGGTGACGCTGGTGTTGGTGGTGTAGTTTATGATGCTGATGGTGTTGGTGGTGGTGCAGTTGTTTTTGATGGTGGTGCAGATGTTGGTGATGCAGTTGTGATGCTGGTGTTGGTGGTGCATTTGTTTGTGATGGTGGTGCAGATGTTGGTGACGCTGGTGTTGGTGCAGTTGTTTGTGATGCTGTTGTTGGTGATACAGTTGGTTGTGATGCTGGCGTTGGTGACAACAGTTGGTTGTGATGCTGGTGTTGGTGATAACAGTTGGTTGTGATGCTGGTGTTGGTGATACAGTTGGTTGTGATGCTGGTGTTGGTGATACAGTTGGTTGTGATGCTGGTGTTGGTGATACAGTTGGTTGTGATGCTGGTGTTGGTGATACAGTTGGTTGTGATGCTAGTGTTGGTGATAGCAGTTGGTTGTGATGCTGGTGTTGGTGATACAGTTGGTTGTGATGCTGGTGTTGGTGATAGCAGTTGGTTGTGATGCTGGTGTTGGTGATACAGTTGGTTGTGATGCTGGTGTTGGTGATACAGTTGGTTGTGATGCTGGTGTTGGTGATAACAGTTGGTTGTGATGCTGGTGTTGGTGATAACAGTTGGTTGTGATGCTGGTGTTGGTGATACAGTTGGTTGTGATGCTGGTGTTGGTGATAGTAGTTGGTTGTGATGCTGGTGTTGGTGATAACAGTTGGTTGTGATGCTGGTGTTGGTGATAACAGTTGGTTGTGATGCTGGTGTTGGTGATACAGTTGGTTGTGATGCTGGTGTTGGTGATACAGTTGGTTGTGATGCTGGTGTTGGTGATACAGTTGGTTGTGATGCTGGTGTTGGTGATACAGTTGGTTGTGATGCTGGTGTTGGTGATAACAGTTGGTTGTGATGCTGGTGTTGGTGATACAGTTGGTTGTGATGCTGGCGTTAGTGATAACAGTTGGTTGTGATGCTGGTGTTGGTGATACAGTTGGTTGTGATGCTGGCGTTGGTGATAACAGTTGGTTGTGATGCTGGTGTTGGTGATAACAGTTGGTTGTGATGCTGGTGTTGGTGATACAGTTGGTTGTGATGCTGGTGTTGGTGATAACAGTTGGTTGTGATGCTGGTGTTGGTGATACAGTTGGTTGTGATGCTGGTGTTGGTGATACAGTTGGTTGTGATGCTGGTGTTGGTGATACAGTTGGTTGTGATGCTGGTGTTGGTGATACAGTTGGTTGTGATGCTGGTGTTGGTGATAACAGTTGGTTGTGATGCTGGTGTTGGTGATACAGTTGGTTGTGATGCTGGTGTTGGTGATACAGTTGGTTGTGATGCTGGTGTTGGTGATACAGTTGGTTGTGATGCTGGCGTTGGTGATAACAGTTGGTTGTGATGCTGGTGTTGGTGATACAGTTGGTTGTGATGCTGGTGTTGGTGATACAGTTGGTTGTGATGCTGGTGTTGGTGATACAGTTGGTTGTGATGCTGGTGTTGGTGATAACAGTTGGTTGTGATGCTGGTGTTGGTGATACAGTTGGTTGTGATGCTGGTGTTAGTGATAACAGTTGGTTGTGATGCTGGTGTTGCTGATAACAGTTGGTTGTGATGCTGGTGTTGGTGATACAGTTGGTTGTGATGCTGGTGTTGGTGATACAGTTGGTTGTGATGCTGGTGTTGGTGATAACAGTTGGTTGTGATGCTGGTGTTGGTGATACAGTTGGTTGTGATGCTGGTGTTGGTGATACAGTTGGTTGTGAAGCTGGTGTTGGTGATACAGTTGGTTGTGATGCTGGTGTTGGTGATAACAGTTGGTTGTGATGCTGGTGTTGGTGATACAGTTGGTTGTGATGCTGGTGTTGGTGATACAGTTGGTTGTGATGCTGGTGTTGGTGATACAGTTGGTTGTGATGCTGGTGTTGGTGATAACAGTTGGTTGTGATGCTGGTGTTGGTGATACAGTTGGTTGTGAAGCTGGTGTTGGTGATACAGTTGGTTGTGATGCTGGTGTTGGTGATAACAGTTGGTTGTGATGCTGGCGCTGGTGATAACAGTTGGTTGTGATGCTGGTGTTGGTGATACAGTTGGTTGTGAAGTTGGTGTTGGTGATAACAGTTGGTTGTGATGCTGGTGTTGGTGATAACAGTTGGTTGTGACACTGGTGTTGGTGATACAGTTGGTTGTGATGCTGGTGTTGGTGATACAGTTGGTTGTGATGCTGGTGTTGGTGATACAGTTGGTTGTGATGCTGGTGTTGGTGATACAGTTGGTTGTGATGCTGGTGTTGGTGATAACAGTTGGTTGTGATGCTGGTGTTGGTGATACAGTTGGTTGTGAAGCTGGTGTTGGTGATACAGTTGGTTGTGATGCTGGTGTTGGTGATAACAGTTGGTTGTGATGCTGGCGCTGGTGATAACAGTTGGTTGTGATGCTGGTGTTGGTGATACAGTTGGTTGTGAAGCTGGTGTTGGTGATAACAGTTGGTTGTGATGCTGGTGTTGGTGATAACAGTTGGTTGTGACACTGGTGTTGGTGATACAGTTGGTTGTGATGCTGGTGTTGGTGATACAGTTGGTTGTGAAGCTGGTGTTGGTGATAATGGTTGTGATGCTGGTGTTGGTGATACAGTTGGTTGTGATGCTGGTGTTGGTGATACAGTTGGTTGTGATGCTGGTGTTGGTGATACAGTTGGTTGTGATGCTGGTGTTGGTGATAACAGTTGGTTGTGATGCTGGTGTTGGTGATACAGTTGGTTGTGATGCTGGTGTTGGTGATACAGTTGGTTGTGATGCTGGTCTTGGTGATAATGGTTGTGATGCTGGTGTTGGTGATAATGGTTGTGATGCTGGTGTTGGTGATACAGTTGGTTGTGAATCTGGTGTTGGTGATACAGTTGGTTGTGATGCTGGTGTTGGTGATAATGGTTGTGACACTGGTGTTGGTGATACAGTTGGTTGTGATGCTGGTGTTGGTGATACAGTTGGTTGTGATGCTGGTGTTGGTGATAATGGTTGTGATGCTGGTGTTGGTGATACAGTTGGTTGTGATGCTGGTGTTGGTGATACAGTTGGTTGTGATGCTGGTGTTGGTGATAATGGTTATGACACTGGTGGTGATACAGTTGGTTGTGTTGCTGGTGTTGGTGATTCAGTTGGTTGTGATGCTGGTGTTGGTGATACAGTTGGTTGTGATGCTGGTGTTGGTGATACAGTTGGTTGTGATGCTGGTGTTGGTGATACAGTTGGTTGTGACACTGGTGTTGGTGATACAGTTGGTTGTGATGCTGGTGTTGGTGATACAGTTTGTTGTGATGCTGGTGTTGGTGATAATGGTTGTGATGCTGGTGTTGGTGATACAGTTGGTTGTGATGCTGGTGTTGGTGATACAGTTGGTTGTGATGCTGGTGTTGGTGATAATGGTTATGACACTGGTGTTGGTGATACAGTTGGTTGTGATGCTGGTGTTGGTGATACAGTTGGTTGTGATGCTGGTGTTGGTGATAATGGTTGTGATGCTGGTGTTGGTGATACAGTTGGTTGTGATGCTGGTGTTGGTGATAATGGTTGTGATGCTGGTGTTGGTGATAATGGTTGTGATGCTGGTGTTGGTGATACAGTTGGTTGTGATGCTGGTGTTGGTGATACAGTTGGTTGTGATGCTGGTGTTGGTGATAATGGTTATGACACTGGTGTTGGTGATACAGTTGGTTGTGATGCTGGTGTTGGTGATACAGTTGGTTGTGATGCTGGTGTTGGTGATACAGTTGGTTGTGAATCTGGTGTTGGTGATACAGTTGGTTGTGATGCTGGTGTTGGTGATAACAGTTGGTTGTGATGCTGGTGTTGGTGATACAGTTGGTTGTGATGCTGGTGTTGGTGATACAGTTGGTTGTGATGCTGGTGTTGGTGATAATGGTTGTGATGCTGGTGTTGGTGATACAGTTGGTTGTGATGCTGGTGTTGGTGATAACAGTTGGTTGTGATGCTGGTGGTGATACAGTTGGTTGTGATGCTGGTGTTGGTGATAACAGTTGGTTGTGATGCTGGTGTTGGTGATAACAGTTGGTTGTGATGCTGGTGTTGGTGATAACAGTTGGTTGTGATGCTGGCGTTGGTGATAACAGTTGGTTGTGATGCTGGTGTTGGTGATAACAGTTGGTTGTGATGCTGGTGTTGGTGATACAGTTGGTTGTGATGCTGGTGTTGGTGATACAGTTGGTTGTGATAGCAGTTGGTTGTGATGCTGGTGTTGGTGATAACAGTTGGTTGTGATGCTGGTGTTGGTGATACAGTTGGTTGTGATGCTGGTGTTGGTGATAACAGTTGGTTGTGATGCTGGTGTTGGTGATAACAGTTGGTTGTGATGCTGGCGTTGGTGATAACAGTTGGTTGTGATGCTGGTGTTGGTGATAACAGTTGGTTGTGATGCTGGTGTTGGTGATACAGTTGGTTGTGATGCTGGTGTTGGTGATACAGTTGGTTGTGATGCTGGTGTTGGTGATAACAGTTGGTTGTGATGCTGGTGTTGGTGATAACAGTTGGTTGTGATGCTGGTGTTGGTGATACAGTTGGTTGTGATGCTGGTGTTGGTGATAACAGTTGGTTGTGATGCTGGTGTTGGTGATAACAGTTGGTTGTGATGCTGGTGTTGGTGATACAGTTGGTTGTGATGCTGGTGTTGGTGACAACAGTTGGTTGTGATGCTGGTGTTGGTGATACAGTTGGTTGTGATGCTGGTGTTGGTGATAACAGTTGGTTGTGATGCTGGTGTTGGTGATAACAGTTGGTTGTGATGCTGGTGTTGGTGATACAGTTGGTTGTGATGCTGGTGTTGGTGATACAGTTGGTTGTGATGCTGGTGTTGGTGATAAGTTGGTTGTGATGCTGGTGTTGGTGATACAGTTGGTTGTGATGCTGGTGTTGGTGATACAGTTGGTTGTGATGCTGGTGTTGGTGATACAGTTGGTTGTGATGCTGGTGTTGGTGATAACAGTTGGTTGTGATGCTGGTGTTGGTGATACAGTTGGTTGTGATGCTGGTGTTGGTGATACAGTTGGTTGTGATGCTGGTGTTGGTGATAATGGTTGTGATGCTGGTGTTGGTGATAATGGTTGTGATGCTGGTGTTGGTGATACAGTTGGTTGTGATGCTGGTGTTGGTGATACAGTTGGTTGTGATGCTGGTGTTGGTGATAATGGTTGTGACACTGGTGTTGGTGATACAGTTGGTTGTGATGCTGGTGTTGGTGATAATGGTTGTGATGCTGGTGTTGGTGATACATTTGGTTGTGATGCTGGTGTTGGTGATACAGTTGGTTGTGATGCTGGTGTTGGTGATAATGGTTATGACACTGGTGTTGGTGATACAGTTGGTTGTGATGCTGGTGTTGGTGATACAGTTGGTTGTGATGCTGGTGTTGGTGATACAGTTGGTTGTGATGCTGGTGTTGGTGATACAGTTGGTTGTGATGCTGGTGTTGGTGATACAGTTGGTTGTGACACTGGTGTTGGTGATACAGTTGGTTGTGATGCTGGTGTTGGTGATACAGTTTGTTGTGATGCTGGTGTTGGTGATAATGGTTGTGATGCTGGTGTTGGTGATACAGTTGGTTGTGATGCTGGTGTTGGTGATACAGTTGGTTGTGATGCTGGTGTTGGTGATAATGGTTATGACACTGGTGTTGGTGATACAGTTGGTTGTGATGCTGGTGTTGGTGATACAGTTGGTTGTGATGCTGGTGTTGGTGATAATGGTTGTGATGCTGGTGTTGGTGATACAGTTGGTTGTGATGCTGGTGTTGGTGATAATGGTTGTGATGCTGGTGTTGGTGATAATGGTTGTGATGCTGGTGTTGGTGATACAGTTGGTTGTGATGCTGGTGTTGGTGATACAGTTGGTTGTGATGCTGGTGTTGGTGATAATGGTTATGACACTGGTGTTGGTGATACAGTTGGTTGTGATGCTGGTGTTGGTGATACAGTTGGTTGTGATGCTGGTGTTGGTGATACAGTTGGTTGTGAATCTGGTGTTGGTGATACAGTTGGTTGTGATGCTGGTGTTGGTGATAACAGTTGGTTGTGATGCTGGTGTTGGTGATACAGTTGGTTGTGATGCTGGTGTTGGTGATACAGTTGGTTGTGATGCTGGTGTTGGTGATAATGGTTGTGATGCTGGTGTTGGTGATACAGTTGGTTGTGATGCTGGTGTTGGTGATAACAGTTGGTTGTGATGCTGGTGGTGATACAGTTGGTTGTGATGCTGGTGTTGGTGATACAGTTGGTTGTGATGCTGGTGTTGGTGATAACAGTTGGTTGTGATGCTGGTGTTGGTGATAACAGTTGGTTGTGATGCTGGCTTTGGTGATAACAGTTGGTTGTGATGCTGGTGTTGGTGATAACAGTTGGTTGTGATGCTGGTGTTGGTGATACAGTTGGTTGTGATGCTGGTGTTGGTGATACAGTTGGTTGTGATGCTGGTGTTGGTGATAACAGTTGGTTGTGATGCTGGTGTTGGTGATAACAGTTGGTTGTGATGCTGGTGTTGGTGATACAGTTGGTTGTGATGCTGGTGTTGGTGATAACAGTTGGTTGTGATGCTGGTGTTGGTGATAACAGTTGGTTGTGATGCTGGCGTTGGTGATAACAGTTGGTTGTGATGCTGGTGTTGGTGATAACAGTTGGTTGTGATGCTGGTGTTGGTGATACAGTTGGTTGTGATGCTGGTGTTGGTGATACAGTTGGTTGTGATGCTGGTGTTGGTGATAACAGTTGGTTGTGATGCTGGTGTTGGTGATAACAGTTGGTTGTGATGCTGGTGTTGGTGATACAGTTGGTTGTGATGCTGGTGTTGGTGATAACAGTTGGTTGTGATGCTGGTGTTGGTGATACAGTTGGTTGTGATGCTGGTGTTGGTGATAACAGTTGGTTGTGATGCTGGTGTTGGTGATAACAGTTGGTTGTGATGCTGGTGTTGGTGATACAGTTGGTTGTGATGCTGGTGTTGGTGATACAGTTGGTTGTGATGCTGGTGTTGGTGATACAGTTGGTTGTGATGCTGGTGTTGGTGATACAGTTGGTTGTGATGCTGGTGTTGGTGATACAGTTGGTTGTGATGCTGGTGTTGGTGATACAGTTGGTTGTGATGCTGGTGTTGGTGATACAGTTGGTTGTGATGCTGGTGTTGGTGATACAGTTGGTTGTGATGCTGGTGTTGGTGATAACAGTTGGTTGTGATGCTGGTGTTGGTGATAACGGTTGTGATGCTGGTGTTGGTGATACAGTTGGTTGTGCTGGTGTTGGTGATAACAGTTGGTTGTGAAGCTGGTGTTGGTGATGCTGGTGTTGGTGATAATGGTTGTGATGCTGGTGTTGGTGATACAGTTGGTTGTGAAGCTGGTGTTGGTGATACAGTTGGTTGTGATGCTGGTGTTGGTGATACAGTTGGTTGTGATGCTGGTGTTGGTGATACAGTTGGTTGTGATGCTGGTGTTGGTGATAATGGTTGTGATGCTGGTGTTGGTGATACAGTTGGTTGTGATGCTGGTGTTGGTGATAACAGTTGGTTGTGATGCTGGTGTTGGTGATAACAGTTGTTTGTGATGCTGGTGTTGGTGATACAGTTGGTTGTGATGCTGGTGTTGGTGATAACAGTTGGTTGTGATGCTGGTGTTGGTGATACAGTTGGTTGTGATGCTGGTGTTGGTGATACAGTTGGTTGTGATGCTGGTGTTGGTGATACAGTTGGTTGTGATGCTGGTGTTGGTGATAACAGTTGGTTGTGATGCTGGTGTTGGTGATACAGTTGGTTGTGATGCTGGTGTTGGTGATAACAGTTGGTTGTGATGCTGGTGTTGGTGATACAGTTGGTTGTGATGCTGGTGTTGGTGATACAGTTGGTTGTGATGCTGGTGTTGGTGATACAGTTGGTTGTGATGCTGGTGTTGGTGATACAGTTGGTTGTGATGCTGGTGTTGGTGATAACAGTTGGTTGTGATGCTGGTGTTGGTGATAATGGTTGTGATGCTGGTGTTGGTGATACAGTTGGTTGTGATGCTGGTGTTGGTGATACAGTTGGTTGTGATGCTGGTGTTGGTGATAATGGTTGTGATGCTGGTGTTGGTGATACAGTTGGTTGTGATGCTGGTGTTGGTGATAACAGTTGGTTGTGATGCTGGTGTTGGTGATACAGTTGGTTGTGATGCTGGTGTTGGTGATACAGTTGGTTGTGATGCTGGTGTTGGTGATAACAGTTGGTTGTGATTCTGGTGTTGGTGATACAGTTGGTTGTGATGCTGGTGTTGGTGATACAGTTGGTTATGATGCTGGCGCTGGTGATACAGTTGGTTGTGATGCTGGTGTTGGTGATACAGATGGTTGTGAAGCTGGTGTTGGTGATACAGTTGGTTGTGATGCTGGTGTTGGTGATACAGTTGGTTGTGATGCTGGCGCTGGTGATACAGTTGGTTGTGATGCTGGCGCTGGTGATACAGTTGGTTGTGATGCTGGCGCTGGTGATACAGTTGGTTGTGATGCTGGCGTTGGTGATACAGATGGTTGTGAAGCTGGTGTTGGTGATACAGTTGGTTGTGAAGCTGGTGTTGGTGATACAGTTGGTTGTGATGCTGGTGTTGGTGATACAGTTGGTTGTGATGCTGGTGTTGGTGATACAGTTGGTTGTGATGCTGGTGTTGGTGATAACAGTTGGTTGTGATGCTGGTGTTGGTGATACAGATGGTTGTGAAGCTGGTGTTGGTGATACAGTTGGTTGTGATGCTGGTGTTGGTGATACAGTTGGTTGTGATGCTGGCGCTGGTGATACAGTTGGTTGTGATGCTGGCGCTGGTGATACAGTTGGTTGTGATGCTGGCGTTGGTGATACAGATGGTTGTGAAGCTGGTGTTGGTGATACAGTTGGTTGTGAAGCTGGTGTTGGTGATACAGTTGTGACCCTGGTGTTGGTGATACAGTTGTGACCCTGGTGTTGGTGATACAGTTGTGACCCTGGTGTTGGTGATACAGTTGTGACCCTGGTGTTGGTGATACAGTTGTGACCCTGGTGTTGGTGATACAGTTGTGACCCTGGTGTTGGTGATACAGTTGTGACCCTGGTGTTGGTGATACAGTTGTGAGCCTGGTGTTGGTGACCCCTGGTGTTGGTGATACAGTTGTGACCCTGGTGTTGTTGATACAGTTGTGACCCTGGTGTTGGTGATACAGTTGTGACCCTGGTGTTGGTGATACAGTTGTGAGCCTGGTGTTGGTGATACAGTTGTGACCCTGGTGTTGGTGATAGTTGTGACCCTGGTGTTGGTGATACAGTTGTGACCCTGGTGTTGGTGATACAGTTGTGACCCTGGTGTTGGTGATACAGTTGTGACCCTGGTGGTGATGCAGTTGTGACCCTGGTGTTGGTGATAAAGTTGTGACCCTGGTGTTGGTGATAGTTGTGACCCTGGTGTTGGTGATACAGTTGTGACACTGGTGTTGGTGATACAGATGTGACACTGGTGTTGGTGATACAGTTGTGACCCTGGTGTTGGTGATACAGTTGTGACCCTGGTGTTGGTGATACAGTTGTATGCTGCTTGTTGAACCTGCATGGTGCTTGTTGAACCTGCATGGTGCTTGTTGAACCTGCATGGTGTTTGTTGAACCTGCATGCTGTTTGTTGAACCTGCATGCTGCTTGTTGAACCTGCATGCTGCTTGTTGAACCTGCATGGTGCTTGTTGAACCTGCATGGTGCTTGTTGAACCTGCATGCTGCTTGTTGAACCTGCATGGTGCTTGTTGAACCTGCATGGTGTTTGTTGAACCTGCATGGTGTTTGTTGAACCTGCATGGTGCTTGTTGAACCTGCATGGTGCTTGTTGAACCTGCATGGTGCTTGTTGAACCTGCATGGTATTTGTTGAACCTGCATGGTGCTTGTTGAACCTGCATGGTATTTGTTGAACCTGCATGGTGCTTGTTGAACCTGCATGGTGCTTGTTGAACCTGCATGGTGCTTGTTAAACCTGCATGGTGCTTGTTGAACCTGCATGGTGCTTGTTTAACCTGTATGGTGCTTGTTAAACCTGCATGGTGCTTGTTAAACCTGCATGGTGCTTGTTTAACCTGCATGGTGCTTGTTAAACCTGCATGGTGTTTGTTGAACCTGCATGGTGTTTGTTGAACCTGCATGGTGCTTGTTGAACCTGCATGGTGCTTGTTGAACCTGCATGGTGCTTGTTGAACCTGCATGGTGCTTGTTAAACTTGCATGGTGCTTGTTTAACCTGTATGGTGCTTGTTAAACCTGCATGCTGCTTGTTGAACCTGCATGGTGTTTGTTGAACCTGCATGGTGCTTGTTGAACCTGCATGGTGCTTGTTGAACCTGCATGGTGCTTGTTTAACCTGCATGGTGCTTGTTAAACCTGCATGGTGCTTGTTTAACCTGTATGGTGCTTGTTAAACCTGCATAGTGCTTGTTAAACCTGCATGGTGCTTGTTTAACCTGCATGGTGCTTGTTTAACCTGTATGGTGCTTGTTTAACCTGTATGGTGCTTGTTAAACCTGCATGGTGCTTGTTTAACCTGCATGGTGCTTGTTAAACCTGCATGGTGCTTGTTAAACCTGCATGGTGCTTGTTAAACCTGCATGATGCTTTTTAAACCTGCATGGTGCTTGTTAAACCTGCATGGTGCTTTTTAAACCTGCATGGTGCTTGTTAAACCTGCATGGTGCTTGTCCTGTTATGGGTGTAGTTTTTAAATGTATTGATAAATCTGTGCCTTTTAAAAGTATCATTGTGCAAGTCTTGTAACCCCAGTTCATGTGGTAAGTACCATAAGTGCGGTACAGTGGTCATATCACAGGTAAGTATTTGTGACTCATGGTGGTGGCGTGTTTTGCTGCGTAGTTTACCACTGTTGACACAATGTGGGCAAACAAGGAATGTGCCAGTGTGTAATGCACACTGCATAATTGCTCCCACCTGTTGCTGTTAGTGCCCCGTGTTGGTTGTTGCACGGGGGGTGGGGGTAGGGTGGAGCAGGCGGCACGGTGTTTCCAGGACACTTGTACACGGTAGAGATGCTGGTTCACTGGGGAGTCTTATATTGAACGTCAGGGGTTGATGGTGCAGAGTTGGGTCGACGTTGTATGGTGAGCGAGGTAGATGTTTCAAGGTCACTTGAATGACGAGATTAATGTTAAATAACAGGGGTTGATTATGATGGTTAGGGCACATGTGCAGCAGTTGAGTATCTTCATTATTGAAACTTTTGTCCTACACAGGCGTCTTCAATCAAATGCAGAAGGTATGGTAGTGAAATGAAGATGAGGTGGTCAGCCCCTCAGCCTGGCCGAGGGACCGATTACCTGATATCTCCAAGGTTGATGGACTGATTACATCTTCATTTCACTGCTATACCTGCTGCCTCTGTATTTAATTGAAGAAGTCTACTGTGTAGGTGAAACGTTTCAACAGTAAAGATACCCAACTGTTGTACATGTGTGTTAATAGTCAATTTGTTGGTATTGTATACTATTTTCAACACAAGGATTGATTATGTTGTGATCTATGTAAGGTGAAGTAGACGATGCGAGGTGATGGATATTGATAGGAGGAGAGGCTGATATTATATAGTGTGATTAATACCGCAACGTTCTTGTACACATGTGTTCAAAATAATAATATATCAGCATCTGTGGCTCCAGACTATTAAACATCTTACCAGAAGTTATCAGGAACACTACTGTGACATGTGTAGAAGTTTTCAAGAGGAAACTGAACCAGTGCCTCCAAGTGACAGTTCAACCAGGCTGTGGTGGATGTGGGCCAGCGTGCCACCAGCAGCAACATCTTGGTTGCCCAACAAGCACCAGACGAGCGTGGCCAAACTCCGGGCTCTGAGAGTAGAAAAACTCTCGCAACTCATTCAGATTATATATATATATATATATATATATATATATATATATATATATATATATATATATATATATATATATATATATATATGCAAAACAACCACTGTGTAAGTAAGTTTATTCAGGTATACACAAATACAGTTACATAGAATTATCATACATAGCAGCATATGTGTAGAGAACCTAGGATAACCCAAAAAAGTCAGACACAGTGACTTATTTCCATTGGGGTCCTTTTACCTTTAACCTTACTCTAGAAGACGGGCAGTGGAACCAAGCTACACTTCCAGTCAGACTAGGAGGCATTGGTGTCCGCAAGTCATCACAGATTGCGTTACCTGCTTTTCTGTCCTCGTGTATTGCATCCAGAGAGCTTGTAGCAGCGATTCTCCCTGAACATCTTAGGGACAAGATAGGAGTCCAGGACCAGAAATTCATTGACGGAGCAATGATCTGGGATAATCTAACGGGCTCTGGAGCCAGACCTGCTCCCCCCAACAACTACAAACAATCGCACTGGGATGGTCCAATAGTGGAAAATATTGCCTCAGCAATGCTTCAGAGTGTGTCAGGGAAGGATAGAGCCCGCCTCCTGGCAGTGAGAGCCCCTCATGCTGGGGACTTTCTGTTGGCTGTTCCCAACTCCAGCCTTGGCACACGTCTCGACCCACAGACCATCCACATCGGTGTTGCCCTTCGACTTGCCGCCCCTATTCTCGCCGAACACAGGTGTATTTGTGGCAGTGAAGCAGCAGACCGATTCGGGTACCATGGTCTTGTGTGCCGTAAATCCGAGGGAAAGATTGCAAGACATGAGGAGGTTAATAACATTATCAAGAGGAGCCTCACAACAGCTGGATGCCCAGCAGTAAGGGAGCCACCCCAACTATGCAGATCTGATGGCAGCCAGAAGCGTCCAGATGGTATCACCCTTCAAGCCTGGACAGATGGGAAGCAGGTGGTGTGGGACTATACATGTGCATCTACCTTGGCTGATACCTATCTCCAATACACCAGGGAGGAAGGAGGGGCAGCTGCCAGCTTCAGGGAGTCCCAAAAGTCTAGAAAATATGGAGAACTTGCCCATCATTATATGTTTGTTCCCATAGGCTCAGAGACCCTTGGCTCATGGGGAAAGAGTGCATCTAAATTCCTTAAGGAGCTGGGAAAAAGACTCATCAGGGTAACTAGGGATCCCAGGGCAGCTAGTTTTCTGTTCCAGCGGCTCAGTGCGGCTGTTCAAAGGGGTAATGCCTGCTGTATTTTGGGCACACGCCCCAGCTCTGAGGAGCTGGATGAGATTTTCGCCTTATAATCGGTGATACACACGTAACAACATGTACCGTATGTGCCACCTTTATATCAATAGTGTATCTCTTGGATCTTCTGTACCATATAAAGGTTATAATATTTTCTTATTATTCTACAATGAAGATAACATCTTATTATACTAAAAAGACTATCTACTACACCAAGGTCATTAAGACTATCTACAATACGAGGGTCATTACTAGGAATAAGGTAAAATTTACACGCAAGTTAGCTAAAAAAAAATAGAAAATCATTCCCCTCCCTTTCTGTAGCTACATTCATCAGACACCTTTTGGCACTCTTCTTGAACTGGTTCATGCTGTGACTGGCTTTGATATGTGCGGGCAGTCTGTTCCATTCCTTTATTGCTGTACAATAAAAGGTGTTTGAAGCCTGGCCACTGACTATGGGTACTACAAAGTTGTGCTCTCTCCCCCTAGTACTATGATTGCTTTGGTTCCCAACCTTGACAAAATTGGCAGCAAGATATTCTGGACACTGTTTGTGAGCAATTTTATAAACATGATTTAGCTTCAGTTGTTTTACTCTGTCTTCAACATTCAGCATATCCAACTGCTGTAATTCATCCTGGCCTACATGTTCTCTTGGTCCCAGCCCCAGGATGAATCTTACGATTTTGTTCTGGGTGATTTGCAGTCTATCTTTCAGTTTTTTTTTTGTCAAGGCAGAGTACCATGAAGAGCAAGCGTAATCCATATGGCATTGTATAAGGGCTAGACATAGGGTCCTGCGAGCCTCAGTAGGTAGACACTGTGCTTGTCTATACAGGAACTTCAGTCTGGCATTCGCTTTCTTTACTACATTGTTCCCTATCAATTCTCCTGACATGCATGGGTCAAAGGGGATTCCCAGATATTTTACTGATGAAACCAAAGTGATGGGCTCCCCATTACACTGAACATTAAAATTATTTACCCTTCTCAGTTTATGTTTCGTGCCAAAGAGAATGGCTTCAGTTTTCCCTAGGTGTAATGATAGTTTGTTGTCTACTAACCATTTGCTGCAGGACTCCAGTTCCAGTGTTAAAACATTAGCAATATCTTATGGGTCTTTACCTGACACTAACAGAGCACTGTCATCTGCATACAGTAGGAGTTTGCACTTGACACTGATAGGCATGTCATTGACATAAGAATAATAAGGGACCCAGAATGCTACCTTGGGGAACTCCACATGTTATCGGCAGGGGTTCTGATTCCGTTTTGTTGATTTTGAATATTTGTCTCCTGTTGCTAAGGTAGAACTTAAACCAGTCTACAGAACCTATACCGATAGCTTGAAGTTTCTTACATAATATATTGTGGTTGACAGTATCGAAGGCCTTTTGCAGGTCTAAGGTTACCATACCCATGAGGTTCCCCTTTGACATTTCAGTTCTCAGGTAATCCATCAGATTAATAAGGGAGGTATCGGTTGAGTAGGTTCTTCTAAAGCCCGATTGATAGCTATGGAGAATGTTGTTGTCATTAAGGTACTTAACTACTTGAGAGTACACCGCCCTCTCTAGAATTTTAGATATTATACTGAGTATACTAACAGGCCTATAGTTGCTTACATCAGACCTACTATTTTTCTTGAAGATTGGAGTAACGCTGGCCTCCTTGAACCCCTCCGGTACGGTATTAGTGGTGATTGGTAGATTTATTATGTGAGCAATAGGGATTGACAGTTCAGAAGCACCATCTTTTAGGAACTTAGACGGGATGTTATCCGGGCCTGTGCTCTTAGTTGGGTTTAACCTGCTTAGTTCTTTTTGAATAAAGTCATGAGATACACTTACTAGTTGACAACTGTTTGGGGTTACCCCTTTATTGGTATAGTATGTTTGAAACTTATCAGAGTCTGTGTTAAAGGTATTTGATGCAGCTGGTAGTTTACTTACTAGTGTTGATGCAACAGATGTGTAGTAGGAATTAAAGCAATTTGCCACCTTAGATGTTTCGTGGCGTACCTCATTATCGATAATGAGTACTATGTTAGACCTATCTACTGGCTTATGGATATACCCCAACTGTTTTAGTTGTTGCCAGAGCTTTCTCGGGTTATGCTTATACTCTTCAATTTTTGAGCAGTAGTGCTTTGCCTTTGCTCCTTTTATAAGTCTCTGTACTCTGTTCCGCACCCTTTGGAATTCATTTAGTGCTGCAATATCCTGTTTGTTTGCTTTAAATCTTTTTAGCAGCTGGTCTCTGAATTTCATATTATCTAATATCTCAGTAGTCATCCAGGGCTCAGTTCTTCGTTAATCCTAACCTCTTTAACTGGAGCAATATTATCAAGGATGGTAGTGAACATTGTTTTGAATTTTTCCCAGTCATCGTTTACGTCCGTGCAACTTGTTATCTCTGTCCAGTCACAATTGTGTAGCCTATTTACCAGTGTTTCTTTACTGTAGTTTCTAGTTGACCTCATTTTTATTGTCCTGTGTAGGCCTAGCCTATCCCTAGTGATTTTCCTGGTGCAGTAAATGATGAAATGATCACTAAGACCTGTGGTAATGAGACCTGACTGACTAATGTTCTCAGCGCGGTTACAAAGTATGTGGTCAGTTAGGGTGGCTGAGAACTGTGTGATCCGGGTTGGTGTATTAATAAGTTGAGTGTAACTATTTAATCCTAGAATTTGCTTATACCTTTTGCATAGCACGTTATTTTGCTGCTGAAAACAGATATTGAAGTCTCCCAGTATTATTGTCTCGCAATTGTTTTCAAGTCCGGACAATACTCTGGAAAAGTCTTCTAAGAACTGGTCCTGGGTAGGAGGGCGGTAACTAGTTCCTACTAAGATGGGTTTGGTCTTGGGAAGCAGCACTTCAAACCATAGAATCTCCAGTTTGTTATTTAAATCAGGTCTTGGGTTGTAAGCTAAGTCATTTCTAATGTAGGCACATACTCCACCACCCTTTCTGCTCCTATCTAAGCGTTTTATATTGTAACCTTCTATTTTGACCTCGTCGTCAGTTGCCGTATCGTCCAACCAAGATTCAGAGATGGTTATAACTGCTGCCCTAATTTTGTTAGCTTGAATCCTAATCTCTGCCAATTTAGGAAGAAGTGATCTTGTGTTGACATGAATAAAGTGAAGGCCTGTTTTCATAAAACAGTTATAACCATCAATATATGGCAATGGGTCATTTGTATTAAAATTGGGTAAGTCAATGTCATCACTGCTAAAGGGTAACTGTGCCAAAGTGCATTTGTTGCACACAAAATGAATTCTGGCACCGTTACTATAATTGTACATACATCCATCATGCACCCACCCCTTACACATTTTACATAAGGTGCATTTTCTGTTTTTCATGCATACTTTAGTACAGTGTATGTACCTGTTTGGTAGTGTTTGAGATAATAATGGCTGTATTGTCTCACATTGACCTATGTATGCATTCCTAGCTACTGGACCGTCATTATCACCGTCATTTATCTGTCTGTTTTGCCTCTGCACAATAGTTTGAGGTCCTGGATTAATTTGGATATCACCACTTAAGAAGAATAGATCCATTTATAATTAATAGAATTTGGGAAGAATTTAATAATACATTGGACAAATAATAATTTTTTAAATTTCTTATTTCTTGGGTAGAATAGTTTGTTGGTGGGTTGTGTGAAGGACCTGTCTAGTTCGGCCGGCGGGCCTGCTGTCTCGCATCAGGTGTTTCATTGTTGTGGGATCTGATAGTGAGGTGTGGGCTACCCCTTTATATACCTTTCTTTGATGCTTTACTTTCATTGTTCCTTGATAATGTGAGTAGTCACGAAAGCGCTTGGAATTTCTCTATTCTTTCACAGTGGTTGTTTTGCATATTCTGAAATCACCTGTTTACTGTGATCTTATTGCATATATATATAATATATATATATATATATATATATATATATATATATATATATATATATATATATATATATATATATATATATATATATTTGACAAGGTTAGGTTAAGGATCCCTAGCTTTATTGACAAGCTATTTACAGGTTAAGGATTCCTAACTTTATTGACAAGCTAAGAGCTGTTACCTACATCAGCTCATTTGAAAGCATTTCTATTGTTATGAAACATACAAGTAGAGAACAGGATGAAGTTGGAGCCATCTGTGGGCCAGCATTTTCATCTGATTAACTGACTTTATTTCGTTGACATCATAATGCTGTACGAATGTGTTGCGTACTCGAGTCGTCCTGGGGATAAATGATCTCAGATGAAGTGATGTTCTGGAGAAGGGCACAGCCAGAGTAAAGTTGCTGCTTTCTGCCTGCCTTGTGGTATAGAAGCTTGCTTCACGCTGTCCTCGAAGTGGATCATGACACACACACACAAAAATAAGATGCATCTACCTAGAGGCTGGTTAGTTTGAGACTTACTCTGGACTCTCCAACGGAAAGCTCCTGATCTAAGGAACTTGAGATGCCTTCTCCTTCCACTGACAAATCTAATTACCTCCAGGTGCTGTATAACCCAACAGATTTAGCGTGTTTCCCATAAATATAATAATATATACTGACTGGGTGAGAGCACGTCAGATGAGTTGAGAGCGTTGTTCCTACATTGTTGTATTTTGTGAAGCGCTGAACCCGTGTGGTGGTCATCCAACGCAAGTAGTGGTAGTAGTTAAAAGGTTACATCGTCTGTGGTAATCGTGGCCGGGTCTGTGATCAGAATCATAGGGTAAGATACTAAGAAAGGCTTGTAACACTCTAAACAACATAATGCACATGTTTGTTTTAAACAAGGCCTATAATACCAACAAATACGTGTATATAAGAATTACACAAAACGTTGTGCAACGTTATGACAACGTATCGCCCATTATAGTTTTTAATGAATCAAATACAGAAATCGAAATATAGTAATGTGGTACTGGAAGAGAGGTCGAAGGTATTGGATTGATAAGTTCCTTGGTAAGTGATACAGTGTCTTAAGAAGCACGTAAGTTCCTCCGTCTTGTAATAACGTTGTTATTTTTACACTATAATCTACCTTGTCCATAATTACTATAGCATTTGCATAGTCTGTTTCGTAAGGTAAAGTCTTGGATCTTTCCTTAATTCATGGTATAACTTTGAGGACAGGGGGTACTTAGGTGCCTCTTAATGAACCTACCTAACGTTACCTATGTATCTCTTTAATGCATACATGTTTGCTGCACTCAACAAAGACGGATGCAGACTGATAAGAATAACAAGAAAGGAGGCGGAGAGATCTTGTTTACCATGAAACCCCCCCCCCCCCCCAGCTGTATTGTTGAGTGTCCAGCTGTCAGTGACTTAAAGCTTTGTGGAATTGTAGAAGTACTTTATCTACTCTTGGGTACCTAAGGATATTTTCATTGTCCACCCTGAATATGCCAGCACTCATTAGCACCTAGCGATCACCCAGCTGTATGCAAATGCATAGTGTGTATGTGTGTAATTACATATATATATATATATATATATATATATATATATATATATATATATATATATATATATATATATATATATATATATATATATATATATATATATATATATATATATATATATATATATATATATATATATATATAATGTTTATAAAATGTCGTGCCGAATATGTAAAACTGGTCAATTAGCAAGAACTTATTTAAAATTAAGTCCTTTCTAAAAAATTTCTCTTATACGTTTAAAGATATATTTTTTTCATTATTGTTAATGTAAAAATTTTTAATTTTGCACCAAAAGAATCTTAGAAAACTTACCTGACCTTATTATAACAAGAGCAATTTATTTTAGCCTAACCCAACTAAATATATTTTAGATTTGTTTACAGTGATTTAAAACTAAACAAACACAGTGAAATATATTTTTTTCGTTAGGTTCAGAATGATTTTGGCTAAATTATTGCATACACAAATTTTCACTTGTCCTATATGGCAAGATGAGCGTTGCTATTTAAGCCAAGATTGCAAATTCTGCCTATTCGGCACGACATTATATATATATATATATATATATATATATATATATATATATATATATATATATATATATATATATATATATATATATATATATATATATATATGCCGAATAGGTAAACTGGTCAATTAGCAAGAATTCCTTTAAAATTAAGTAATTTCTAAAATTTTCTCTTATACATTTAAAAATATATATTTTTTTAATTTATATTATAAAAATTAATGATATTGTACCAGAAGAACCTTAGGAAACTTGCCTAACCTTATTATAAGAAGCGCAATTTAATTTAGCCTAATCCTAATATAAGTTTACAATAATTTAATAATAAACAAACACAAGAAATATTTTTTTCGTTAGATTCAGAATTATTTTTTGCGAAATTATTGCAAAAAAAAATTTTCTCTTCCCGTATTCGCCAATAAGTGCATTTCTATTTAAACCAGAATCGCAAGTTTTCCTTATTCGGCACGACGTTGTGTATGTGTACTCGCCTCGTTCTCACCTAGTTGAGGTTCCAGGGGTCGAGTCCTAGCTCCGGGCCCCGCCTCTTCACTGGTCGCTACTAGGTCACTCTCCCTGAACCATGAGCTTTATCATACCTCTACTTGGAAACATAAACACATATGCAGTTTAATGTGATCCTTTATTGACAACGTTTCACCCACACAGTGGGCTTTTTCAAGTCACACACAGATCTACCTGGGGTGGAAGGTACGGGAGTATTTATAGTCATGTTCAGAATGTTGAGGTCAGGTGGAGAATGCTGCATCTGATGATCTACCGGGTGGGGTTATAGAGTCTTGAGTAGCCTGGCAGGGGTATTGGACAAGTTGTGAGTAGACCTTCTGCAGTGTTCTATGTTCTTATGTGGGATAGCGATGAAGAAGTTTCTTGGCGAGTGGTTCAGCTATGTTATAGAAGCCGTTGTTCTGGTTGAAATTGTTGGTTATCGAAATAAGCGATGATTCCAGGATTCTTCGGTATTGAGTGTTGTCTTCTGCAGCGATAAGTCTTGAGTTTCTGTAGTTAATTAAATGGTTGTGTGAATTGCGATGTTGTACACAGGCATTCCTTGTATCGTCAGTCCTGCTTGCATATTGGTGTTCTGAAATACGTGTTTGGAGGTCTCTTGATGTTTCGCCCACATATAATTTGTTGCAGTCATTACAAGGGATTATGTATACCCCTGCAGAGGATGGAAGCTTGTCCTGTCTACTACTGGTGATGTCCTTGATGGTCGTGGTTGTGGAGGTAGATACTTGGAATGATGTATTGGAAAAGATGTTGGAAACATGTTTGGCAATGGAGTTGGTGGGGAGGACTATGTATCTCTTCTCGGCAGTGTCTTCTCTGGGTGTGTTGAAGATGTTTAATGCCCGCCGTCTGCAGTCTCTGATGAAGTGACGAGGATAGTGGAGTTTAGAAAATACTTGTTCAATTATAGTGCATTCTTCCTCAAGGAACTCATTGCTACAGATTCTGAGTGCACGCAGGAAGAAGCCTATAATTACACCACGTTTAGTTTTGGTGTCGTGGTGAGAGTAGAAGTGGAGAAGATCGTTTTGGTTGGTTGGTTTTCGATAGACTTTAAAACGAAGTTCATGGTCAGTTTTGCAGAGGAGAACATCAAGGAAAGGAAGAGTGTTGTCGACTTCTTCTTCAAGTGTGAACTGGATTGAGGGCTCGACCTGGTTGAGCTTGCCTTGGAGAGCTTGAACGTTGAAGCGCCTGGGAGTTATGAGGAGAATGTCGTCACCATAACGGAGCCAGGTGACAGTCGAAGGAATAATGGTGGAGAAACGCTCGGCTTCCAGATGTTCCATGTATAAGTTCGCCAGGACGGCACTGAGTGGCGAGCCCATGGGTAGACCAAAAGTCTGTTGAAAGAGGTGATTTTCGAAAGAGAAACACGTAAAGCCGACACATAGTTCAACGAGGTCGATGAAATCGCTGGCTGGAATAGGAAGATCAAGTGAATCGTCAATTTTTCTGCGCAGGAGATCGATGGCTTGTGTAGTAGGTACTTTGGTGAATAGGGAAGTTACGTCAAGGCTGGAAAGTTTCTTGTTCCTGATGTTGATGTTGCGAATGCGATTGAGAAGATCACCCGAGTGTTTTGAGATGTGCTGGACTGATAATGCCCAAGAGTTTGGAGAGGTGTTTTGCGAGAATTCCTGAGAGTTGGTGGGGAGCACTGCCTATTCCCGAAGATATGGGCCTCAGTGGGGTACCAGGCTTGTGAGTTTTTTTAAGGATCACATTAAACTGCATATGTGTTTGTTTCCATTGTGTCGGTATTTTATACCATTTATTTTCATACCTCTCCTTAAAGCTGTGTATGGATCCTGCCTCCACTACATCTCTTCCCAAACTATTCCACTTCCTGACTACTCTGTGGCTGAAGAAATACTTGCTAACATCCCTGTGATTCATCTGCGTCTTCAACTTCCAACTGTGTCCCCTTGTTGCTGTGTTCCATCTCTGGAACATCCTGTCTTTGTCCACCTTGTCAATTCCTCTCAGTATTTTGTATGTCGTTATCATGCCTCCCCTATCTCTCCCGTCCTCCAGTGTCGTCAGGTGTGTGTGTGTGTGTGTTTGTGGGTGTATTTCCGTGTACGTGTGTGTGTATTTGCGGTGATGCGCAAGCCGACGAATATGGTCTATACAATCTTAACTGCTCCAAAACCACGGACTGTCACACAAGACACAATGAAGTGAACGACATCATAGAGAGAAGCCTTTCCACAGCTGGATACCCAGCCGAGAGAGCCCCGATCACTAGCGGCCAACAATTCTCACAATCCCGAAGACCGCGCCGATGGGATCACTATTCTTGGAAGAATGACAAGCTCTTAGCATGGGACTATACCAGCGTGTCGACGCTGGCTGACACCTACATCCGTCAGTGTTCGGCAACAAGGAGGTGCTGCGAATCGCAGGGAGGAGTATAAGATCAGAAAATACGGAGACATAAGCCATCACTATCAGTTTGCCCCAGTTGGATCTGAGAACTTGGGATCACGGGGAATAAACACATGCTTCCTGAAAAAACTGGGTCCTAGACTCATTGACACCACCAGGGTCCGGAGGGCGACCACTTTCATATTCCAGTGCCTTAGCGTGGACATCCAGAGGGTAAATGCTTGTTGCGTACTTGTCTCGCGTCCAGCTTCAGAGGAGTTGGAGGAGATTCATAATCTTTGATATATTATACCCTGGTGGTGTCAATGAGTCTATGACCCAGTTCTTTCAAGAAACATGTCCTGTTTATTCCCCGTCATCCCAAGATCTCAGAGCCAACTGGGACTACAAAATTAATAATTTTGTACCAAAAGAGCCTTAGAAAACTTACATAAGAACATAAAGAAGGAACACTGCAGCAGGCCTACTGGCCTATGCAGGGCAGGTTCACCTAACCTTATTTTAACAAGCGCGATTTAATTTAGCATAATCCAACTAAATATGTTTAAGATAAGTTTACAATAATTTAATAAGAAACAGACACATTGAAATATATTTTTTCGTTGGGTTCAGAATGATTTTTGTGAAATTATTGCATACACAAATTTTCGCTTGCCTTATTCGGCAAGAAGAGCGTTACTATTTAAGCCAAAATCGCTAGTTTTACCTTTTCGGCACGACATATATATAAGTGTATGTATATGCATATACATTGCAAAACGAGCCACTAGAGGATGGAAAAGAGTAAGTACCTATAGTGGCTGGTCCTTTCACAGTTCCGTGCGAAAGTATTTACTTTTTACCATCCTCAGGAACTATGCAATGTTGTAAGAGTTGCAACAGGTGGGTTTAGAGGAAAGATGCCTTCAGATGTAAGATTTTCTGTCTCGCATGGCCCGTCCTGTGTGTGAGAGATAGAGAGGTGGGGGACGGGGAGGGGGGCAGGCCAGTGTCAACACACCCACACCATGCTCCTTCACCTCTCCATGTGGGATATGAGAACTCTCCATGGTTTACAGAATTCCATATAGAATGTGAACATTTGATAACTACCTACCTGGAGTCTACCTGGAGGGCATTCTGGGGATCAACGCCCCCCGCTGCCCGGTCCCTGACCAGGCATCCTGGTGGATCAAGGCCTGATCAAGGAGTCTGTTAGTGCTGGCCGCATGTAGTCCAGCGTACAAACCACAGCCCGGCTGATCTGACTTTAGATGCCTGTCCAGCTCCCTCTTGAAGACAACCAAGGGTCTATTGGTAATTCCCCTTATGGCTGATGGGAGGCTGTTGAACAAGCAGTCTTGGGCCCCGGACACTTATTGTTTTCTCTTAGTTTACCAGTGGTGCCCCTACTTTTCACTGGGGGTATGTTACATCGCCTGCCAAGTCTTCTGCTTTCGTAGGGAGTGATTTCTGTGTGCAGGTCAGGGACCAGTCCCTCCGGAATCTTCCAGGTGTAGATTATGATCTCTCTCTCGCCTGCGCTTCAGTGAGTACAAGTCAAGTTCTTCCAGGCGTTCCCAGTAGTTAAGGTGTTTGATGGAACTTACACGTGCAGTAAAGGTTCTCTGTACATTCTCTAGATCTGCGATTTCACCTGCCTTGAATGGGGATGGTAATGTACAGCAGTTTTCCAACCTCGAGAGAACAAGTGATTTAAAAAGGATCATCATTGGCTTGGCATCTCTTGTCTTGAATGGTCTCATTATCCATCCTATCAATTTCCTCGCAGATGTGATAGTGGCATTGTTGTGGTCCTTGAAGGTGAGATCTTAGGACATTACCACTCCCAGGTCCTTCACGTTGATTTTCCGCTCTGTTGTGCGATTTGAGTTTCTAGTGCACTCAGTCCTAGTTATTATTTCCTCCAGTTTTCCATAACGGAATACTTGGAATTTATCTTCATTGAACATCACATTGTTCTCCGTTGCCCATTGGAAAACTTGGTTTATATCTTCTTGGAGATTTGTCGTGTCCTCAATGGATGACACACTCATGCAGATCCTAGTATCGTCTGCAAATGATACGATGCTATGGTTTACATCTCTGTGTCTGATATGAGAATGAGGAACAGGATGGGGGCGAGTACTGTGCCTTATGGAACAGAGCTCTTCACTACGGCAGTTCCCGATTTAACTGTTTACCACTACTCTTTGTGTTCTATTGGTTAGAAAGTTGAAGATCCATCTGCCTACTTTGCCAGTTATCTTTTTAGCACGCATTTTGTGTGCTATTACACCGTGATCGCACTTGTCAAAGGCTTTTGCAAAATCTGTGTATACTACGTCTGCACTCTGTTTTCCAGTGCATCTAAGACCATATTATAGGGGTCCAGTAGTTGCGAGAGGCAGGAGCGACCTACTCTGAAACCATGTTGCCCTGGATTGTGCAATTTTGCAATTTTTGGGGAATCCAAGTGGTTTGCAATCCTGCTTTTTAGAACTCTTTCAAAGATTTTTATGATGTGGAACGCTAAAGCTATTGGTCTATAGTTCTTAGCCCTTGCTTTGCTGCCCATTTATGGAGTGGGGCTATATCTGTTGTTTTCAGTGACTCTGGAATCTCACCTGTGTCTATGCTCCTTCTCAATAGCATTCTTATGACCCATGAGAGGGATTTCTTGCAGTTCTTAATGAATACAGAAATCCAAGAGTCTGGGCCTGAAGCTGAGTGCATGGGCATGTCGTCGGTGGCTTTCTCAAAGTCTAGTGGAGTTAGGGTTATGGCAGAAATTTGGCATACATTGGCAGGGTTTTGAGGCTCATTCATGGAAAAATTGTTTGGATTGTCTATCTTTAGACTGATTAGTGGCTCCCTGAACACAGAGTCATACTGAGATTTCAGTATCTCACTCATTTCTTTATTGTCATCTGTGTAGGATCCATCTTGTTTAAGCAGGGGCCCTGTACTAGAAGTGGTTTTTGCGTTGTTTTTAGCATATGAAAAGAAATATTTCGAATTTCTTTGTTTCACTAATCTCTTTTGGCTCCTCTTGTCCCTCCTGGATGCTATATGAGTCCTTTAACTTTAGCTCAATATTTTCCACTTCCTGGTTAGCGCTTCTTTCTGGCATTCTTGAGGAGCTCAGTGATTCTTCGCCTTCTGTAGAGGAAGCGTCTCTCCAGTTTACTACTACTTTTTTCTTAGGGGAATGTGCTTTGAATGTGCTATAGTCTTCCATTTTGTATGTCTTAGATTGAAGTCACCAAGCAGCAAGATGTTTGGGGATGGGGCTGGAAGGTTTTCCAGACAGCAGACAATTTATGTTAGCTGTTCCTTGAAATGTTGGGAACTTGCATTTGGTGGCTTGTATACAAGTACAATGACTAAGTTTTGATTCTCGATTTTTATTGTTAGAACTTCAGCTACATCATTTGTGGCATTCAATATCTCTGTGCAAATGAGCGGCTCTTTGACATACAGGCCCACCTCCCCTTGTTGCCTGTTCTTTCTATCACATCTGAAGAGGTTGTACCCAGGTATCCATATATCCATATTTCACTGTCAAAGTAATCTTTTGCGTGGGTCTCTGTGAAAGTTGCAAACATTGCATTTGACTCCTCTAGAAGTCCACTAATGAAAGGTATTTTGAGGTTGTGTTGCATGTTTGTTGGGGGGATTTTGTTGTTGGCATCAGTAGTTGTTTGTCTAGAGGGGCCACTGGCTGTGCCTCCAGTCCAACAAGGCTCCAATGTGATGGACTATTTTGGTTATATCTTTCCATTTTCTGTCTCATTTCCTACCACTAAAAAATCACTTGGAGTGGCGTTGTCATTTCTACTGTAACGACTATGTTTTGTTTTAGGGGGTGTATGCCTCCTGGTCCATTTTAGGTGATATGCAGAACAATTGGTAGTGTAACATTGTTTTTCGAGGACTGAAGAATGACACATCTAAGGGTAGAAGAATTTGCAAGAGGTAGAACGACACTCCTTCAGACAGGAGGTCGCAGCATTTTTTGGGATGTTCGAAGTTGCATGTTCCATTTGTTTTCTCTGATATTCCATGCTTACAGATGTCCCAAGCATAGAATTTGCTCAATTTTGCTTTTGGTTGGATGCAATTCGTACTGAATGTATTCTTAATCTGTGCAGATCCTAGAACTGCACTACAGTCCTCCATAGCCAAACCAGACACCACCATCTGTTGTCATGAGGCCAACATTTTCCCTGGAAGAGGACTCTACTACATCTGTACTTGAGGCTGTGGCTGTAGAAGAGTCTTCCCTGGAAGAGGACTCCTCTACTACATATGTACTAGGTGCTATGTCTATGGTGGCTGTAGAAGAGTCTTTGACCAAATCCGGGCTTTCACTATGGCTGGGGGCTGGGTCTGGGTCAGGCCTAGGGCTGGGGGCTGGGTCTGGATCAGGCCTAGGGCTGGGGGCTGGGTCTGGATCAAGCCTTGGGCTGGGGGCTGGGTCTGGATCAGGCCTAGGGCTGGGGTCTGGGTCAGGCCTAGGGCTGGGGGCTGGGTATGGGTCAGGCCTAGGGCTGGGTCTGGGTCAGGCCTAGGACTGGCAGCTGGGTCTGGGTCAGGCCTAGGGCTGGCAGCTGGGTCTGGGTCAGGCCTAGGGCTGGCAGCTGGGTCTGGGTCAGGCCTAGGGCTGGGCACTGAGCTAGCTGTTTTATTTTGTTTCCTGTGTTTTTCCAGTGGATGGGTGTCTATTTTTGGGTCAATTGTTGTAGACTGGACATTTTGAATGTTAAACTTGACTCCTCTCCTATCCTCCCTTGCTCTATACATTCTGGGTATACTATCCAATAGTTCCTCTTTGTTTTTATGCTTATTGTTTATTAACCTCCTGAGTGCTTTCCTGATATCTGTCCATAGTTCCACATCCTTACTGCAGATCCAGAAACACCTTTCTAGATGGATGTCATTTTTGGATGCAGTGTTTATTCTTGCACAGTTGACATGTTTTGAAGAGCAAAAAGTGTCAAACATTTGTCAAATAGTCTAGTGTCATTCTGAAATCATATTAGATGGCCATTTCACAAACAGCTTAATTTGTGTGGAAGTTTGGAGTAAGGAGAGAAAATTATTTTACTCCTTGTCATCTCATACTGAAGTGCCGTAAGTTCCAAGAGTGTCCTTGAAATGTGTTAGTTACTACTACACTATAAAAACAATATTCTAAATATTCCTTATCATTATATATACCTGTTATCCCTATAGAAAATTATCAGTGTGAGTTTAGGTATTCCTGAGTATTCCTAGTCATTCCCAAATGTTTCTAGATATTCCTGAAATTTTTTTAATATTCCTGGGCGTTTCCGGATATTCCTGAGTAATTTCCTACCTCTCACCTGTCGACACATCACTATTGAAAACTTTCAGAGTGGAGTTAAGTAATATTTCCCTGACAGTGGGGTTAAGTAACATTTCCCTGACAGTGGGGTTAAGTAACATTTCCCTGACAGTGGGGTTAAGTAACATTTCCCTGACAGTGGGGTTAAGTAACATTTCCCTGACAGTGGGGTTAAGTAACATTTCCCTGACAGTACTAACTGCTTTTCCCACCCTTCGAGTTCCACTAATATTTGTTAAATTATTTTAATTTCTCCCAGGATGATCAAACCAAATGCAAAGTATGTGGCCGGCTCTATGGTCACTATCTTGAAGACTATGTGCTTAATTGTCCACTTACTGAAGAATATAATGTATAATAACTTATGTGACATGTCAAGGTTATCTTATTAATGAAAATAAGATACCAGATATATTAAGCAAATTTCCTATATTTGTTTGCTTGTTTAGTGAACTGTAGATATAAATCCAGATATACTCCTGCTAACCCCTTTTGGGTCTTAGTTCCTATGCGTTTTGTGTATCCATATACTCTTGTGCTACCATGCACAGGATGGATATGGGGTGTGCAGTAAACTAGCCACTTTGATGGTGGCAAAATCTAAATCTAAATCCAAGTCTACCCTTTAAAAGAAAATACTTAACGATGAGGTTGGAATTATTACAAATAACAAAAAAAAAAAAAAAAAAAGCACAATACCGTGTGACTTTGTAAATGGTGCAAGTCGGACCGAAACGTCGTCGTAAGCTCCTCTCTTCTGTGTGCGGGTTATTTGTGTATTATTACAACAACATCAACAACTTAGGTAGTGATGCAAGTACACCCGTTCCACTGTTAAAAATTCTCCATGTACAGTAGTACAGCAGGCCTACCAGTGAATATGCCCTCGTCTGCTACACCTGACGTTACTATATAAGCGCCAGGCTCCTTTCTTCTGCTTCAGAATCTCCACGACTATGGTGCTCTTCGCACCTACTCCTAGGTTGAGGGACTGATTACCTCATCTTCTGTACATAGTTCTACTGTCTTCAAGTTATGTCCTAGAATTTGTATTGATAAAGCCACTGGATGGCGAAACGTCTACAATAAAGATACCCAGATGTTGCACATGTGTCTTAATCTCATCAGGCCAGACAACTGGCGAACATAGCTGCTGACAAAGCACGGATACGCGAAAAGCCTAGAGCTAGAGCTAGTATTTTTCATAGGTTTAGCGCTTCTTTTTGATTATTATAATAATAATATTATTTTTTCATCAACTAGTGGATTTTACGTTGTTGAAGTCGCCTGTTTATGGTTGGTTTGCATGCATGTACATTTGAATATTTAACTACATACGCAGCTGTTATATAGAATAAAATAACTTTTTTTTCTTAATTTTTGTGAAAGAAAAATCAGGAAAATATGGTTACGAGGCAAGTGCCATATCCTTAAGATTATAATGACACGCGCAAATAACCCTTACATAGGAGACAAAAGCTTATGACCTGTGAATGGTCAAGTCTGACTGAAACATCATAAGCTCTCTTTCTCTCCTGTATATGGGTTATTTACACAAACAACCCCCACATAGAAGAGAGGAACTTACGACGAACGACGTTTCGGTCCGACTCGGACCATTTACAAAGTCACACTAACAGAAAGAAGAGGAGGGAGTGTATATAGGGCAGCAGGCAATGGCGGGAAGAAGAGAGGTAATGGTGGAGGTAGTAGTAGTCAGTCAAATACTAAGAAAGGAGCACTGCATGGGAACTAGGAGCCCACAGAGGGTAGGAGCAAGAACACACAGGGGGGGATAATGAAAGAACAAATACTCAAGGCAGAAGAAAGTCCAAAGGAAAAAGAGGAAAGGGGAAAGAGGGAGAGAGGGAAAAAAGAAATTCCATTTCTCCTCCTGTGTTTGGGATAGGCTATCCTGAGAAATGGCAATTCCCACGTGATAGTAACTCCAGCTGTGCTCAAAGGAAACCATATATGCTCCCGTAGCTGATAAACACTTTCTGAAATATTTGACGATGTCCTCATTGCCCTACTGAAGTTTCTCAGCTCTGGCTGCTGACAGCATAGTTTTGCTCCTATTGTGTGACTATCATATAGATATAGTGGTAGCACAATGCTGATGTATCAGTTGTGTGTGTCTCTCTCTCTCTCACTCGAATATAAATATATATATATATATATATATATATATATATATATATATATATATATATATATATATATTATATATATTACATATACCAATAGGTATATTTTATTACATAATATGGTACAAAAGGTATGAGATACATTGTTGATATAAAGATGGCATATACAGTACATGAGATGTAAGAGATACATGTCTAGTACATATTGTTACGTGTTTGTCACTGATGATAATGCAAACATCTCATCCAGGTCCTCAGAACTGGGGCGCGTGCCCAAAATACAGCAGGCATTACCCCCTCTGAACAGCAGCGCTGAGTCGCTGGAACAGAAAACTAGCTACTCTGGGATCCCTAGTTACCCTGATGAGTCTTTTGCCTTGCTCCTTAAGGAACTTAGAATCACTCTTTCCCCATGAGCCAAGGGTCTCTGAGCATATGGAAACAAACACATAATGATGGGCAAGTTCTCCATATTTTCTAGACTTTTGGGACTCCCTGAAGCTGGCGGCTGCCCCTCCTGTAAAGATATCCAGATGTTGCACATGTGTCTAATTCTTCATCTTGTCGGTCGGTATTGTTTACCATACATGTACACCTAGTCTTACAGGAAGTATAGCGTGGTCCCACTGTCTCCCTTCTAAAGTTGCTTGCTTTTGTGAGTATCAACACCTGGAGACTGTGGTATTAATGTAGTATCAGCGCCAGGAGACTGTGGTATTAATGTAGTATCAACACCAGGAGACCGTGGTATTAATGTAGTATCAACACCAGGAGACTGGTATTCATGTAGTATCAACGCCAGGAGACTGTGGTATTAATGTAGTATGAACAACAGGAGACTGTGGTATTAATGTAGTGTGAACACCAGGAGACTGTGGTATTAATGTAGTATCAACACCAGGAGACTGTGGTATTAATGTAGTATCAACACCAGGAGACCGTGGTATTAATGTAGTATCAACACCAGGAGACCGTGGTATTAATGTAGTATGAACAACAGGAGACTGTGGTATTAATGTAGTGTGAACACCAGGAGACTGTGGTATTAATGTAGTATCAACACCAGGAGACCGTGGTATTAATGTAGTATCAACACCAGGAGACTGGTATTCATGTAGTATCAACGCCAGGAGACTGTGGTATTAATGTAGTATGAACAACAGGAGACTGTGGTATTAATGTAGTATCAACAGCAGGAGACTGTGGTATTAATGTAATATCAATACCAGGAGACTGGTATTAATGTAGTATCAGCAGCAGGAGACTGGTATTAATGTAGTATCAGCAGCAGGAGACTGTGGTATTAATGTAGTATCAGCAACAGGAGACTGGTATTAATGTAGTAGCAGCAGCAGGAGACTGTGGTATTAATGTAGTATCAGCAGCAGGAGACTGTGGTATTAATGTAGTATCAACAGCAGGAGACTGTGGTATTAATGTAATATCAATACCAGGAGACTGGTATTAATGTAGTATCAGCAGCAGGAGACTGGTATTAATGTAGTATCAGCAGCAGGAGACTGTGGTATTAATGTAGTATCAGCAGCAGGAGACTGTGGTATTAATGTAGTATCAGCAGCAGGAGACTGTGGTATTAATGTAGTATCAGCAGCAGGAGACTGTGGTATTAATGTAGTATCAGCAGCAGGAGACTGTGGTATTAATGTAGTATCAGCAGCAGGAGACTGTGGTATTAATGTAGTATCAACACCAGGAGACTGTGGTATTAATGTAATATCAATACCAGGAGACTGGTATTAATGTAGTATCAGCAGCAGGAGACTGGTAATAATGTAGTATCAGCAGCAGGAGACTGTGGTATTAATGTAGTATCAGCAGCAGGAGACTGTGGTATTAATGTAGTATCAGCAGCAGGAGACTGTGGTATTAATGTAGTATCAGCAGCAGGAGACTGTGGTATTAATGTAGTGGTATTAATGTAGTATCAGCAGCAGGAGACTGTGGTATTAATGTAGTATCAGCAGCAGGAGACTGTGGTATTAATGTAGTATCAGCAGCAGGAGACTGTGGTATTAATGTAGTATCAGCAGCAGGAGACTGTGGTATTAATGTAGTATCAGCAGCAGGAGACTGTGGTATTAATGTAGTATCAGCAGCA
Source organism: Cherax quadricarinatus (assembly GCF_038502225.1). Taxonomy (NCBI): domain Eukaryota; kingdom Metazoa; phylum Arthropoda; class Malacostraca; order Decapoda; family Parastacidae; genus Cherax; species Cherax quadricarinatus. The sequence goes on from NC_091326.1 coordinate 24,327,598, forward strand.
GGAGACTGTGGTATTAATGTAGTATCAGCAGCAGGAGACTGTGGTAATAATGTAGTATCAGCAGCAGGAGACTGTGGTAATAATGTAGTATCAGCAGCAGGAGACTGTGGTAATAATGTAGTATCAACACCAGGAGACCGTGGTAATACTATAGTATCAACACCAGGAGACTGTGGTAATAATGTAGTATCAGCAGCAGGAGACTGTAGTAATAATGTAGTATAGGGTTGTTATATGAGGAAATATATTAGCCTGAGCAGACCCGGACATTTTGTGAGAAGGAACAAGACATCGTGAGTGTCTTACTTGCCCATTCCTTCTTCCATCCTCATTATATCTTCCAATTTATGTTTAAGAATTGAGTCAGTGGCATCAATTACAAGAAGTGTTCTTAGCAAGACGCAATTTGTGGGATAATGGTTGACTCGTCTGGTAGGGTAGATCTCATTCTATCCATCACCTGCTGATTGACTAAGATGATTTCACATTTGGATGGATTGAAATGAGTCCCAGTATCCTGCCCCCGTGTTATCACCCGAGCAAGATTTGCTAGAGGGACTTCTTTGTACCTACCATTGTGCCATTATTCAGGAACCAGATGTTTAGTTCACTGATCAGTCTGACAGCGATTTCCTTAATCGCTATGCAGAAGAGAAATGGGGCGAGGGGATCAACTTGCTGGACACCCTCCATGAAGTGATTTCAATTCTTCCCAAACAGAAGCATCGCCTCCTTGCTGTGCCCATCTGAAACATAAGAGCCAAGGGGAATTATTCTTGTACAGTTGTTAATAACATGTCTCCTGTTAAGTAATGTAGAACTTCATATTACTGATTGCGAAAAGGATTCGGGAGTTCTTTTTAGCTGTAATCTGAAACCAAGACAATAGTGCGTAGTGTTCGCAATAAAGCAAACAGAATCCTCTGTTTCATATCAAGAAGTATAAATAATAGAAGTCCTCAGGTTGTTTAACTCTGTATATCTTTCGTTAGGCCTCATTTAGATAGATTATGCTGCGCAGTTTTGGTCACCGTATTACACCGTATGCACTGGAAAACGTACAGAGGAGGATAAGTTGTTACCATGTATCAGAAATCTTGTTGCATAAGTGTCTCAATCTTCATCAGAAATCTTCTCTATGAGGACAGACTGAGAGCCCTGAATCTGCATTCTCTAGAAAGGCGTATAATTAGAGGGAATATGATTGAGATGTATAAATGGAAAACAGGAATAAATAAAAGGAATGTAAATGGCGTGCTAAAAATATATAGCCAATACGAGACTCGCAGCAGTGGTTTCAAGTTGGAAAAATTCAGATTCAGAAAAGATATAGGAAAGCACTGGTTTGGCAGTAGAGTTGTGGATGAGTGGAATAAACTCCCGAGTACAGTTATTCAGGCTAAAACGTTGTGTAGTTTTAAAAATAGGTTAGATAAATACATGAGTGGGTGTGAGTTAGACCTGACTAGCTTGTGCTAATAGGTTTGATGCCGTGCTCCTTTCTTAAGTGGATGTGACCTGACATGACTAGGTTGGGTCAGTGGCTAAAGAAGGTAGGTGACTTGGACTTGCCTCGCATGGACCAGTAGGCCTGCTGCAGTGTTTCTTCTTTCTTTTGTATTCTTGTAGTTTTACTAGTGCATTTTCCTCAGGCAGTTTAGTTACACACACACACACACACACACATAAGAACATAAGAACGAAGGAACACTGCAGAAGGCCTACTGGCCCATGCGAGGCAGGTCCAAGTCTCCTACCGGCTTAAGCCAATGCACCCAACCTAGTCAGGTCAGGTCACATTGACTTAAGGGAGGAACACGGCAACCGACCTGGTAGCACAAGCTATCAGGTCTAACTCACACCCACCCACATCCACTCATGTATTTATCCAACCTATTTTTAAAGCTACACAACGTTCTGGCCTCTATAACGGTACTTGGGAGTTTGTTCCACTCATCCACAACTCTATTACCAAACCAGTACTTTCCTATATCCTTCCTGAATCTGAATTTTTCCAACTTAAAACCATTGCTGCGAGTCCTGTCTAGGCTAGATATTTTCAGCACACTATTTACATCCCCTTTATTTATTCCTGTCTTCCATTTATACACCTCAATCATATCCCCCCTAATTCTACGTCTTTCTAGAGAGTGCAGATTCAGGGCCCTTAGTCTATCCTCATAGGGAAGGTTTCTGATACATGGGATCAACTTTGTCATCCTCCTTTGTACATTTTCCAGAGAATTTATATCCATTCTGTAATAAGGTGACCAAAACTGTGCAGCATAATCTAAATGAGGCCTAACCAAGGATGTATAGAGTTGAAGAACAACCTGAGGACTCCTATTATTTATGCTTCTTGATATGAAGCCAAGGATTCTATTAGCTTTATTGCGAACACTTATGCACTGTTGTCTTGGTTTCAGATTACTGCTAACCAGAACTCCTAAATCTTTTTCGCAATCCGTAATATTAAGATCTACATTATTTAGTTTATATGTGGCATGGTTATTGTCCTGTCCAACATTTAGAACTTTGCATTTGTCTATATTAAACTGCATCTGCCACTTCTCCGACCACTGCATCAGTCTATTCAAATCTTCCTGGAGTGCTCGAATGTCCTCGTCAGAATGAATTCGACGGCCTATTTTGGTGTCATCGGCAAACTTGCCGATGTCGCTCTTTATGCCCTCATCTATGTCGTTTATGTAGATTGTGAACAGCAGGGGGCCCAACACTGACCCCTGTGGAACACCGCTCGTGACACTTCCCCACTCTGATTTCTCCCCATTTATGCAAACTCTCTGCTGCCTATTTGTCAACCATGCCTCTATCCAGGAAAAAATTTCTCCTCCTATTCCATGTGCTTTAATTTTCCTCAATAGTCTCTGATGTGGGACCCTGTCAAAAGCCTTACTGAAGTCCATATACACAATATCATATTCATTACCATGATCTACCTCCTCAAATACCTTAGTGAAAAAAGTTAATAAATTCGTAAGGCAGGAACGCCCCTTTGTAAAACCATGCTGAGATTCGTTGATTAATTTATGCTTTTCAAGGTGGCTACGAACTGCCTCGGCAATTATTGATTCCATAAATTTTCCCACTATGGAGGTTAGGCTTATTGGTCTATAGTTCGAAGCTAAGGACCTGTCACCTGTTTTGAAAATAGGTATCACATTTGCCATTTTCCACTTATCTGGCACCATGCCAGTTTGTAGTGATATGTTGAAAAGATTAGCCAAAGGTGTGCTAAGCTCCTCTTTACATTCCTTTAGAACCCTTGCATACAGTTCATCAGGGCCTGGGGATTTGTTAGGTTTTAATTTATCTATTTGCCTAAGGACCATGTCACTTGTGACCCTAATAGTACACAGTTTATTATCGTCCTGTTCTACATAATTTATCATTACTGGAATATCGCTGGTATCCTCCTGTGTAAAAACTGAGAGGAAGTATGTGTTAAAAATTCTACACATTTCCTTATCACTGTCAGTGAGCTGACCCGAGGAAGTTTTGAGTGGGCCTATCTTGTCCCTGATCTTACTTCTGTATACCTGAAAGAATCCTTTTGGGTTAGTCTTCGATTCTCTTGCAACTTTAACCTCATAATCTCTTTTTGCTTTTCTAATTCCCTTTTTTATTTCTCTCTTTAACTGAATATATCGATTTCTCAATTGCCCCTCTCCTCTTTTGATTTGCCTATATATGCCTCTCTTTTGACCAATCAGATATTTTAATCTATTGTTCATCCATTTAGGATCATTTTTGTTTGATCTGATTTCCCTATTTGGAACATAATTTGACTGAGCAGCTAGAACTATGCCCTGGAAAGCATCATATCGGCAACCATCACCACCTACCTGACCCTTAGTCAGGTCATTCCAGTTCAGCCCACCTAAGTAATTTTTCAGTCCTATGAAATCAGCCAAGCGAAAGTCAGGGACGGAGACTTGATTGCCACACACACACACACACACACACACACACACACACACAACATGAAAAATACAAAATATGATTGTAATTTCTTGAATGACATGAAAAACTAATCTTGGGTTGCTACATACACATTCTTCAAACGTGTCCCGGAACAGATGAACAGAGAGTGTAAGGACATGGGCGTATCATAGTTTCAGTCGCTAAAGACTGCCTGTGAATGAAATATGTTGTAATGAATAACCAGCTTTATGGACACCGGAAGGACCACTTAAGCCATTTTTAGTTATATATTTTCCAATATGGAGAAGAATACTGAATACCTTTATAGTGTATGTGAAGGGCGGGAGTGATTAGTTTGACGAGGACTACTCATCAGTTTAAGAGCAAGACAAAAAACTATGATTTAGGACATGTAAAATGATGGTCTGCAATTTGGGGGACACAAAACTAACATTTGGGAACCTTAATGGTTCTGCTTCGAAGTCATTAGAAACCTCGCCACGTAATAACGTGGCGAGGATGTCTGTAATATCTACTCTAGTCTGTACTATATTGTCCACCTATTAGTGTCATTACTACCACACTATTCACTCCAAGAACGGACCCCAAGAGGGAATTAAGTGCACCGATTGTATAATATTCTGCCCAATACATTGGGACTTAAGAGGCACGTAAGTTCCCCCGTCTGAACGAAACTCAGACCTCTGCAACACTTAGATGAAGTGATCATTCAGCTAGTGCCGACTAGGGTAACCGAAATGACCAGGGTTCAAGCCCGGGCCGGACGGTACGTAGGGGTAACTCTCTTCAAACATTAGTCCACTGTGAATAAGATAACGGTATACAATACTAATAAATTAATAAGTAAGACGCATGTGTAGCAGTTAGGTATCTTTATTCCGAAGTGTTTCGCCTACACAGTAGGCTTCTTCAGTCGAGTACAGAGGCAGCAGAAGCAGTAGATGTAAAGACTATGTAATCAGTCCATCACCCTCGACATTCATGAGTTTTCCTCGGTTATTTATTTACCCTCTGGTTTTTATCCAAAGAAAATTTACATAATGATCAGTAAGACATTGAATTACTAGTTTGATATCACAAACGTTGTACAGTGTGCACACACATTAACAACTGCTTATGGGGAAATAAAATCCAACACAAATTACCCTAAATGGATAAACATGAGAGAAAAATGTTTGTTGGATAAAAAAAAAGTCATGTTTTTATTGGTGTTACATGAGAGAAAAAATTAAGAAATATGTTACATTATGTTTGTTGGATAAAAAAAAAAGTCATGTTTTTATTGGTGTTACAAGAGTAGATGGTGACTTATGGGCCAGTGTGTTCACATCAATTACACTACAGTACAGCACAGTTCTTTCTTTGGTAAGATCTTATTTAAATTATGTAGCTCAGTTCTGGTCCTCATAATCACAGAATGGACATAAATGAGCTTCAAAACATATATAAAAGGATGCCAACTCGAATTGCTTGCTTTTGGAATCTTTCTTATAATAATAGGAACACTGAGTTTATACTCGAAAGACGTACAGTGAGAAGGATATGATAAATGTTCAAGACTGGAACAAATATGGAGAATGCGAATATTATTATGAAAATATATGGACGTGATTTAAATAGAATTTCAGAAATCAGCAACATTGCCGGAACGAAAGTTGAGTCTTCAAGAAGGTGTTTTAGCAGCTTTCATCAACAAGTGTTGTATCAGCCGGACTGTAATGGCTATGTGGTTTTAAAACACGGGAAATAAATTGTAACTTCTTTAAAACATAATAAGTAGTGGCGTTGAAGTAAATACTTTTGAATCGTTTAGAAATGTTAGATATGTAGGTGTGAACAGTAGAAGGTGCCTAACAGGGCCCAGTAGACCTACTGTAGTGTTCCTTTCTTCCTGTGTTCTTATGGTGGGTTAGATTCTTAAAAAAAAAAGATGGAAAAGCTAAAAACTTCTCGGGCAGGAAATTGGAACAAGTAAAAATAGATGTGTGTATTTCAGATTCAGTTCCAATGTCTTTTGCCGAAGAGAGTCTCTGACCTAGGCCGAAATTTACAGGTGTCTTTTATTTGTGTTTGTGTATTTTGTGTAAGTGGTTTCTTTTGTGTGATGTATAGATGCAGTGTGTGTGTGTTGCTATGGGGGTTGCAGCAAGTGTTGGTGGTGGTGGGCGCGTCGTCAATGAACCTCTCAAGTACCACTTGTGTCTCAAGGAAGATAGTAAGATAACACTCTTTGATTCTGTGTGTGTGTGTACTGACCTAGGGATGCTCCTTTTCCACCCTACCTTCTCCTGTTAAACCTGTTGAACCGCGGGTTTAAGCCTTGCCCGTGGTATGGTTTGTTTGCTATCGTGTCATTACGATTTCTTGAGTCATGATGACGGCTTTGAGGGGACTTGAGCTATAGTTCGTCACGGCCACGCTGGCGGGAGATTCGTCTGTAAAAAACTTGCATTTGTGGTTACAATGGTGCCTATGCTAACCTTCCTATGGTGTATAATATACCTAGCTGGATGAATCTTATTGTAACCAGTTGGCCCAGTGGCTAACGCTTCGGCCTGGAGTTTTACGACTCTCTACCGTGGGTTCAAGTCCCGCCCGTGGTATGGTTTATTTTGGAAGAGCTTAGATCTCTGTGAAATACCAGAGGCAATAAAAAAAAGTGCATAGTTCCTCTGCACAAAAGATACAGCAAAATATTGGCAAAAAAACAGTAGAAATATGCGTGTCACAACTGATATAAATATTTGAATATGAGCAGTCTTCCGGTGAGCAGTCGAAAATTACATAGTTCAATTGTGACAAATTCCATCTGCTCATATACGGAAAGAATAAAGGACACATAAGAGGAGTTTTATACAAAATACAAAGGACCACTTAATAGAATGGAAGAAACACGTGAGCGTCTTGGGTATAATGATATCAACTGACATATCGTTTATAGTGAAAACCTGAAAAATAACGGGCTGTATGACGAGAGCGTTCAAAACAAGAGAAATAATGCCAATTCGTTGATGCTTGCTCATTTCAAAGCAGGAGATATATCAGAGATGAAACAGAAGTAGATAGTTCACTGTCCTCATACAGTTGAACCAGTACAACTGGTAAACTACTGGGAACTCCTTACAGTATTGAATATGTTCTTTCTGGGGTGGACGAGGGGGAGTTATTTGAGAACGTATACTTTAAAAGATACATGATAACCTAATTCTAAACCTACTCACTACCGTAACATGGTGGAGTGAGAGATACTGGAAGAAGTATAGACTTAGTGAAACCCAGGGGTACTATAAGCACAATAAAACAGTCTACATTCATGACTCAAGAAATCGTAATGACACGATTGCAAATAAACCATACCCCCGGCCGGGATTGAACCCGCGGTCAGAGGTGCCTGTGCTAACTTTCCTATGGTGTAGAAATATACCTAGTTGGATGAATCTTATTGTGGCTGGCTGGTCTAGTGGCTAACGCGATGGGCTGGAGTTTTGAGACTATGACCGCGGGTTCAATCCCGGCCGGGGGTATGGATTAGTCTACATTCATGCTCCAGTAGGTATCAGAAACATTGCCGGAACAAGTGTAGAAGTTTTAAACCTCTTCACTATATCCCTCAAATGCCACATAAACCAGGCTATGATTGTTATGCGAGTTAGCGAGCCGCCGACAACAACAGCCTGGTTGAACAAGCAGTGAACAGAAAAGCCTGGCCCCAAAGCAGGCTGCGAGGATAGAAAATTGTTGAAAACCGTTCACAGGCATAACACACGTACGGTTACGGTGATCTACGGAACTATTAATAGATATATGAGATAACAGTTAAAGTATTGCAACATACGTGGAGGGTAAACTCAGCAGGCTAAAGCTGAGTTTATTTGGAGGGTAGACTCAGCTTTAGCCTGCTGAGGGAAGAGTTATGTTTAATTCAGCGACACTGAAGCAGTCACTGTCTTGCTCTCCCACACGTACAGTTCTGCCACGTATGCTGCAATACTTTTACTGTTATTTCATATATCTGTTAATAGTTCCGTAGATCATTGTAACTGCATCTGTCTTATGCCTGTGAACGGTGTCCCTATACGAAACGTTAATTTTCCAGCGTTTGGGGAACTTCAGTGTACTTTGTTAAATTTACCTGGTTGTGGTTAAGGGGTTGATTTATACCTCCTGGACCCGCCTAACTCCTTTTTACTGATTTCTGGTCTTCCGGACCTTATCATATCATGAACTGGTGTATATTGTTTACTTCCACCGCCTCCTTGTCACCAACTTTCCACTTAGCAACCAAAGATTGAAAAGTACCTTCTAACGTCCCTCTGGCTCACCAGTGTCTGTGTTTAATGATTCTTTCCTCTCTCACCTCAGCTTGAATCTGTTCACTCTATTTGCCCTTAAATATTGTGTATCTACCAGCCTGAAGGGTGCTCCGGGGGTCAGCGCCCCCGCGACCCAGTCCTTGACCAGGCATAATTTTTTCCTGATCTTTTCTTCTAGTGCCTTGCATGTGAAACCAGAGTAGTTAGAAGAGTATGCTCATTCACCGAAGTGTGCTGGCTTTAGCACATTCAGAAAAAAATGATATTTAAAATGTTCATAAACGCAAGGACAGGTTGGATAAGAGAGTACTATGGAGGGATGTCCTTGGTGGTGGTGTTATTGGGCTCTCAGAGCAGAGTGATATGACCCCCACATCAAGGTCTCACTAACTGGGCTAGCTGACAGAGATGTAGATAAACATGTTCTTGTTTCCCTGTGTCCTCTAGCCTAGTATTGATATCTGTAATTGTACTAGTGGAGCAGCAGCACCACGAGCGGAAACGCTCTTGTAATTAGTAGTGGTACGTAAAGTAGTGATAGAGGCAGAAATAGCCGAACTAGTAGTCCATATTCTAACAATGTAGTGGTAGTAAAACACTAGTGCGGTTAATTGCACCAGTAGCACAGTAGTGCTAGCTTTACTCGTACCTCGCAAACTGTCTTTAATCGTATCTTCAACATTATAGTTTTAGTCGCACTTCTTGTACTGATACTGTTGTCAAACTTCTTCCTGGACTGTCATACCTATAGTACTGATCTTATCACTTGGAAGGTCCTGCAGGGATTGGTACCAAACCTGCACACGAAAATCACTCCCTATGAAAGCAAAAGACTCTGCAGGTGATGCAACATTCCCCCAATGAAAAGCAGGGGCGCCACGAGTACACTGAGAGACAACACAGTAAGTGTTCTGGGTCGAAGACTGTTCAACTGCCTCCCAGCCTACGTAAGGGGGGTTACCAATATACCCCTGGCTGTCTTTAAGAAGGCACTGGACAGGCACCTAAAGTCAGTACCTGATCAGCCGGGCTGTGGTTCGTACGTCAGCTTGCTTGCAGCCAGTAGTAACAGCCTGGTTGATCAGACCCTGATCCACCATGAGGCCTGGTCTCAGACCGAGCCGCGGGGGCGTTGACCCCCGAAACCCTCTCCAGGTAATACCTTTAGTACTGGTCTCGGTCTCACCTCTGGTGCTAGTATCTGTCGTAGCTGCATTCTGTGTGTTAGTTGTACCACTGTCAGTGTTGGGGCAACAACACGAAGGAATAGTGATAATTGTTGCAAGCTGATGTAGTAGATGTATCGTGGGGGCGGCGACAGGATGTTAGGGAGGTGGTAGTTTACATGTTTATATATAACTGGCAACTACTGCTAGTCCAGAATCCGTGTTCGAACAAAGACTTTACTGTCGCATCCGGTGGAGGAGGGTTGCGAGTGCGCACGCGCGTATGTATACTTACGTACATACGTACACACACACATACATTTTATATATATATATATATATATATATCTATATCTATATATATATATATATATATATATATATATATATATATATATATATATATATATATATATATATATAATAATAGGTTGGTAGACAACAACCACCCAGGGAAGTACTACCGTCCTGCCTGATGACTGTGAAACAGAAACCTGTAACTGTTTTGCATGATGGTAGGATTGCTGGTGTCTTTTTCTGTCTCATAAACACGCTAGATAACAGGGATATCTTGCTACTCCAACTTACACTTTGGTTACACTTCACAGACATGCACATGCATATATATATATATATATATATATATATATATATATACATACATCTAGGTTTTTCTCCTTTTTCTACGTAGCTCTTGTTCTTCTTTATTTCTTCTATTGTCCATGGGGAAGTGGAAAAGAATCTTTCCTCCGTAAGCCATGCGTGTCGTATGAGGCGACTAAAATGCCGGGAGCAATGGGCTAGTAACCCCTTCTCCTGTAGACATTTACTAAAAAAGAGAAGAAGAAAAACTTTATGAAACTGGGATGCTTGAATGTGCGTGGATGTAGTGCAGATGACAAGAAACAGATGATTGCTGATGTTATGAATGAAAATAAGTTGGATGTCCTGGCCCTAAGCGAAACAAAGCTGAAGGGGGTAGGGGAGTTTCGGTGGGGGGAAATAAATGGGATTAAATCTGGAGTATCTGAGAGAGTTAGAGCAAAGGAAGGGGTAGCAGTAATGTTGAATGATCAGTTATGGAAGGAGAAAAGAGAATATGAATGTGTAAATGCAAGAATTATGTGGATTAAAGTAAAGATTGGATGCGAGAAGTGGGTCATAATAAGTGTGTATGCACCTGGAGAAGAGAGGAATGCAGAGGAGAGAGAGAGATTTTGGGAGATGTTAAGTGAATGTATAGGAGCCTTTGAACCAAGTGAGAGAGTAATTGTGGTAGGGGACCTGAATGCTAAAGTAGGAGAAACTTTTAGAGAGGGTGTGGTAGGTAAGTTTGGGGTGCCAGGTGTAAATGAATAATGGGAGCCCTTTGATTGAACTTTGTATAGAAAGGGGTTTAGTTATAGGTAATACATATTTTAAGAAAAAGAGGATAAATAAGTATACAAGATATGATGTAGGGCGAAATGACAGTAGTTTGTTGGATTATGTATTGGTAGATAAAAGACTGTTGAGTAGACTTCAGGATGTACATGTTTATAGAGGGGCCACAGATATATCAGATCACTTTTTAGTTGTATACATGTTTATAGAGGGGCCACAGATATATCAGATCACTTTTTAGTTGTAGCTACACTGAGAGTAAAAGGTAGATGGGGTACAAGGAGAATAGAAGCATCAGGGAAGAGAGAGGTGAAGGTTTATAAACTAAAAGAGGAGGCAGTTAGGGAAAGATATAAACAGCTATTGGAGGATAGATGGGCTAATGAGAGCATAGGCAATGGGGTCGAAGAGGTATGGGGTAGGTTTAAAAATGTAGTGTTAGAGTGTTCAGCAGAAGTTTGTGGTTACAGGAAAGTGGGTGCGGGAGGGAAGAGGAGCGATTGGTGGAATGATGTAAAGAGAGTAGTAAGGGAGAAAAAGTTAGCATATGAGAAGTTTTTACAAAGTAGAAGTGATGCAAGGAGGGAAGAGTATATGGAGAAAAAGAGAGAGGTTAAGAGAGTGGTGAAGCAATGTAAAAAGAGAGCAAATGAGAGAGTGGGTGAGATGTTATCAACAAATTTTGTTGAAAATAAGAAAAAGTTTTGGAGTGAGATTAACAAGTTAAGGAAGCCTAGAGAACAAATGGATTTGTCAGTTAAAAATAGGAGAGGAGAGTTATTAAATGGAGAGTTAGAGGTATTGGGAAGATGGAGGGAATATTTTGAGGAATTGTTAAATGTTGTTGAAGATAGGGAAGCTGTGATTTCGTGTATAGGGGAAGGAGGAATAACATCTTGTAGGAGTGAGGAAGAGCCAGTTGTGAGTGTGGGGGAAGTTCGTGAGGCAGTAGGTAAAATGAAAGGGGGTAAGGCAGCCGGGATTGATGGGATAAAGATAGAAATGTTAAAAGCAGGTGGGGATATAGTTTTGGAGTGGTTGGTGCAATTATTTAATAAATGTATGGAAGAGGGTAAAGTACCTAGGGATTGGCAGAGAGCATGCATAGTTCCTTTGTATAAAGGCAAAGGGGACAAAAGAGAGTGCAAAAATTATAGGGGGATAAGTCTGTTGAGTATACTTGGTAAAGTGTATGGTAGAGTTATTATTGAACGAATTAAAAGTAAGACGGAGAATAGGATAGCAGATGAACAAGGAGGCTTTAGGAAAGGTAGGGGGTGTGTGGACCAGGTGTTTACAGTGAAACATATAAGTGAACAGTATTTAGATAAGGCTAAAGAGGTCTTTGTGGCATTTATGGATTTGGAAAAGGCGTATGACAGGGTGGATAGGGGGGCAATGTGGCAGATGTTGCAAGTGTATGGTGTAGGAGGTAGGTTACTGAAAGCAGTGAAGAGTTTTTACGAGGATAGTGAGGCTCAAGTTAGAGTATGTAGGAAAGAGGGAAATTATTTCCCAGTAAAAGTAGGCCTTAGACAAGGATGTGTGATGTCACCGTGGTTGTTTAATATATTTATAGATGGGGTTGTAAGAGAAGTAAATGCGAGGGTCTTGACAAGAGGCGTGGAGTTAAAAGACAAAGAATCACACATAAAGTGGGAGTTGTCACAGTTGCTCCTTGCTGATGACACTGTGCTCTTGGGAGATTCTGAAGAGAAGTTGCAGAGATTGGTGGATGAATTTGGTAGGGTGTGCAAAAGAAGAAAATTAAAAGTGAATACAGGAAAGAGTAAGGTTATGAGGATAACAAAAATATTAGGTGATGAAAGATTGAATATCAGATTGGAGGGAGAGAGTATGGAGGAGGTGAATGTATTCAGATATTTGGGAGTGGACGTGTCAGCGGATGGGTCTATGAAAGATGAGGTGAATCATAGAATTGATGAGGGAAAAGGGTGAGTGGTGCACTTAGGAGTCTGTGGAGACAAAGAACTTTGTCCTTGGAGGCAAAGAGGGGAATGTATGAGAGTATAGTTTTACCAACACTCTTATATGGGTGTGAAGCATGGGTGATGAATGTTGCAGCGAGGCTGGAGGCAGTGATGTCATGTCTGAGGGCAATGTGTGGTGTGAATATAATGCAGAGAATTCGTAGTTTGGAAGTTAGGAGGAGGTGCGGGATTACCAAAACTGTTGTCCAGAGGGCTGAGGAAGGGTTGTTGAGGTGGTTCGGACATGTAGAGAGAATGGAGCGAAACAGAATGACTTCAAGAGTGTATCAGTCTGTAATGGAAGGAAGGCGGGGTAGGGGTCGACCTAGGAAAGGTTGGAGGGAGGGAGTAAAGGAGGTTTTGTGTGCGAGGGGCTTGGACTTCCAGCAGGCGTGCGTGAGCGTGTTTGATAGGAGTGAATGGAGACGAATGGTTTTTAATACTTGACGTGCTGTTGGAGTGTGAGCAAAGTAACATTTATGAAGGGGTTCAGGGAAACCGGCAGGCCGGACTTGAGTCCTGGGGATGGGAAGTACAGTGCCTGCACTCTGAAGGAGGGGTGTTAATGTTGCAGTTTAAAAACTGTAGTGTAAAGCACCCTTCTGGCAAGACAGTGATGGAGTGAATGATGAAGTTTTTCTTTTTCGGGCCACCCTGCCTTGGTGGGAATCGGCCAGTGTGATAATAAAAAAATATATAAAATGTATGTATGTATGTAAATATGTCGTGCCGAATATGCAAAACTGGTCAATTAGCAAGAACTCATTTAAAATTAAGTCCTTTCTAAAATTTTCTCTTATACGTTTAAAGATATATTTTTTTCATTAATGTTAATGTAAAAATTATAATTTTGCACCAAAAGAATCTTAGAAAACTTACCTAACCTTATTATAACAAGAACAATTTATTTTAGCTTAACCCAACTAAATATATTTTAGATTTGTTTACAATAATTTAATACTAAACAAACACAGTGAAATATATTTTTTTCGTTACGTTCGGAATTATTTTGGCGAAATTATCGCATACACAAATTTTCACTTGCCCTATATGGCAAGATGAGCGTTGCTATTTAAGCCAAGATGGCACGACATATATATAATATATATATATATATATATATATATATATATATATATATATATATATATATATATATATATATATATATATATATATATATATATATATATATATATATATATATATATATATATATATATATATATATATATATATATATATATATGAACTAGTTTGTTTGCATGAGTTGATTCATTGCTCTTAGTCCCGTTTTTCAAGTACTATTCACACACACACACACACACACACACACACACACACACACAAGTGTGGGGAGAGCCATAATTTTATAAGTGAACTAGAAAGTGATATTTGGTGTCGCAAGTCAGAGTAGGCAGGCCTAGTGTGCTCCAGGCGACCCAAGAAAGGCAATAAAGTGAAATAAATGTGTGACCAGTGAAAGAAATACAGTGAATAGGTTATATATCGACAAGAAACGGAAGTGGATATACGCCAGGACATCACATCGACCTGGACAATCTACAGGCTGCATCGCAAGTAACTCACCTATGCAGTTTTCAAAGAGTTGGGTGTTGAGTTCCAATTTACTACCAAGCTGTTTGTGAACAGTCCAACTCTCCTAGTACGATAAAGAATAGGATATCAAGTACTCAATAACGAGCAGCAATTGGTAATTTATAGTAGAACAGGGCAAGCAGACATGTGTCTATTAGACTAGGAAGAAGGAAAAGCATAAAGACAAACTAGAAGGTGGGTGTGGGTCAGGTAAAGTAGAGGAGCACTGTATACTATGCAGACTTCACATACACACTCATACACCATAACACAAAATCCCACCCACAACTTTTCACACACTTCATAAACCCACACTCATATAGTGACACACACACACACACACACACACACACACACACACACACACACACACACACACACACACACACACACACACACACACACACACACACACACACACACAGGTAAGAAGGTAGGCCCAAAGACAATACGAGAATGACATAGCAGCGAAAACCAAATCTGACTCAAAGCTGTAAGCTGTTGTACAGTCACATGAGTAGGAAAACAACAGTCAAGGACCAGGTAATCAGGCTGAGGAAGGGAGGTCACAAAAAATGACCCCGAAGTATGTGAGGAGCTCAATATGAGATTCAAAATGTTCACAGAGGAAACAGAAGGGCCTCCAGAAAGGCAGCGAGGTGGGTTACACCAAGTGTTGGACACATTACATTCAACCGAGGAAGAAGTGAAGAGGCTGCTAAGCGAGCTGAATACCTCAAAGGTGATGGGGCTAAATAACATCCCTCCATGAGACCTGAGAGAGGGAGAAGAGGCACTTTGTGTACCACTAACAACCATCTTCAACATTATCGAAACAGGGCGACTACCGGAAGTATGGAAGACAGCAAATGTAGTCCCAATTTTTAAAAAAAGGAGACAGACACGAAGCATTAAACTACAGACCAATGTCACTGATGTGTATAATATGCAAGGTCATGGAGAAAATTATCAGGAAAAGAGTGGTGGAGCACCTAGTAAGGAATGAGCTTATCAACGACAGTCAGCACGATTTCAAGAACTGGAAATCCTGCATCACAAACCTACTGAAGTTCTATGAAAGGGTGATCGCAGTAAGACGAGAGAGAGGGGTGGGTAGATTGCATTTTCTTGGACTGTAAGAAAGCGTATGACACAGTTCCACACAAGAGATTAGTGCAAAAGCTGGAGGACCAGGCAGGGATAACAGGGAAGGCACTACAGTGGATCAAGGAATGCCTGTCAGGAAGACAACAGGGAGTCATGGTACATGGCAAGGTGTCAGAGTGGGTGCCTGTAACGAGCGGGTTGCCACAGGGATCAATCCTAGGACCTGTGCTGTTTCTCGTATTTGTGAGCGATATGATGGAAGGAATAGTCTCCAAAGTGTCCCCATTTGCGGATGATGTGAAGTTGATGAGAGGAATTCAGTTGGACAAGGATCAGGCAGACTTACAGGGGGATCTAGACAGGCTGCAGGCATGGTCCAGCAAATGTTTCCTGGAGTTCAACCCCACCAAGTGCAAAGGCATGAAGATTGGGGAAGGGCAAAGAAGACCACATACGGAGTACAATCTAGGGGGCCAGAGCCTACAAACCTCACTCAGGGAAAAGGATCTTGGGGTGAGTATGGCACCGGGCACATCTCCTGAGGCACACATCAACCAAATAACTGCTGCAGCATATGGGTGCTTGGCAAACTTAAGAATAGCATTCTGACATCTAAATAAGGAGCCATTCAGGACCCTGTACACTGTGTACGTTAGGCCCATATTGGAGTATGCAGCGCCAGTTTGGAACCCTCACCTACCCAAGCATGTGAGGAAACTAGAGAAAGTGCAAAAGTTTGCAACAAGACTAGTCCCGGAGGTAAGGGATATATCCTATGAGGAGAGGCTAAGGGAAATTTACTTGTCACTGGAAGACAGGAGAGATAAGGGGGGTATGATAACACATATAGTACTGAGAGGAATCGACAAGGTGGACAGAGACAGTCTGGGAAGTGATGTAGTGGAGGCAGGATCCATACATAGCTTTAAGAAGAGATATGATAAAGCACATGGAGCAGGAAGAGAGGGCCAGGAGCCATGAATCGACCCCTCCAACCACAACTAGGCGTGTACACTCCCACATTCCCACATATACAGCCCCCTCTCCCCACACATACCCCACCTCCCACATCCTCCCCTGATCCCTCCCTCTCTCACCCTCCTTTTCTCCCTCTCTCCCCCTCTCTCTCGCCATCCCCTCCTCTCCTCCTCCCTCTTTTCCCCCTCCCTCTTTTTCCCCTCTTCCCTCTTTTCCCCTTCCTCCCTCTTTTCCCCCCTCCCTCTTTTCCCTCTCCTCCCTCTTTTCCCCCTCCTCCCTCTTTCCTCCCTACTCTCTCTTTCCCCCCTACTCCTTCTCCCTCTCCCATTCTCTATCTTTGCTTCTCCATCCTCTCCCCATATTCCCTCTCTCCCCCTCCCCACCTCTCCCATTTCACCACTGTTTCCAGCTTCCTCCTCTCCCACCCACCAAACCCCGCCCACCACACAGACACATCACAAACAACCACAAAGAAATACACAAGTTTTTCATTCTGTGACAATCCAAAAAAAAAAAAAAATGGGTTGCCAGAGAGCAGGGCAGAAGAACAGAGGACTGGAGGATGAGTCTGGGAAGGAAGATTGGGTAGCAGAGCTCATGAAAATTGAGCATGAGTGGGGAAGGAAGCTAGAAGAGCTTATCGTGAAAATGGAGGAGAGGATAGCTGCTGAGAGCAGGAAGTGGGAAATGCAAGTCACAGCATCAGAGGCTATGATTCAGAGATTAGAAGAGGAACTGAAAAATCTGAAACAGCCTAAAGAACTAAAGAGCAATGCAGGCATGACATAAGAAACTGCTACCTCAGTTACAAGCAAGGGGACTGTAGGGAATGATGGAGTGAATCTGTATGCAGGGGCCCTATCAGACCCTCGTGGAACACGAGAAAAAAAGGATCACATCAGGAACAAGGTAGGGGACTGTAGAAAATGACAGAGCTAAGCTGTATGTAGAAGCCTTTACAGACCACAGCAGTGCCCAAGGAAAGCTGAGAAGGGAAAATGACAGACCACTGTGCCCAGGGACAACAGATAGTGAAGAGATTGAAGAAAGGAAAGCTGCAGTGGAGGCGATTAAATCGAATCAAAGGATACATGGGGATATGCAGTGGGAGAATGAGAGAGAGAGATCAGTCTTTGTTTATGGGCCACTATTGCGACCCCTGAATGGGTCACAATGTATATAATGTATATTACCTGTTCATATAATTTTATATTGCTTATATTTGCGATAATATCTAAATCGTAAATATATTGCTTTATATTATTATTTGACTTAGTTATATTTATTAGGTAGGATGTAACATTTATATATTATTATTCAGTGCTCATAGTTCAAGTCTTGATTGTCTAACTACTGTAATTATCGCTTGTTGCTCGTTTCCCTGCCAGCTTCTCTGTGTTGCTGGGCAGTAGTAGCACGGAGTCACGTGATCAGGGGGGGATATCACACGTCGCCTGGAGTAGTCTGCCTGGACTGCGCTCTCTCTTGTCGGTTGGACGTTCTCCTGGCAAGTCACCTCACACTCCTCTCTCTTGTGGGCCCTTGTTGGAAGATCGTCTCTGTTGCTTTCTTGTTATTGGTTTTGTGGAACTCTGTTCACAGAACATTGCCTAGACTTAGTGATTTTTGACGTTGTACTGAGGTTGTGTGTCACATAGACACTGAGCAACTCAGGTCCTGAGCTGTAGCTTCTGACCTAACTTGTACTGGTATCTGTGTACTGTCACAGTCGGGGATTTTCTTATGCTGAATTTAGATTCAGTAGTATAGGAGTTTTGTGACTTTTCTGGAGGATCTGCAGATGGTCCCTACTTAGTGTCGTTATATTATCTCCTTGTTTCTGAATTTGTCACTATTGCTTGTTATATTGCTGTTCGGCTTATCAGTCGTTTTATTGTTCAAGCAAACTGTGCTGATTGCCAGGTTGGTCAAGAAGTTAGTTTATGTGAGGACTTTGTCAGTCACTGGTATAAGTCTAGTCGAGTCGTGAGACATAGCGAACTACTTAGAGCACTTACATACATACATACACACAAACTTATTTGTATGTATATGTATTATTAAATGTTAATGTATCAAACGGTACTTAAGACATATAAATGTGATATGTGCCTTCAGCACAATACTACTGTACACGAGAGAAGTGATTATTTTGATTATGTTCATTACATTAATTTAATTTGATAATATACACCTAGACAATTTTATTATTAATAAACTTATTAAATTTTAATTTCTTTAGTTAGTAGCCTACCAGTTGTAATCCTGAAGCACTATTGATTTTTACTGAATTCTAATGGATAATTGGACCAGGATACTGACTACTTGTTACGAAAACCCAGTAACAGGCTGAATGCTAGAAGGGCAGTCCTTTCTAGTATTCACTGGTTATTAGAAATCGCATTTTTTGTAACAGCCACAAGAAGTTGAAGGGGAAACTTATGAAGCAAGAAGACAAGGGGAGAAAAAAGCAATTGAAAGCATCATGAAAGCACTGGGAAATGACATGACACAGCTGACAAATTTTCTGAGAATAGGAAGGTATGTAAAAGGAAGACACCAGCCAGTCAAAGTGATTTTCAATGCAGAAGCAGCTCAAAACAGGATCCTGCAGGAGAAAGCAAGGCTAAGGGACATCTCGGCATACTGGTGGGTGTATGTCGACCATGACAGAACAAGAGAAGAAAGGCAGAAATGGAAAGAGGGTACAAAAACAAAAGGAGGGAAGAGAGGTGAAGATGGAGATGGACAAGAGAACCCAGACCCAGGAGGAAGATCAAATACAACCTCCCTTGCAACCACCTACAGAAACCCACCCCCCAACCAAGACAACCCCAATACAACCAAGCATTCTAACCAAAAACACACATGCCATGTCCAATGCCCCCACCCACCTCATTACAAACTCCACCTCCACAGCAACCACCCATAATTCCTGGTCAGTTCTCCCATTTCCCCAACCCCAACGTACCTCCCAGACCACAGCTTCGGAAAAGAAGTTGAAGGTTTGATATACAAATGCAGATGGAATAAATAAATGTGAGGAGTGGCACGAAAGAATCAAGGAGGCATCCCCAGATGCAATTTTTCCACCTGGTTATCAAATCCTGAAGAAAGATAGAGGGAACAAAGGGGGAGGAGGAGTTGCACTGTTCATTAAAAACTGGCGGGGATTTGAGGAAATGGATGGAATGGGCAAAATGTGAGGGCCATAAGGTGGTAATTGCAGTAATGTACAACCTGCCACAGAACTGCAGAAGGCCAAGAGAAGAATACAAAGAGAGTAATAGAGCAATGGTAGACACCCTAGCCGAGATAGCTAGAAGAGCTCACATGGGGAGAGCAAAGTTACTAGTTATGGGCGATTTCAGTCACAAGGAGATTGGTAAAATCTGGAGTCCCATGGGGGTCTCAAAACATGGAGAGCCAAGATGATGATGTGGTACTGGAAAACCTCATGCATCAACATGTTAGAGACACTACTAGGGAGAGAGATACCCAACCTGCTCTCCTTTTCGTTAGTGTGACTTTGTAAATGATCCAAGCTGGACCGAAACGTCGTCATAAGCTCCTCTCTTCTATGTGTGGGTTATTTGTGTATCATTCCAGTCACGGTATTGTGCCTTTTTTTTTGTTATTTAGACCATTACATCATGCTTTTAGTAAACAAGATAATTAAGGGCTGCTACAGTGAAAGTTGTGTTCCCCAAGGCAGAGTACTCACCCCACTTCTCTTTCTCATTTTCGTATCTGACATGTACAGGGGGATAAATCGTAACACTGAATCATCCACTGCAGACTTCACTAAAAAATTTTATGAGAATGGCAGTTATGGAAGGCACAACGAACCTCGAAGATATAAGCCAAATCTTTTTTCTACGTTATGGCAGAATTGAGGAAATTAAAAGGAGATCGTAGTATAAGAAAATTTCAAACCACTCAGTAGAGCGGAAGTTTAGTGTGAGAAACCTGGTAGTAATAATATCTGATGTACATTCAAGAAGATGATAGGTTGGGTTAGTACAACTTTCAAAACTAGAGATACCAAGCCAATGATGATACTCTTACGATTACTCATTCTCTCTAGTCTAAAGTATTGCTGTATATTAACAGCCCCCCTTTAAGGGCCTTGTCGCAAACCTACACACTCCTGTAACAGTGTTCTGGAATAAAATATTGGAAGTTTAAACTGGACTCAGTATAAAGAATGGAACCCAAAGGCACAGAAAAAAACTTATCAACATTTGTGGTTCACGACTATTCATCCTGCTACCAGCAAACATATTGCCGGAACAAGTGTGCAAGTTTCCAATCAACAATCAACAGAAAAGCCTGACCCCAGGCCAAGGTGCCAGAGTAAGAAAACTCGAAACTGGTTGCAGGTATTTCACATGTACAGGACTCTCCTCCACTGATGATTTATATAATGTGACATTGCTTGTGAATTAGGATGATTTATATGTATGTATTGTGCAATATTACTTGCAATCTTTTAGCTGTTATGATTATGCTATGCTGTCTCTTATATAATAGTGCAAAAAGTTGGCTCGATAGTAAATTGATAATGTTCACCACCTTGAATAACCATTTCATTCTAAAGCTGTTTAAATCATATAAATTAAATAAACTTACATGCTCTTTTTTTAATTCCTATTTTTTGGGGGGACATCCTGCTTCATGAAGCTTTTCATTACTGTCTCCGTTAGTTATGCTCTGTTACCATTTCTCTCCATCCCCACTCTGCTCTTCATCCATGCTGGTGCTAGTTTTCCCATTCTCCGTGGTTGAAAAATCTCCCATGATCAGGTTTCGTTTTGTCTTGTGACCGTTCGGTGTATTATTGTTCCTAGGGAGTGTGTTTTGTTTTGTTAGCCTCATGCTCTCCACTGCATCTTGTTGGGTAAGTCTAGGTACATTACTGATATAAATATCCTAAAGCCATTTTTATTTTTACATGCTTAAGCCAATATCCCTATAAATATTAGGCTACGTTAATGCCAGTAACGAATATTAAACTAATACACACAACACCAGTTATGGTAAGACTGTATTTTGGTGTGAGACCAGATAACGAGGAACCTTCAGAAATACTGCGGATTTACAAGTAGTATGATCCTGACATTTACATTGTAGTGTCAGAGGTCGCCTTTTCGACGGTTTTTAGTGAATATAATACTTAAGTTTTCTCCTTTAGGAGGATAGATTGATCAGCCATAAGTTCTGTTATGTAGTCTTTTGAATCCCCATGTTTTTACTGCTCCTTGATTATTATTGACAATTCTTGCTATGTGGAACTTCACTCTTCTGGCCCTACAATATTGCAACTTCATTCTTCTGGCCCTACAATATTGCATCTTCACTCTTCTTGCCCTAAAATATTACAACTTTACTCTTCTGGCCGTACAATATTGCAACTTTACTCTTCTGGCCGTACAATATTGCAACTTTACTCTTCTGGCCCTACAATATTGCAACTTTACTCTTCTCGCCCTACAATATTGCAACTTTACTCTTCTCGCCCTACAATATTGCAACTTTACTCTTCTCACCCTACAATATTGCAGCTGTACTCTTCTCACCCTACAATATTGAAACTTTACTCTTCTGGCCCTACAATATTGCAACTTTACTCTTCTCGCCCGACAATATTGCAGCTTTAGTCCTCTTGCCCTACAGTATTGCAACTTTACTCCTCTCGCCCTACAATATTGCAACTTTATTCTTCTCACCCTTGTGAATGAGATTATTTGATGTTTCTGGTGGCGGGGTTCAATGATACGCCTTTGGAGGCTTCTTACTTTATTTGCAAAGTCATGGTGGGTACACAGGCTTGTGTGTTTGTGCCCATGGCCCAGGAGGGCCATGCCCACTAGAGAGGAGTAGGCTTGTTGTCTGAGTCTAGGCTGCTTACCACTGAAGTGGTAAGCCTATAGGTGGCAGCACCAGCATGGTGCAAAATATGAACTCAGCTGGCAGACAGCATAGGCTGTCTGTGCAGACAGTACAGGCTGTCTACATTCGCTCGGCCACCTACCACATGGTCATCCCGACCATGTCTGGTGGTAAAAACTCGGTCTCTGTCTTGTAGGAACAGGGCACAGAACACAAAATAAAAAACATATATATATATATATATATATATATATATATATATATATATATATATATATATATATATATATATATATATATATATATGCGCACACACACATGGACATGGAAAAAAAAAACTTCCTACAGGGAGGGAAGAAAACGTGTGGTGTGCTAAACATCGTGGTCATAGGCAGTGAGCATCGAAGGGCATCACTGCATGCCTTCCTGCGTCTGGACAGATACTTCAACATAGGACACATCGCTGGGGTTGAGCTGTGACATAATGGGGTACGGTCTCCTCTGGAACGGTGAAGCAGTCATCCTAGAAGTCACTGCAGGTTTCACTCAGGCAACTGGGCAGGACTTCTGGCAAGCGACTCAGGAGGACACTTCTCGACTGGTACTGTGGCTGGGCTGTCAATGCCGGCGAGCGTGGAGTAAGTCATGGAGCGAGTCGTGGCAGAGACGACTGGGCAAGACATCTGGGAGTTGTAACATCATACACCAGACTGCAGTGAGCGAGCTAGCAGTCAAAGTGACATCATCTTTGTGCAGGAGCTCACTGAAGCTATGACACGAGGCTGACACAGCACCTGCCGACAGGGCTTAAACTGCAGCTTGACGAGTTTCATTCTCTCGGCAGTTGGAGTTATAGCAGAGGTTAGTCTAAGCGTCCCCAGACTTGTTTCTCTACATATAACTGCGCTCTGAAGGTCTGGAGATGAGGTGAAACAAATCTCGATGGGAATTGTAGTAGGTACGATTCTGCAGAACATCTATGAGCAACGAGCATAAGAGCTTTCTGTACAAGGGGCTCATACGCTCAGGGCTGACTAATATCAGCTGTCAGACGTGCTGGTCACACCTGGTGACAACACAAGGTGCTACACAGGGGTCTGGCCGCAGATGACACTGGACACACGGAAAACTTTACACTCACTCGCGGTACATGCGGTACAACATGGCTTAACTAGCAAATGATGCTTTTCTGTACACAAAATTGACACTAAGCCATACACTAACATGTGAGAACACTGAGAGGAATTAATTAACACACAACATATACCTTCTCTCAATCTTCTCGACAATACTGACATAATTACTGAAACACTCGATGTGACATCATGTGATGCCAGGCGTGACGTCAACAGACATCTTGAGGTGACATCAGGCAGACATCGTGATGTCATGAAGTCAGGCAGCAGCAGACCACAGAATGTGGCCTGGGGCATCTGGCTCAGTAACTCACGTGGCTCGTAGATCCATGTGGCTTCGTCCACACCCCACGTGGCATCGGGATCCACGTTGCGTGATCTACGTGGCATGCTGTAGCTTTGAGTGGCCTCGGGCACTTGGATACACAGCTCTGGCAATGAATTCACACGGAAAAAAGCAGAAACACAGCAGAGGGAGTGAGCACATAGTGGTGGATGGTAGTGTGGTGGCGAGGAGCGTGGGTGAGTGTATGGCAAGGGAGGATCTGGCCACTTCCTCCTCTCCCCCCACAACTCGGCGAGATACTCACACTGAACGCAGAAATCACCACAAACTCACCTCTGACTTGCTGAAATAGCCGTGCAGAGCTGAAAAACAACAACATACAAGTGATGCTGAACATGTGACCTGAAAGCAGCATGGGACGCTGTGGCGTGGAGTCACAGAGACACCACTTATATTTCTCGAAGAAATTTGGGAAATTTCGGCTAAATCCTGCTTGTACCTGTGTCTGGATGCTGAAACGTGCAGACACGACATCAGGATAACTCGTTGAGAGATGGATGTTTCTTGTGTAGGGTGATGAAGTGAATCTGACTTCATACCTCTTCCCTCCTCTCTCCGGGCACACACAACTGCTGCGACCACTGCTTCCCACCAATGTGAACGAGATTATTTGGTGTTTCTGGTAGCGGGGTTCAATGATATGTCTTTGGAGGCTTCTTACTTTATTTGCAAAGTCGTGGTGGATACACAGGCTTGTGTGTTTGTGCCCATGGCCCGGGAGGGCCATGCCCACTAGGGAGAGAGGAGTAGGCTTGTTGTCTGAGTCTAGGCTGCTGAGTGAGACAGATGCAGGGGTGGGGATACTGCCTATAGGTGGCAGCACCAGCATGGCACGAAATATGAACTCAGCTGGCAGACAGCATAGGCTGTCTGTGCAGACAGTACAGGCTGTCTACACCCTGCAATATTGCAACTTTACTCTTCTGGCCGTACAGTATTGCAACTTTACTCTTCTATCCCTACAATATTGCAACTTTACTCTTCTCGTCCTACAATATTGCAACTTTACTGGCCCTACAATATTGCAGCTTTACTCTTCTCGGCTTACAGTATTGCAACTTTACTCTTCTCGCCCTACAATATTGCAACTTTACTGGCCCTACAATGTTGCAGCCTCGCCCTACAATGTTGCAGCTTTACTTTTCTCGCCCTACAATGTTGCAACTTTACTCTTCTCGCCCTACAATATTGCAACTTTACTCTTCTCGCCCTACAATATTGCAACTTTACTGGCCCTACAATATTGCAACTTTACTCTTCTCGCCCTACAATATTGCAACTTTACTCTTCTCGCCCTACAATGTTGCAGCCTCTCCCTACAATATTGCAACTTTACTCTTCTCGTCCTACAATATTGCAACTTTACTCTTCTCGTCCTACAATGTTACAACTTTACTCTTCTCGCCCTACAATATTGCAACTTTACTCTTCTCGCCCTACAATATTGCAACTTTTCTCTTCCTACAATATTGCAACTTTACTCTTCTCGTCCTACAATATTGCAACTTTACTCTTCTCGCCCTACAATGTTGCAGCCTCGCCCTACAATATTGCAACTTTACTCTTCTCGCCCTACAATATTGCAACTTTACTCTTCTCGCCCTACAATGTTGCAGCCTCGCCCTACAATATTGCAACTTTACTCTTCTCGCCCTACAATGTTGCAGCCTCGCCCTACAATATTGCAACTTGACTCTTCTCGCCCTACAATATTGCAACTTGACTCTTCTCGCCCTACAATATTGCAACTTTACACTTCTCGCCCTACAATATTGCAACTTTACTCTTCTCGCCCTACAATATTGCAACTTTACTCTTCTCGTCCTACAATATTGCAACTTTACTCTTCTCGCCCTACAATATTGCAACTTTACTCTTCTCGCCCTACAATATTGCAACTTTACTCTTCTCGCCCTACAATATTGCAACTTTACTCTTCTCGCCCTACAATATTGCAACTTTACTCTTCTCGCCCTACAATATTGCAACTTTACTCTTCTCGCCCTACAATGTTGCAACTTTACTCTTCTCGTCCTACAATATTGCAACTTTACTCTTCTCGCCCTACAATATTGCAACTTTACTCTTCTCGCCCTACAATATTGCAACTTTACTCTTCTCGCCCTGCAATATTGCAACTTTACTGGCCCTACATTGTTGCAACTTTACTCTTCTCGTCCTACAATGTTGCAACTTTACTCTTCTGGCCCTACAATGTTGCAACTTTACTCTTCTGGCCCTACAATGTTGCAACTTTACTCTTCTCGCCCTACAATGTTGCAACTTTACTCTTCTGGCCCTACAATATTGCAACTTTACTCTTCTCGCCCTGCAATATTGCAACTTTACTGGCCCTACATTGTTGCAACTTTACTCTTCTCGTCCTACAATGTTGCAACTTTACTCTTCTGGCCCTACAATTTTGCAACTTTACTCTTCTGGCCCTACAATGTTGCAGCCTCGCCCTACAATGTTGCAGCTTTACTTTTCTCGCCCTACAATGTTGCAACTTTACTCTTCTCGCCCTACAATATTGCAACTTTACTCTTCTCGCCCTACAATATTGCAACTTTACTGGCCCTACAATGTTGCAACTTTACTCTTCTCGTCCTACAATGTTGCAACTTTACTCTTCTCGCCCTACAATGTTGCAGCCTCGCCCTACAATATTGCAACTTTACTCTTCTCGCCCTACAATGTTGCAGCCTCGCCCTACAATATTGCAACTTTACTCTTCTCCTACAATATTGCAACTTTACTCTTCTCGCCCTACAAGTTGCAACTTTACTCTTCTCGCCCTACAAGTTGCAACTTTACTCTTCTCGCCCTACAATGTTGCAACTTTACTCTTCTCGCCCTACAATGTTGCAACTTTACTCTTCTCGCCCTACAATGTTGCAACTTTACTCTTCTCGCCCTACAATGTTGCAACTTTACTCTTCTCGCCCTACAATATTGCAACTTTACTCTTCTCGCCCTACAATATTGCAACTTTACTCTTCTCGCCCTGCAATATTGCAACTTTACTGGCCCTACATTGTTGCAACTTTACTCTTCTCGTCCTACAATGTTGCAACTTTACTCTTCTGGCCCTACAATTTTGCAACTTTACTCTTCTGGCCCTACAATGTTGCAGCCTCGCCCTACAATGTTGCAGCTTTACTTTTCTCACCCTACAATGTTGCAACTTTACTCTTCTCGCCCTACAATATTGCAACTTTACTCTTCTCGCCCTACAATATTGCAACTTTACTGGCCCTACAATGTTGCAACTTTACTCTTCTCGTCCTACAATGTTGCAACTTTACTCTTCTGGCCCTACAATGTTGCAACTTTACTCTTCTCGCCCTACAATGTTGCAGCCTCGCCCTACAATATTGCAACTTTACTCTTCTCGCCCTACAATGTTGCAGCCTCGCCCTACAATATTGCAACTTTACTCTTCTCCTACAATATTGCAACTTTACTCTTCTCGCCCTACAAGTTGCAACTTTACTCTTCTCGCCCTACAAGTTGCAACTTTACTCTTCTCGCCCTACAATGTTGCAACTTTACTCTTCTCGCCCTACAATGTTGCAACTTTACTCTTCTCGCCCTACAATGTTGCAACTTTACTCTTCTCGCCCTACAATGTTGCAACTTTACTCTTCTGGCCCTACAATGTTGCAACTTTACTCTTCTCGCCCTACAATATTGCAACTTTACTCTTCTCGCCCTACAATGTTGCAACTTTACTCTTCTCCTCCTACAATATTACAACTTTACTCTTCTCGCCCTACAAGTTGCAACTTTACTCTTCTCGCCCTACAATATTGCAACTTTACTCTTCTCGCCCTACAATATTGCAACTTTACTCTTCTCGTCCTACAATATTGCAACTTTACTCTTCTCGCCCTACAATGTTGCAACTTTACTCTTCTCGCCCTACAATGTTGCAACTTTACTCTTCTCGTCCTACAATATTGCAACTTTACTCTTCTCGCCCTACAATGTTGCAACTTTACTTGCCCTACAATATTGCAACTTTACTCTTCTCGCCCTACAATATTGCAACTTTACTTGCCCTACAATATTGCAACTTGACTCTTCTCGCCCTACAATATTGCAACTTGACTCTTCTCGCCCTACAATATTGCAACTTGACTCTTCTCGCCCTACAATATTGCAACTTGACTCTTCTCGCCCTACAATATTGCAACTTGACTCTTCTCGCCCTACAATATTACAGCTTTACTCTTCTCGCCCTACAATATTGCAACTTGACTCTTCTCGCCCTACAATATTGCAACTTTACTCTTCTCGCCCTACAATATTGCAACTTTACTCTTCTCGCCCTACAATATTGCAACTTGACTCTTCTCGCCCTACAATATTGCAACTTTACTCTTCTCGCCCTACAATATTGCAACTTTACTCTTCTCGCCCTACAATATTGCAACTTGACTCTTCTCGCCCTACAATATTGCAACTTGACTCTTCTCGCCCTACAATATTGCAACTTTACTCTTCTCGCCCTACAATATTGCAACTTGACTCTTCTCGCCCTACAATATTGCAACTTGACTCTTCTCGCCCTACAATATTGCAACTTTACTCTTCTCGCCCTACAATATTGCAACTTTACTCTTCTCGCCCTACAATATTGCAACTTGACTCTTC
Source organism: Cherax quadricarinatus (assembly GCF_038502225.1). NCBI lineage: Eukaryota > Metazoa > Arthropoda > Malacostraca > Decapoda > Parastacidae > Cherax > Cherax quadricarinatus. The sequence goes on from NC_091326.1 coordinate 24,356,134, forward strand.
TCGCCCTACAATATTGCAACTTTACTCTTCTCGCCCTACAATATTGCAACTTTACTCTTCTCGCCCTACAATATTGCAACTTGACTCTTCTCGCCCTACAATATTGCAACTTGACTCTTCTCGCCCTACAATATTGCAACTTGATTCTTCTCGCCCTACAATATTGCAACTTTACTCTTCTCGCCCTACAATATTGCAACTTTACTCTTCTCGCCCTACAATATTGCAACTTTACTCTTCTCGCCCTACAATATTGCAACTTGACTCTTCTCGCCCTACAATATTGCAACTTGACTCTTCTCGCCCTACAATATTGCAACTTGACTCTTCTCGCCCTACAATATTGCAACTTTACTCTTCTCGTCCTACAATATTGCAACTTTACTCTTCTCGCCCTACAATATTGCAACTTTACTCTTCTCGCCCTACAATATTGCAACTTGACTCTTCTCGCCCTACAATATTGCAACTTTACTCTTCTCGTCCTACAATATTGCAACTTTACTCTTCTCGCCCTACAATATTGCAACTTGACTCTTCTCGCCCTACAATATTGCAACTTTACTCTTCTCGTCCTACAATATTGCAACTTTACTCTTCTCGCCCTACAATATTGCAACTTTACTCTTCTCGTCCTACAATATTGCAACTTGACTCTTCTCGTCCTACAATATTGCAACTTTACTCTTCTCGCCCTACAATATTGCATTTATTATCCCAGTTAATATTTTCAGTGGTTGTTCTGTGCAGTGTGAAATTTGCTACTTTGTGATAAGTTACCATGGGCCTCGAGGGAGGATCCTTGACGCTGGTGAAGGGCTCTTGATCTAGGGAACTGGATCTGTGCTCCAGTTCCCTGAATTAAGCCATCCCCCCTCCCCCCCCACAGGTGCTGTATAATCCAAGGGGTTTAGCGCTTGCCTCTTGATTATTATAATGTTTCTGTGTTAATATTGATTGTTTTGTGTTGCAGGTACGTACTGAGGCGGCGTTGGTGTTATAGCTCGTCTCAGGTAAAGTTGAACTGATCTCCCTTACGTTGTTAGTGTTGCCTCCGAATTTTATTGCCGTTTTTTTTCCTTTTCCTGGGAAGGGAGGGGAGTGTTGGAATACTCTAATTGAATACGTGATGAGTTCTAGCTCTCGGTACTCCATGGGGATAAGACGTTTCTGATTTACCTTTTCAACTCTGAACAGTATACTGTATATCAATGATAATGGGCTGCATTTGTTCCACATGCCTGTTTTCCCAGTAGTTGGCCTATTTTTATTGTGTAGATCCTCACTGCTGGTTTACAGAGTGCTTGTAGTTCTTTCAGTGCTCAAGATGATATGTCTTCACTCTTTATTGTTTTTGTCGTATCCACATTTCACCCGTTCAACACTTGTTTAAATGTAGTTGTGGAGGTGATCTTGACCTCACTTCATCATAGCGAAGGTTAAGCCGCTCCTCATAAGATATTCTCATCTGCAGGACTGTTCTTGGCACCAATCTCTTGATTTTTTCTTCTTTCTTTTGTACGTGGGTTGATCAGGTGTAAGCTTCATGCCGGTACTGCATACTCTACCGTAGTCCTGACATGCCATGTGTATGGGGCCCTACATGACTTGGTTCGGGTTAATGATGGTAGTTGTTGCCCAGGGTACTTGGTTCGGGTTAATGATGGTAGTTGTTGCCCAGGGTATTTGCTTGATGGATGCCTTCAGGTATTATCAATCAATAAGATTTATTTCATAACATGCAGTACAGTATATATACTCTCCCCACACATTGTGGTTAGTTTTAAATCCTTTGTGTGTTTGTGAGGCCTGCAGCCGGAATACAGCCGAGGAGGCTGTATTCAGACTGGCCTTCCTTGTCCACACCCTAAGAAGTTTTACGTTTATTGGGGTGTAATTTCAGTAGTGAGCTGTCTGACCACTTCTGCTGTTTGGCCAGGAACCTCCGAGTCCAGCTCTGTCTTGTTGTGTTCGTAATACTCTTCGGCAGACGATGTTAGTTCTATAATACTGCATATTGATTTAGGCAGAGTTCTCCAGTTCTATACAATTTTAACTTAGGATAACGTAAATTAACCAAATTAGCCAGTTAAATATATATTTTAACGTAATTGCAAAAAATTCTTGTCGCGTTTCTGACGATCGAATAGGAAGCAGGATACACAAATAACCAGCATGTAGAAGAGAGGAGCTTACGACGACGTTTTGGTCCGACTTGGACCATTTACAAAGTGTAGATGAATGGTTCAGAGAATCACTGACCACATCGACTCAAGGCTGAGAGACTGATTACCTCAAACTCCTCCTGTTCTTCACCACTCTCCATTGTATGGACTGATGAAGCCACTGTGTGTCGAAACGTTTCCTCATTAAAGATTCCCAGGTGTTGCACATGTGTCTTATTTACATCACAGTGTGACTAAATGGTCCAAGTCGGACCGAAACGTGTTCGTAAGCTCCTCTCTTCTATGTGCGGGTTATTTGTGTATCGTTCCAGTCACGGTATTGTGCCTTTTTTTGTTATTTAGGAAGCAGGATCCAGCGGGAACACAGATAACTACGCTACAGAACCAACACGCTGATGTTATGGTCAGTCAGGTGTCTTATTAAAAACTCAGCATCCCAATTTTTGGCCTAAACACCTGGAAGATTTACCCATTCGTCACAATTTTCTGTAACTTGGAATGGATTCTGAATATAGTTTAACTTGCAGTACATGAACCTAAGCCGACGCTGTCGCCGCCGCCACCGCTAATACTCCCTTCATCGTCGCTCCTGGAGTCCCTGCCGCTGCTGCCGCCATTCCTAATGTCCCTGCTGCTACAGCCTGTGATGTCCCTGGTATAATTTGAATGGTTTATTAACTGCTGTTTTAATAGCTTGTAATGTTACCTCTTTGATACGTGCAGTAGAATATTGAAAAATGGAAATTTAGATGAATAAATAAAATTATATTTTAATTTTAAACCGTAATGAGATATTTTATGTTTATATATACGAGCCTGATGCCCCCCTCTTACTTCTTAGTAGTGTGGCATACAGTTTTGGACCAAGGTATGAATATGATTTGGACTTCAATAGGAATTTATATTTTTGTTTATGTTATGAATGTTCTGTGTAATATGGCCGTGAATTAGTTAGGCTTACCACATTCAGAATTAATATTAGCAATGCGTTTAGGTTCAATGAAAAATGGTAATGGTGACAGTCAATTATTAGTTTTTGAGCACTGTTCAAACCGTGTCCCAGCAAGTGAAGATGACCCTAAGGAAAGGTACTTTTGCCAAGCATGGGCCAACAGGCCTGCTGCAGTGTTCCTCCTTTCTTATGTTCTTATTAGCCAGACGGTGCTTGTGCTGCGGAAGTAGGAAGACTCGATACCAGGTATCAGAGGTGTGTAGTGTACAACTGAAGCAACATGCACCCTCAGTGGCTAGTTTTAGCTATGTTACTTCATAGGGTGACTAGCATGGGTCGGGTCAGGCCAATGATGGATGTGGGTTGGCAAGTGAGGTGTGCAGTGCAACAAGGCCATACATACGTGCCTCCCTCCTTACTTGCACTCTCCCACTCTTGTTCACGCCACCACACCTGACACACTCCATAAATATCTTGGTGTTCACCTATCATGCCACCTCTGTATTATTCTAATACCAAGGACAGTCTTCCTTGTCTTGCTTTTCCTTTGACTTAGTTTCATTATAAGCCTTAGCATTGAGGCTCCAGCTCTGGTGCTGATACTGGCGTCAGCATCTAGGCTCAAGCTGTGGTACACCACACCATGGTACACTATAGCAAGGTACACCACAACACACCACACCATGGTGTTGTAGTAACTATCGCATAGCAAGTGGTTAGTGTAGAGGAGACTTATATAAATAATGTGAGAAGTTATTCTTTCAAGAGGGCTGCCTTCATTCAAGAAATTGAATCTACCATCCTCATCCTTGGCTCAAACCTTATTACCTTCCTACGGCTTTATTTTTCCTCATAAATATAATAACAATAGTGGAACTGCGGTGTGTGTGTGTGTGTGTGTGTGTGTGTGTGTGTGTGTGTGTGTGTGTGTGTGTGTGTGTGTGTGTGTGTGTGTGTGTGTGTGTGTGTGTTTCCCGATTCTCCAGCACACTGTCCCTCTCCATTCTATCAGTTCCTCTCAGTATTATGTGCGTTATCATATCAACCCTAGTCCTTCTGTTGTCCAGTGTTATCAAACTGAGTTCCCTTAACCCCTTCTCATAGGACATACGCCTTAGCTCTGGGACTAGTCTTGTTGCAAACCTTTGCACTTTCTCTATTTTCTTGACGTTCTTTACCAGGTGTGGGTTCCATACTGGTGCTGCGTACTCCAGTAGGGGCCAGACATTAACGATATACAGTGTTGTGAACGAGTCCTTACTTAGATTTCTGAAAGATAATCTTAGACATGCCAGTCAGCTGTGTGTCGTTAGGTTCAACTGTTTTAAGACAGGATTTTCCATCCCCCAAATCTATGCTGTTTTTTTCCATAAAGAATCATCTCTCCAAGTGTCCCAATATTCTTTTCTTTATTATCGTCCCCAGAACTTTTGACAGCATGCATGTTTAAGTTACTGGCCTGTAAGTCAGGGCCTCTTGTGTGTCCCCTTTTCTTAATAAATAGGAATGACATATGTGCCTTCCGCTAGAACTCCACTTTTGTCTGTGAGGACATTTTTAATTCCTTTGCTAAGCACTTAAACTTGTGTCATTCTCTACTAGCATCTTTCTTCCTTCCTCAGCCTTATCACTTGCTCCTTCACAATCGTCTTTTGTCTTACGTGGCCGTGAAGTAACTTTGGTTCTGTTTTGACCTTTAAAGCTATATCACTTTCAAACTATCTTCCAGAGTACCTTCCTTCTTACATACTAGTTGCTAGCTCTCATGTCTGCCTCCTCTCGGTTTTCTGCCTTTTGATTTCATCTATATTTTCCCCAAACCCTCTTCTTCCCTTGGTTTCTCTGCATTCTCGTTTTAACCGTAATGGTCTCTCTCTCTCTCTCTCTCTCTCTCTCTCTCTCTCTCTCTCTCTCTCTCTCTCTCTCTCTCTCTCTCTCTCTCTCTCTCTCTCTCTCTCGCTGTTTTTCTTCATAGTTATGAATCTTCTCACCTTTGCCTCTTGATACTTTGACTCTATTACCTTCATCATTTCTTGTATGGTTTTGCCTAGCAGTTCACTTTCCCATCCTACTTCTCTCAGACAAATTTTCATGCCATCATAGTCCTCTCTTCTATAGTCCCATTTTTATAATTTGCTTCTTTTTTCTGTCTCCCTTTCTTTTTCCAAGAGGTAATCAATGCCACATGATCACTGGCTGCTACTGGTTCGTCACGATTAATTTTCACTGTTATATGCACTGTGTGTGAGAGAGAGAGAACCATTCGTAGATGATGGTAAAATAAAGATATATATTAGCAGTTTGTATCAAGAGTGGGTCGAGCTGTGTTGGTGTTCCATGTTTGGTGTGCTTTACTTTTACTTTTGATATGCCTTTGAAGAATTTCGAGAGTTTCTCTACTCTTGGAGCTCGGCTATGGGTCAAGCTCGTCTGGTGCTTGCCTGGTCAACCAGGCTGTTACTGCTGGAGGTCCGCTGCCCCACATATCCATCACAGCCTGGTTGATTTGGCACCTGGTGAAGATACTTGTCCAGTTTCCTCTTCAAGGCTTCCACACTTGTTCCAGCCGTGTTTCTGATATCTTCTGGTAAGATGTTGAATAGTCTGGAACCCCAGATGTTCCCTTATTGTCCCCACCGCACCCCTGCTCCTCACTGGGTTTATTTTACACTTCTCATATCTCTCACTCCAGTATGTTATGACAGTGTGCAGACTTGGGACCAGGCCCTGGGTGTCGTGATATTTGTTTTGTTATGGTCTTTAAAAGAAAGGTCAGCTGACATAATTATTCCCAGGTCTTTTACGTGTTCCTTTCGTTCTATTTGGTGACCCTCTTGAGTTTTGTATAGTGTTCTTTTTGAGTTCTTCATTCTTTCCATACCTAAACAGCTGGAACTTATCACCATTGAACGTCATGTTCTCCACTGCCCACCGGAAAATACTGCTTATGTCTTCCTGTAATGCTTTCAGTGCCTTCTACAGTAGTGACTTTCATGCTTATTTTAGTGTCATCTGCAAATGATGATACAAAAGTGTGACAGGTGTTTTATCTATGTCTGCTATGAGGATGAGAAACAGCAGAGGTGCCAGGACAATGCCTTTGGGAACTGAGCTTTTTCACCTCGCTGATGCTAGATCTTGTTCTATTTACTACTACTTTTTTGTGTTGTGTGTGTTAGGAACCCGATAATCCATCTGCCTACCTTCCCCGTAATGCCCATGGCCCTCATTTTGTGCGCTATCACTTCATGATCGCATTTGTCAAACGCCTTTGCAAAATCTGTGTAAATGACATCTGCGTTTAGTCGTCTTCCAACGCCTTCGTAATTCTATCACAATGGTTCAACAGCTGTGACAGGCATGATCGTCCTGCTCTAAAATTATGCTGGATCGGGTTATGCTGGTCCATGAAATTTATAGTGTGCCGTCTCATCGCTCTTTCTAAGATTTTTATGATGTGAGAGGTTAGGGCTACTGGTCTTTAATTTTTAACTAGTGCTCTACTGCCTCCCTTATGCAAAGGAGCTATGTGTGCACTCTTTAAGGCCTCCGGTATTTCACATAGATCTAAGCTCTTTCTCCAAAGAATACTGAGGGCTCGTGCTAGTGGTACTTTACACTTCTTTATAAATAGAGCATTCCATGAATCTGGTCCAGGTGCCGAGTGAGTAGGGATGTTATCCATTTCTTCTTCGAAATCTATGGGATTTGTACTAATGTCAGTTGGTCTGCGCGACCTTCTGCTGGAGTGAAACATATTTCCGCATTTTCTACCTTGCTGTCATTTAGTGGGTTGCTGAACATTGACTCGTACTGTTCTTTTAGGATTTCACTCATTTCCTGTTCATCGTCAGTATACGAGTCTCCTCTCAGTAGTGGTCCAATTCTACAGGTAGTTCTTAGCTTGGATTTTGCGTAGGAATAGAAATATTTTGGGTTTCTTGCAATGTCCTGTATGGCCCTTTGTTCCCTTTGTACTTCTTCTCATAGGTATGACATCCTAAGCTTTTGCTCTAATTCAGTGATCTCTCGGCTAAGTCTATCTTTCCTCTCTTGCAGCATATTTTTGTTTTAAAGCAATTCAGTAACCCGTTTTCTTCTTCTGTACCATCTCCTACGCTCTCTGATCTTTTGGGTTTCCTCAATGGTAAGTGCTTCATACATACCTTGTATGCTTCTGTATTCAGCTTCTCTAGGCGCTGGTGGGGATTTATTGAACTCATGTCTGATTCCCAGGATATGTCTGATAGTTCTTGGTTTATTTTTTCCCAGTCAATTCTATGGTTGTTAAAATTAAACTTACTGAACATCTCGTCTCAAACATTAGTGATTCAGTTCCCTAACCCTGAGTTAGTATTAGTTTGAACTTCTATATATTGTGATCAGAGTATATTGTTTTTGTAACTGTTGTGTGTCTGATTAGCTCCTCGTTGTTTGTTAGTATCAAATCCAGGGTATTTTTATTTCTAGTGTGATCAGTTATCTTTTGGTTCAATGAATACATTTCACAAAGCCTCATTAGTTCCCTGGTATGTGCCTGTTGAGCCAGGGTGCTTCCCGGAGATATTTCTGGTATAACATTGCCTTGCGTCATTTTACATGAGGGAGATTAAAATCTCCAAGGAGTAAAATATTTGGTTTGGAATTTTGTAACCTATCCAGATAGCTATCTATCTTCCTTAACTGATCTGTGAATTCCTCAGCAGTTGCTGATTGTGATGTGTATACTAGGATAATTAACAAATACCTATTTTCAACTTTAATGTCTAGGATTTCTACTGTATCATTCGTAGAGTTCAGCACTTCTGTGTTCATGTACGTTCATATGTACATGAGTGTGTGTACCACACATCATCTTGGCAGGACGAAATGGAAACTTGCGAAGATATGAGGTCATGTGAGTGTTATTTTTACTGCCCAGAAGAGTTTGTATGTGTGTGTGCTCGCCTGTTTGTGGTTGCAGGGGTCGACTTATAGCTCCTGGCCCCGCCTCTTTGCTGGTCGCTACTAGGTCCACTCTCCCTGGTCCATGAGTTTTATCATTTGTGTGTGTGTGTACACTCACCTATTTGTACCCGCCTATTTGTGGTTGCAGGGGTCGATTCATAGCTCCTGGCCCCGCCTCTTCACTGATTGCTACTGGGCTCTCTCTCCCTGCTCAAGGAGCAGGGAGAGAGAGCCAACTCTATGACTGAAGAAATGCTTCCTAACATCCCTTTGACTCATCTGAGTCTTCAACTTCCAATTGTGATCCCTTGTTTATGTATCCCATCTCTGGAACACCCTGTCTTTGTCCACCTTGTCTGTTCCGCGCAGTATTTTATATGTCGTTATCACGTCTCCCCTGACCTCCTGTCCTCCAGTGTCGTCAGGCCGATTTCCCTTAACCTTTCTTCGTAGGACAGTCCCCTTAGCTCTGGGTCTAGTCTTATTGCAAACCTTTGCACTTTCTCTAATTTCTTGACGTGCTTGACCAGGTGTGGATTCCAAACTGGTGCTGCATATTCCAGTATGGGCCTGACATAAATGGTGTACAGAGTCTTGAACGATTCCTTACTGAGGTATCAGAGCGCTATCCTTAGGTTTGCCAGATGCCCGTACGCTACAGCAGTTATCTGATTGATGTGCGCCTCAGGAGATGTGCTCGGTATTATACTCACCCCAAGATCTTTTTCCTTGAGTGAAGTTTGCTGTCTTTGGCCACCTTGACTATACTGTGTCTGCGGTCTTCTTTGACCTTCCCCGATCTTCATGACTTTGCATTTGGCCGGGTTAAATTCAAGGAGCCAGTTGCTGGACCAGGCTTGTAGCCTGTCTTGGTCACTTTGTAGTCCTGCCTGATCCTCGACTGATTTGATTTTCCTCATTAACTTCACATTATCTGCAAACAAGGACACTTCTGAGTCTATCACTTCCGTTATGTCATTCACATATATCAAAAACAGCACAGGTCCTATGCCTGACCCCTGTGGAACCCCGCTTGTCACAGGCGCCCACTCTGACACCTCGTCACGTGCCATAACTCGTTGTTTCCTCTCTGTCAGATATTCTCTGATCCATTGCAGTGCTTTTCCTGTTATGTGTGCCTGATCCTCTAGCTTTTACAGTAACCTCTTGTGAGGAACTGTGTCGAAGGCCTTCTTGTAGTCCAAGAAAATGCAGTCTATCCACCTCTCACTCTCTTGTCTTACTTCTGTCACCTTGTCATAAAACTCAGTAGGTTCGTGACACAGGATTTTCCTTCTCTGAAACCTTGCTGGTTGTGGATTATACACTTGTTTGTTTCCAGGTGCTCCACCACTTTCCTTCTGATGATCTCCATGACTTTGCATACTATACACGTTAGTGATACAGGTCTGTAGTTTAATGCCTCGTGTCTGTCTCCCTTTTTAAAAATTGGAACTACATTTGCCATCTTCCATACCTCAGAGAGTTGCCCAGTTTCAATGGATGTGTTGAAAATCTTTGTTTGTGTGTGTGTGTGTGTGTGTGTGTGTACTCACCTAATTGTAGTTGCAGGGGTCGATACTCAGCTCCTGGCCCCGCCTCTTCACTGAACGCTACTGGTCCTCTCCCTGCTCCAAGAGCTTTATCATACCTCGTCTTAAAGCTATGTATGGTTCCTGCCTCCACTACATCGCTTGCCAGACTGTTCCACTTCCTGACCACTCTGTGACTGAAGAAATGCTTCCTAACATCCCTGTGGCTCATCTGTGTGTGTGTGTGTGTGCGCGCGCGCGCGTGTGTGTGTGCGCGTGCGTGCGTGCGTGTGCGTGCGTGTGTGTGCGTGCGTGTGTGTGCGTGCGTGTGTGCGCGTGCGTGTGTGCGTGCGTGCGTGTGTGTTCCTTCCCTGCTACCCCAGTGTTATACTTATTTCCCATACTACTCTCTTGTTATTGTCCTTTCTCTGCTGTGTCATTGTTACTTAGATTTCGGCTGCTCGGCTACGTAAAACCTGAGGAAACTAACTCTGGAAAAAGTACATAACGAAAAGTAATCTGTGGGTGACCATGAGAGATATATTTTTGATGAGTTCCGAGGGTTTTCCTACTCCAGAGCCCGGCCTTGGGCCAGATTTCTTTGATTCTTTCCTGGTCAGCCAGGCGATTGCTGCTGGCGGCTCTCTGGCCCATATATCCATCACAGCCTGGTTGATCTGGCCCTTAATGGAGATACTTGTCCAATGTTCTCCTGAAGACTTTTACACTTGTCCCAGCAATATATCTGATATCATGTGGTAATGTGTGTTCAGGCGACACAATATTGTTATTATCACAACTGTGGGTGACCGAGCTAACAACACACTGCTGGATCACATTGTTACTGTCACAACTGCTAGCAACACACTGCTGGATCATACTGTTACTGTCACAGCTGCTAACAACACACTGCTGGATCACATTGTTACTATCACAACTGCTAGCAACACACTGCTGGATCACATTGTTACTATCACAACTGCTAGCAACACACTGCTGGATCACATTGTTACTATCACAACTGCTAACAACACACTGCTGGATCACATTGTTACTGTCACAACTGCTAGCAACACACTGCTGGATCACATTGTTACTATCACAACTGCTAGCAACACACTGCTGGATCACACTGTTACTGTCACAGCTGCTAACAACACACTGCTGGATCACATTGTTACTATCACAACTGCTAGCAACACACTGCTGGATCACACTGTTACTGTCACAGCTGCTAACAACACACTGCTGGATCATACTGTTACTGTCACAGCTGCTAACAACACACTGCTGGATCATACTGTTACTGTCACAGCTGCTAACAACACACTGCTGGATCATACTGTTACTGTCACAGCTGCTAACAACACACTGCTGGATCACACTGTTACTGTCACAGCTGCTAGCAACACACTGCTGGATCACACTGTTACTGTCACAGCTGCTAACAACACACTGCTGGATCACACTGTTACTGTCACAGCTGCTAGCAACACACTGCTGGATCACACTGTTACTGTAACAGCTGCTAACAACACACTGCTGGATCACACTGTTACTGTCACAGCTGCTAACAACACACTGCTGGATCACACTGTTACTATCACAGCAGCTAGCAACACACTGCTGGATCACACTGTTACTGTCACAGCTGCTAGCAACACACTGCTGGATCACACTGTTACTGTCACAGCTGCTAACAACACACTGCTGGATCACACTGTTACTGTCACAGCTGCTAGCAACACACTGCTGGATCACACTGTTACTGTCACAGCTGCTAGTGACACTGCTGGATCATACTGTTACTGTCACAGCTGCTAGCAACACACTGCTGGATCACACTGTTACTGTCACAGCTGCTAGTGACACTGCTGGATCACACTGTTACTGTCACAGCTGCTAGTGACACTGCTGGTTCATACTGTTACTGTCACAGCTGCTAGCAACACACTGCTGGATCACACTGTTACTGTCACAGCTGCTAGTGACACTGCTGGATCATACTGTTACTGTCACAGCTGCTAGCAACACACTGCTGGATCACACTGTTACTATCACAGCTGCTAGTGACACTGCTGGATCACACTGTTACTGTCACAGCAGCTAGCAACACACTGCTGGATCACACTGTTACTGTAACAGCTGCTAGCAACACACTGCTGGATCATACTGTTACTGTCACAGCTGCTACCAACACACTGTTGGATCACGCTGTTACTGTCACAGCTGCTAGCAACACACTGCTGGATCACGCTGTTACTGTCACAGCTGCTAGCAACACACTGCTGGATCACGCTGTTACTGTCACAGCTGCTAGCAACACACTGCTGGATCACGCTGTTACTATCACAACTGCTAGCAACACACTGCTGGATCATACTGTTACTGTCACAGCTGCTAGCAACACACTGCTGGATCACGCTGTTACTGTCACAGCTGCTAGCAACACACTGCTGGATCACGCTGTTACTATCACAGCTGCTAGCAACACACTGCTGGATCACGCTGTTACTGTCACAGCTGCTACCAACACACTGCTGGATCACGCTGTTACTGTCACAGCTGCTACCAACACACTGCTGGATCACGCTGTTACTGTCACAGCTGCTACCAACACACTGCTGGATCACGCTGTTACTGTCACAGCTGCTAGCAACACACTGCTGGATCACGCTGTTACTGTCACAGCTGCTAGCAACACACTGCTGGATCACACTGTTAGTCACAGCTGCTAGCAACACACTGCTGGATCACGCTGTTACTGTCACAGCTGCTAGCAACACACCGCTAGCAACACTGTTACTGTCACAGCTGCTAGCAACACACCGCTAGCAACACTGTTACTATCACAGCTGCTAGTGACACTGTTACTATCGCAGCTGCTAGTGACACTGCTGGATCACACTGTTACTGTCACAGCAGCTAGCAACACACTGCTGGATCACACTGTTACTGTAACAGCTGCTAGCAACACACTGCTGGATCACACTGTTACTGTCACAGCTGCTAGCAACACACTGCTGGATCACACTGTTACTGTCACAGCTGCTAGTGACACTGTTGGATCACACTGTTACTGTCACAGCTGCTAGCAACACACTGCTGGATCACACTGTTGCTGTCACAGCTGCTAGCAACACACTGCTGGATCACACAGTTACTGTCACAGCAGCTAGCAACACACTGCTGGATCACACTGTTACTGTCACAGTTGCTAGCAACACACTGCTGGATCACACAGTTACTGTCACAGCAGCTAGCAACACACTGCTGGATCACACTGTTACTGTCACAGCTGCTAGCAACACACTGCTGGATCACACTGTTACTGTCACAGCTGCTAGCAACACACTGCTGGATCACACAGTTACTGTCACAGCAGCTAGCAACACACTGCTGGATCACACTGTTACTGTCACAGCTGCTAACAACACTGTTACTATCACAGCTGCTAGTGACACTGTTGGATCACACTGTTACTGTCACAGCTGCTAGCAACACACTGCTGGATCACACTGTTACTGTCACAGCTGCTAGCAACACACTGCTGGATCACACTGTTACTGTCACAGCTGCTAACAACACACTGCTGGATCACACTGTTACTGTCACAGCTGCTAGCAACACTGTTACTATCACAGCTGCTAGTGACACTGCTGGATCACACTGTTACTGTCACAGCTGCTAGCAACACACTGCTGGATCACACTGTTACTGTCACAGCTGCTAGCAACACACTGCTGGATCACACTGTTACTGTCACAGCTGCTAGCAACACACTGCTGGATCACACTGTTACTGTCACAGCTGCTAGCAACACACTGCTGGATCACACTGTTACTGTCACAGCTGCTAGCAACACACTGCTGGATCACACTGTTACTGTCACAGCTGCTAGCAACACACTGCTGGATCACACTGTTACTGTCACAGCTGCTAGCAACACACTGCTGGATCACACTGTTACTATCACAGCAGCTAGCAACACTGCTGGATCACACTGTTACTGTCACAGCTGCTAGCAACACACTGCTGGATCACACTGTTACTGTCACAGCTGCTAACAACACTGTTACTATCACAGCTGCTAGCAACACACTGCTGGATCACACTGTTACTGTCACAGCTGCTAACAACACACTGCTGGATCACACTGTTACTGTCACAGCTGCTAACAACACACTGCTGGATCACACTGTTACTGTCACAGCTGCTAGCAACACTGTTACTATCACAGCTGCTAGTGACACTGCTGGATCACACTACGAAGGTGAACGTTTGTATTCTACAAAATAATTTGAGATCAGCATTAACGGAACATGTTAGGATGTTTAGCTACAGGAAAAATGTAAATACATTGTCACGTATTCCAGATAAGTTTCTGTATTTGATTTTTTGATAAACAGTGCACGAAGAAAAAAAATTTTCTATTACTAAAAATTCTGACGTCCTAAGTCAGTTCTAGAAGACTTAAGATTTGAAATCAAGATATTGAAGATAAAGAAGACTGATATGTACCTCGGTAGCTTGTGAAAGATTTGGTTTTCTGTTTCCTTGACATAAGAATCTGTAAACCAATACTTTTCAAGGCTCTTGTATAAACGTTATATGGTAGATGAGGCTCTTGTGTAGTTATATGGTAGATGAGGTAGGTTGCCAGGGGTTGTAAGGCAGGTTAGGTACGTTGTCAGGGAATGTATGGTAAGCGAGGTTGGTTTCTTCGGGTGTAGGCAAGTGTGATAGACTGACCACTTAGGGCAAGTAATGTAGGCTCTCTGGAGGTATAAGACAGGTAAGGTAGGCTCTCTGGAGGTATAAGACAGGTAAGGTAGGCTCTCTGGAGGTATAAGGCATGTAAGGTAGGCTCTCTGGAGGTATAAGACAGGTAAGGTAGGCTCTCTGGAGGTATAAGACAGGTAAGGTAGGTTCTCTGGAGGTATAAGACAGGTAAGGTAGGCTCTCTGGAGGTATAAGACAGGTAAGGTAGGCTCTCTGGAGGTATAAGACAGGTAAGGTAGGCTCTCTGGAGGTATAAGACAGGTAAGGTAGGCTCTCTGGAGGTATAAGGCAGGTAAGGTAGGCTCTCTGGAGGTATAAGACAGGTAAGGTAGGCTCTCTGGAGGTATAAGACAGGTAAGGTAGGCTCTCTGGAGGTATAAGGCAGGTAAGGTAGGCTCTCTGGAGGTATAAGACAGGTAAGGTAGGCTCTCTGGAGGTATAAGACAGGTAAGGTAGGCTCTCTGGAGGTATAAGACAGGTAAGGTAGGCTCTCTGGAGGTGTAAGACAGGTAAGGTAGGTTCTCTGGAGGTATAAGGCAGGTAAGGTAGGTTCTCTGGAGGTATAAGACAGGTAAGGTAGGCTCTCTGGAGGTATAAGACAGGTAAGGTAAGCTCTCTGGAGGTATAAGACAGGTAAGGTAAGCTCTCTGGAGGTATAAGACAGGTAAGGTAGGTTCTCTGGAGGTATAAGACAGGTAAGGTAAGCTCTCTGGAGGTATAAGACAGGTAAGGTAGGTTCTCTGGAGGTATAAGGCAGGTAAGGTAGGCTCTTTGGAGGTATGAGACAGGTAAGGTAGGCTATCTGGAGGTATAAGGCAGGTAAGGTAGGCTCGGAGGGTGTATGGCAAGTGTGTGGGGTTGGGTTCCTGGTGATGTTTACAGAGCGTGTGTGTGGCTCGTTGTCTCTGCCTCAACTGCTTTCCACTCCACTGCTGTGGCTAACTTTGAACGTTATCCTCATCTTCGGTGATTGCTCTCACCCACTCAGGAAGATAAATACAAACTGACACAGACTTTCACTTACCTTTGCTTTCCTGTGTGTTTTGTGGCACTTTTGATACTGATTGAGGGGCACCGAAGTCAGAAACCATTAGCACGTAGAAATGTATCTGTTAGTTATGTGTTGTAGAGCTATCAAGTCACAGATACGCACGAATATACGAAATGAAGCCAATATTATTAGTATTGTTATTGTCATTATAGAAATGAGTGCTAAATTCGTATGAGTCCTGGAGCCCTGCAGAATAAAGCTATTAAAGTGTTATGATTTACATATAATAGCAGCACCTCATTCTTGTACCACTATTAATACTCGTGTAGATGTGAACGTTTCCTGGTTACGTTCAGTCACCGCCTTGCCAAGCGTGTCGCGGCCGTTTTGTTAAATTGATTTCTTTGTAGTTAAATATAAGTTTTTGTGGGTTTATGTAACCTAACCTACACTTAAAACAAAGGAAATAGTATTTGTAAGTATTCGGAAATATTGAGAAATTAACGTTGACAAACTCGAAATTTTTAATACACTAAATAGTAAAAATCACCACAATTGAAACTAAGGTAGTTGTACACTCATTAGGGTCGAAAATACAACAGAGGAAGTGTACAGCCGGTACTGGAGATAGCAGGGATACATGCAACAAGTGCCATGCGAGATGGTACATTACTTGGCGTACTAACAACCACACTAAACTAAAACATACCAAGTGATTAATCTTTCCTGTTTGTAAATATTCAGGGTTTAAAAGCAAATAAAAATGACAAAATTAGCTATATTAATGGGCTCTTCACATAAGTCAATACCTTGTATGGAGCTTTTACAGAAACATAGAAGGGATGTTGTGGGCGGTGAGATAACGATAATATATTGTAGTATGTAGATGTAAGAGAGTAATTAGGTAACACCGAGTAGGACGAGATGTGAACGTTACATTTTGTTGCATGCATTGGCTAATTCATCAGATGATACCTGCAGTCGGCATGGAAGGTGTTCCGGGGGTCAACGTCCCTTCAACGATGGCATTAGTAATTCTCCTGGTATATAAATTATTAGTAATTATTCTTTTATATAAACTATCGTCAGTAACGAGTGAAGAATTCACGGATCAGATAAGGAAGATAACTGCTTTGAGTCTTGGACCCCAACACCAAATATTATCCTTCTCTGTGATTTAACCTCCCAGATATGGAATGGTAAATTTCAGCATTGTGTCATTAATAGTTCCTGGAAGCACAGTAGCTCAGTAAGTGCATACCAAAGAACTAATGGGGCTTGTGAAGCGTTTGCTTTGAGCCAACAGATAACAGAACTCTGTAGAAGTAAAAATTCACTGGATTTGATCTTTACTAGCAATGGAGAACTAATCAGAGATGTAACAGTCTGTTTGCAATATCACAGAATTACAAACGAATATAAACTAAGAGCTGGAAAACTCTAGTAATAGTGTGAAGAAGGGATGTTCAGTATATTTAGCTTGAACAGTCAGAGAATTGACCGGGACAAAATTGACAAAGAACTATGAGACGTACCCCGGGAAACAGTCATGAGCAGCCTAAACCTTCACCAGTTTCAGGAGAAGCTCAACACTAAAGTATAGAAAGTCAGCATATGTATTATGTACTAAGAAAACTTAAAATGATATTCAAGTTGTCCTTCGTTGTCACATATTCACGGTTTTTAAGCAGGTCAGTAATCTTTTTTCTTTCGTACATTCTTTTATGTTACCTGGAGTCTGCCTGTAGGCCGTTCTGGTGGTCACCGTACCTGTGGCCTGGTCCTCAATCAGACCTAATGGATCAGGCCCTGATCCACTGGGAAGGCTGGTCGAGGACTGGGCCACGGGGGCGTTGATCCCCGGAATGCCCTTCAGGTAGACTCCAGGTAGCAATATGAATCAGTGTTCAGCAACCCACTTAATGAAAGCAACGTAGAGAATGCAGATTTTTTTTTTATTATTATATGTGAAGGCCAAACAGATCATATAACTGACATAAGCAAAAATCTCATAAAATTCGAAAAAGTAGAAAATATGCCTACTCATGCAACCCCTGTACTGGATTCGTGGATATTTTTTTTTTTTAAATAAAGTGCAAAATACGACCATCACAAGTACTCAGTATCCTTTGGGGACAGCGCTCCAACCGGTAGATCCTGCTTGTAACAATTGCTGAACCACCATGACAGAATTACGGAGGCATTGGAAGAAAACCAAAACGTAGTTGTGATATACACAGATTTTTAAATATGTTTGACAAATGCGGTCATGGGGTGACTGCACACAAAATAAAGGGGCCATAGTCATACCTGGAAGGTAGACAGATAATACAACACAAAGAGTAGTAGTAAACAGAGCTGAATCCAGCATTAGCGAGGTAAAAAGCGCAGTTGCCCAAGGCACTATCCTGGCTTTGTGATGTTGAAACATCCTCATACATAACATAGATAAAAACACCCATCACAGTTTTGTATCATCATTATTTGCAGATGACACTAAAATAATCGTGAAAGTCATCTCACTAAAAGACACTGAAAAATTACAGGAATATATAAACAAGGTTTTCTATTGGCCACTTGAGAACAACATGAGAATTCAAAGGGGACAATGTATACAAAGGATCACCAAATAGAACGAAAGAAACCCGTGAAAAGACTTGATCTTTCTTTCAAAAATCATAATATGGCAAATGCCACGACAGTCAGGAAAACGGTGGAGGGGACAACGAGAACTTTTAAAACAAGGGAAATAGTGCCAGTGGTGGCACTATTCAAATAGCTTGTGCTCTCTCATTTAGAGTATTGTTCATTGTCGGCGGCTTCATTCGGGGTGCGTGGTACCGTGTAAACCTTACAGGAAGATGGGTGGTACAGTGTAAACCTTGCAGGAAGGTGGATGGTACAGTGTAGACCTTACAGGAAGATGGATGGTACAGTGTAAACCTTGGAGGAAGGTGGATGGTACAGTGTAAACCTTGCAGGAAGGTGGGTGGTACAGTGTAAACCTTGCAGGAAGGTGGGTGGTACAGTGTAAACCTTGCAGGAAGGTGGGTGGTACAGTGTAAACCTTGCAGGAAGGTGGATGGTACAGTGTAGACCTTACAGGAAGATGGATGGTACAGTGTAAACCTTGGAGGAAGGTGGATGGTACAGTGTAAACCTTGCAGGAAGGTGGATGGTACAGTGTAAACCTTGCAGGAAGGTGGGTGGTACAGTGTAAACCTTGCAGGAAGGTCGGTGGTACAGTGTAAACCTTGCAGGAAGGTGGGTGGTACAGTGTAAACCTTGCAGGAAGGTGGGTGGTATCCTGTAAACCTTGCAGGAAGGTGGATGGTAGCGTGTAAACCTTGCAGGAAGGTGGGTGGTACAGTGTATAGACCTTGCAGGAAGGTGGGTGGTACAGTGTAGACCTTGCAGGAAGGTGGGTGGTACAGTGTAGACCTTGCAGGAAGGTGGGTGGTACAGTGTAGACCTTGCAGGAAGGTGGGTGGTAGCGTGTAAACCTTGCAGGAAGGTGGGTGGTAACGTGCAAACCTTACAGGAAGGTGGGTGATACAGTGTAAATGTTGCAGATAGGTGGGTGGTACAGTGTAAACGTTGCAGGAAGGTGGGTGGTACCTGGAGTCTACCTGGAGGTCATTCCGGGGATCGACGCTCCCGCGGCCCGGTCCACGACCAGGCCTCCCGGTGGATCAGGGCCTGATCAACGAGTCTGTTACTGCTGGCCGCACGCAATCCAACGTACGAACCACAGCCAGGCTGATCCGGCACCGTCTTTAGGTATCTGTCCAGCTCCCTCTTGAAGACAACCAGGGGTCTTCCCGTAATGCCCCTTATTGCTGGTGGGAGGCTTTTGAACAGTCTTGGGCCCCGGACACTTATTGCGTTTTCTCTTAGTGTACTAGTGACGCCCCTACTTTTCACTGGAGGTATGTTGCATCGCCTGCCAAGTATTTTGCCTTTGTATGGAGTGACTGCTGTGTGCATATTAGGGACCAGTCCCTCCAGAATCTTCCAGGTGTAGATTATGATACCTCTCTCTAGTGAGAGAGGTATCATAATCTGCGCTCTAGTGAGTACAAGTCAAGTGCTTCCAGGCGCTCCCAGTAGTTAAGGTGTTTGATGAAACTTATATGTGCAGTATAGGTTCTCTGTACATTCTCTAGTTCTGCAGTTTCACCTGTCTGGAATGGGGATGTTAATATACAGCAATATTCCAGCCTAGAGAGAATAAGTGATTTAAAAAGGATGATCATTGGCTTAGCATCTCTTGTCTTGAATGTTCTCAGTATCCATCCTATCAGTTTCCTAGCAGATGTGATAGTGGCATTGTTGTGGTCCTTGAAGGTGAGGTCTTCGGACATTACCACACCCAGGTCCTTCACATTACTTTTCCGCTCTATTGTGTGATTGGTACAGTGTAAACGTTGCTAGAAGGTGGGTGGTACAGTGTAAACGTTGCAAGAAGGTGGTTGGTACAGTGTAAACGCTGCAGGAAGGTGGGTGGTACAGTGTATACCTTGCAGGAAGGTGGGTGGTACAGTGTAAACCTTGCAGGAAGGTGGGTGGTACAGTGTAAACCTTGCAGGAAGGTGGGTGGTACAGTGTAAACCTTGCAGGAAGGTGGGTGGTACAGTGTTAACCTTGCAGGAAGGTGGGTGGTACAGTGTAAACCTTGCAGGAAGGTGGGTGGTACAGTGTAAACCTTGCAGGAAGGTGGGTGGTACAGTGTAAACCTTGGAGGAAGGTGGGTGGTACAGTGTTAACCTTGCATGAAGGTAGGTGGTACAGTGTAAACCCTGCAGAAAGGTGGGTGGTACAGTGTAAATGTTACAGGAAGGTGGGCGGTAGCGTATGAAGGGACATAAGTGAGGTATACAAAACACTGACAGCAAAAGACCGTATATTAGAAGTGTGTATAAGGAAAGAGAAAGTTATGAAGGCGAGGGGGACATATATGATGGAGTGGCACATGCAGTGTCTTGCAGCACCTGTTGGCCTCTTACTAGTGAGCCAAGGCTTTTATTAAATAAAATAGGGAACATCGGCAGTGTGCTGCTACACGACTCTGTGATCGCTATATTTGTGAGTATAGGAAGAAAATGGGTGATAAGGAAGAACGGGGATGAGCAGTGATTATAGGGTTGTGGGTGATCCCTGGGTGGGGGGGGAAGTCGATGAGTCGAGTGGCGATGGGGAGGATGGGGGGTTAGGATGGTGGTGATGGCCTAATTTTAGCTTGGCCGCTGCGCCCGCCCTGCTTATTAAGTCATCGGAGGTGGTGATGTTATACTGGTGGCGGTGATGGTTGTTGAGATTTTACCGGTGGAGTTTGGTGGTTGTGTTATACTGGTGGAAACGACAGCCTAGTGATTACACAGTGAACAGTTATGTTTGGCTTGAGGCTGTGCTGCGAGGGGAGAAGTCTGGAAAGACATTACATAATTTACCTCAATAATGTAAGCCTCTAGCGCTCCCTCTCACTTTGTGTTCTCTGTCTCGATTTGATATACTA
Source organism: Cherax quadricarinatus (assembly GCF_038502225.1). NCBI lineage: Eukaryota > Metazoa > Arthropoda > Malacostraca > Decapoda > Parastacidae > Cherax > Cherax quadricarinatus. Next base: position 24,377,039 of record NC_091326.1, read on the forward strand.
ACTTCCCCTCTCTCTCTCTTTTTCTCTCCTTCCTCACCCTCTCTGTCTTCCCCCCTTATTCCAATCTCTCTACCCCCTTCCCCTCTCCCTCCTTCCGTTTTCCTCACACAGCCATGCTCGACTACCACTACGCTATGTTAATGATACAGTTTGATAGGTGCCTTTATAATAAGCCGCTTTGGGGCATATTTACATAAATAAAAAAAAAAGGCACAATACCGTGACTGGAACGATACATAAATAACCCGCACATATAAGAGAGGAGCATACGACGACGTTTCAATGCTCTTTTCTGTCACGTCAGAGATCACAGCCATCCTATTGACTGGTCTTCTGCTGAAACTGTCTTCCCTACTTCCAACTTTAACAGTCGCCGTCTTGTTGAATCCTCCCTAATACACAACTTTCCTTGTATGAATCTTAGTCCTGGCTTCGTCTCTGTAGATGCCTTCCTCTCCCACTTCATTGCAAAATGCTCCAAACTTCAGAACACCCGTGACTTAACCTGATTCCTCCTTTTTCTTCTTCTCCATCTTCCTCTTTCCTTTTTTCTCTTCTGGGTTGTCTTTCTTCTGTCTTGTGTTTCTGTTCTTTCATTAATTATTTCATTATTTTCCCCTCCCCCCACCCAACTATGTGTTCTTGCTCTCCCTCTGTGGGCACCTAGCTCCCTTGCAGTGTGGGCACCTAGCTCCCTTGCAGTGCTTTTCTTTGTATTTGACTGGCTCCTCCTCCTTACTTCCCCATTACTACTTCCTTCCATCTCACTACCTCTTCCTGTCTATATATACCCGTCCTGCTCGACTCGTTAGTGTGACTTTGTAAATGGTCCAAGTCGGACCGAAACGTCGTCGTAAGCTCCTCTCTTCTATGTGCGGGTTATTTGTGTATATTTACCTAGTTGTGGTTGCGGGGGTCGAGGCGTGGCTCCGTGTTCCACCTCATCAACTTTGTCGACTGGCACTACTCGCTTTCGGCCGATTGAAAGCTTGTATACCCACATGCAAAATTGTTTAAGGAGCTTGCTCTCATCACTTCCTCATACAGTTCAGTCCACGTTCCTACTAACCGAAACTGAAAAAATTGCTAATTTGCATTTCTGTGACTCGTCTGTTTTTATCCCCTTGTTTCTGGGCATCGCATTTTAGTATGTCCTTATCTTCCCTCTTAGTTCCTCTGAGTATATTGTAATTTTGTTTCCACTAGTCTTCTCTTCCAATCACTAGGTTCAGTTTCTATAGTCTAAATAATATTTTACTGAGGTTATTAAACGCCATTCTTAGATTCACAAGTACTGCTTAGCCTGCGCTTTGCGTGTGATATATTTTCTTTCGGTCATTTCATAACATAATTTAAAAACATAAAGTTTCGGTTCCCTCAGGCTGGTACTCCGGATTTCTGGAGGAATTGTCGTTTCACTGTTTCTTATTGTATATAGCTTGTAGATCTTTGATGAGGAACCGTGTCTCGTGTCTTCCTACAGTCCATCCATCACTCTTGCCTTATCTCAGTAGCTCGGTCATGTAACTCAGTACGCTCGTCAGGTTTAGTGACGAAGCTCCTCATTTTCCTCCCTTGATACTCCATTACTCCTTTTTTACCTTGACAGATTTCACCATTACTTAGGACGAGATGTATATATCATTGATGTCGGCCTGTAGTTCAGTTTGTCTGTGAGGGGTGATAGTGGAGTGTCTAGGGGAAGTTCCTGGGAAAGAAGGAAAAACAGTTTTCTTAAACTTTGGTTCATCATCAGTTTGCTGCGACTGCTCTATTTTGTATTATAGATACATATGTTTTCCTTCTCGTGCAACCCGGCCCCGGGCCAGGCTTGTCTAGTGCTTGCGTACCCGACCCATTTGTTGCTGCTGGGGGCCCGCTTGACCACATACCCACTATCACAGACTGATTGATCCAACACTTAACGGAGGTATTTGTGGAGTTTTCCTTTGAAGACTTCTACACTTGTTCCAGCAGTATTTCTGATATCTTTTGGTAAGAAATTAAATAGTCTGAGACCACGGATGGTGATGGTGTTTTATTGTTACCAGGGTTCCCCTGCTTTTCACTGGGTTTATTCAGTACTTTCTCCCATATTTCTTACTCTAATTTATTGTCATGCAGTATGCAGATTTGGGACTAGGCCTTCAAGTACTTTGCACGTATATATTATTATGCATCTCTCCGCGAGTATATATTTAGGACTTTAAGGCGTTCCCAGTAATTTGTGGGAACAAAAGCTAGCCATATTTTCCTTTCACATTTTATCACTTTGGATGGAGAATAAAAGCCACAATACCATGGCTGGAACAATTCACCAAAAACCCGCACTTGTCCAGGACGGAACGGAATGTCGTTTTAATGTTCGTCACTTAAGTGTGGACTTTTGGTGAATCACAGGGTGTCAGGCTGAACTAAGACGCTTCTTGTCAAGCATTCCACCAGTTAATGACTATGGTAGCTACAGTAGTGAATGTATTGGAGAGGTGAAGTTTGAAGTGGATGAAATGGGAGGATTGACGAGATTAGCCTGTGTTTTCTGCTAATCTGTTAATGGTTCTGGTTATCATCGCCTCCGCGATCCGTTCTTTTTGAGTAAAATAGATTAAAAGGTGAAATGTGAAGTAAATAAGGTTCCGATCTTTAAAAGTACAGGATACAGAGTGAAAGGTGTTAGCCAGTGGACTGTCCACATTTAAGTTTTCTTTTAATGTTATTGATTTGATTAGCAATCCTAGTATGTTTCATTGCTGAGATCCTTCAGTTCTGTTGTACTTAGTTATGCTGGTGGATGTGTACACTTTCCCAAGCTACTCTTTGTAAAATATTGAGATTTTCATGTAATGAGTTGCACTACTATTTTTATTCTTGAGAAGAACTGTGATCTGTGTCGTCTTCTGGTGATGTGTTTTTGTGGTGGTTCACGGTATTTTTCTGAGAGATTGCTGATGTGTTATTGGTGGAAATGATTATAGAATCTCTGCTGATGACACACGATCAAGGGAATTCTGACCAATAAGAGTGTTTAGATTAAATATTACTCTTCGCGCTGCTCCTATAGGGCTTCTGGATATTTTACTTCAGGTGTTCTTATATGATGCTTGTTATGATTTTGATCGGTAGATTTGATGATTACTTTAGTGTCATTGGCGAGGATACTGTCTGTGTTATTTGGGATTCTTTGGGTGTTTTTCTGTACTCTGGCCTTAGATCAGGCCTTCTAAATTAGAAAGGTGTGGTGGTAGTATTAGGGTGAGCTTGAGGCGACGCCAGTCAGGTGTTAGGATATCCTGTGTTTACTAGCTCATCGCTTCTGTGCGCTTGTTTACCTCTGCCTGGGCCGTGTAATGTTCCCTCTTTGCCCACCCCACCATCTGCAAAGCCCCCGTCCCACTCGTACCTGCCCACAATGTGAACAGTGAAGCGTGGGAGGGGCAGAGCAAGGTGTGGGAGGTGGCAGGTGTTAGTGATCGGTGGTAGTTGGTTGGGGTGGGGGTTGTCAGGCGTGGATGGCACAGGAGCCAGCACTAGCACTCAGAATGCCATCAGCCACCCATCAATAACTTATTTTTGTATCTGCAGATGAGGTCTTGGAGCTTCCTTACCCCCCTCACGTGCGTACACACCCATTTGTGGGTGACGATTCTCGGCACCTGACTCAAGATACTTCCACCCACATTATTGGTTTCTAGCATCTTGGATCTTATCGTTTCTGAGCTTGAGGCTCAGCATTAAATTTTCTTCTGTTGGGCACAGTTCTCAGGGCCGATGAAGAAAGCTTTATGCCCCAAAATAATCAGACGAATAAAACATGTGAAACGTGCCAAATCAGACTTAATAATTGGCTTTAATTAATTTACTCTCTGAGACCTCTTAATTCCGGCCCTGATGGAACTTATACAGTATGTGTTATACAGTGCAATTACTATATATCAATCTTGTGGGCTTACAGAGACTAATTTCTTCCCTGCCTCCTTTCTTCTACTGCCCTCAAACTGTGTGGTTTAGATTACACCTGTCTTATTACCTGTGTTCTTCACGAGCAGTTGTGTTTCGGTCATTGTGCGATCAACTTCCTCTACCTCAGTGGACGGCATAAATTTCTAGTAAATATGAGACATTCATAAGTTATGACATGCAAACTAATATCTAAATTTCGTCAAAAAATAGGCAAATTGATACATATACAGCACAGAACCAATTCCAACGTTCCAGTAAGAAACACCACCTTTGAAAATTTAAAGCCAATCAGAAGAAGCATTATATAGTTATCACACAGACCAGTATCCTTAAATACACCAGCACTTTAAGTTTGAAGCCTGGCCCATGACCGGGCTCTTCAAAATTATATCAAAGGTATATCAAGTTACTGGGGGTTGAGGATTTGAGGCCAACTAAAAGAGACATTCTTAAGTTATTGCATAAAAAGCATTTTGCTTAATAACACTGGCAAATTTAAACTTACACCGCCCTAAATCAATGTGAAGCTTCCTTTGTGGTAAAAAAAAAATAACACCCTCGGTAAAAATTTGAAGGAGAGGGAAAGATGTGGTCTCCAGTTATCACAGAGGATCCAATACTTCCATGTTTATTAACCCTGTTACTAAATTAACAAATTTTCACCTACACATCGGCCATTAAAGATTTCTCACTTTTCTTAAATATATTCTGTTTCGAATGATCTACAGTCTTCTAACGAAAATTATTAATTTTAAGATGCTAGAATTTGCGGCTACCAGACAAAGGCAGATAAGGGTTGGGTGTTAATATTTTTTTGTTTTATTTTTTGGTAAATTACCACTTATGCAGTCCAGTAACAATTCAAGCTGCTTCTAATATGTTGCACATATTTACAATATGTGTGACTACTATAAAAATATGAAGCCGAGTGAATGAGGTGTTGTAATGTTATAAACCAAAACCATTGTGACAGCTACTGAAACTTCCCCTTCACGGATTCCTATCACTATCGTAAGAGATTTGAATATCACAGTGTCTTAGTTGCTCTCTGGCAGTGCTGCGCTTTACCTCCTTCAGCATCTCCAGTTTGTTTGTTTCTGCCTTCCTCCTAATTGATTTTGATGTATTGTTCCTGCCTTCCTCCTATTTTGATCTTTTGTTTTTCCTGCCTTCCTCCTGTTTGATATTTTCTTTTTCCTGCCTTCTTCCTGTTTGATTTTTGTTTTTTCTGCCTTCCTCCTATTTGATCTTGTTTTGTTTTTCCTGCCTTCCTTATATTTGATCTGATACATTGGTACAAAGGGGATTGACGGAGATTGACGCTCGTAAAATAATTTGAAGACCATAATTTCTTGTGGACTCCGTAAATGCGGTTACTCGTAATTGTGAGAGATATTGGATGAAATGGGGTATTGCCAATAAGTGTGAATCCTCATATATTTATGTGAAGCGACAAGCGCGAGTGGGTCATATGGTGGAAGGGATGGTACAGGGTTGATCTCAGTCCTCCAAGACAAGAGAGTTTAGGTAAGACCTTTGTGGGGTGAGCGGGGAATCGGGGATAGGGAAAGAATAGGTTGGTGAGAGGAAGGTTTTGAATGGTAGAGAGAGTACCAGGGCTTAACCCAGTAGCTAGTCGATAGTGGTACTGATGGCTGGTGCAGCGGCGAGGAGTGGCAATACATACGGATTGGGTAAGCACCGAAACACACACGCAAGATAACTGAAAGAAATCCACTGGTGATTAATAGGGATATGGGGTGGGGATTGATTAAAAACGGTACGTCTTTTTAAGGTCCGGCTGCCCTCCTAGTGCGATACTGGCGCACACTCCTAGCAGGCTTGCTCCACGCCGGCGAGAATGACGACAAACACAA
>NC_091326.1:24387875-24505375 GCF_038502225.1 Cherax quadricarinatus
TGGTCATGGACCGGGTCGCGGGGACGTTGACCCTCGGAACACCCTCCAGGTAGAAAGAGAAAGAGAGGGGGGAAGGGAGAGGGAGGGGCGAGAGTGTGAGAACCTAAGAATAAAATCAAGTGGTTACATAAATATATTGCCAAATGCAGACATGTTTTCATTATTTTTTTTGAGCTAAAAACATATTTTAGTTAGTGTCTCCTGGTCATCCTACAGTGTCCACTAGAAGTGCTCTGCGATCTACTAGTAGCTCGCGATCTATGATTTGGCCATCCCTCATCTAAAGGGATTAATGTGTGTATTTACAACTAGGATGTTTGATAATTACCTGTGTGTACGAGACTAATAGGGGTACCGTACTTGGTGAATGACCATGCTTTCATATAACCAGAAGAATCCCCAGATAATGACTTAGTTTTATACAGGCTTCTTAAGTAGTTAATATTTGGGAGTTTTCCCTCTCCACGTTGCTGCTATATATAATTATTCTAATTTTTGTAATAGCATGAGAGAAACTGTAAAGTGATAAACAGTTCTGGCTAGGATATTCCCCATAAAGTAACACACTGTTGGGCTCCTGCCCTACTTGTAGCCGATTCCGGCTGCAAGACTAGGCTGTTGCTAGCAGCACTCAGTACAGTGTACAGTAGATACTAAAGCCTGGTTCATTAAGAATTACCTTGAATACTAACACCTGTATACCTTGAGTTTCGAGAGTTTTAATACTCTCTGAGACTGACCCTGGGCCAGACTTTTCTGGTGAGTGTCTGAGTAACCAAGCTGTTGCTGCTATTGGTCAACTGGCCCACATGTCCACCACAGCCTGGTTTATATGAAGACTTTCACACTTGTCCCAGCAGTGTTTATGATATTTTGTGGTAATATGTAGAAGAGTCTAGGGCCACGGATGTTGATATAGTATTCCCTTATTGTGTCCACTGCGCCTCTGCTTTTCACCGGGTTTATTTTACACTTTCATATCTCTCACTCCAATATGTTATGACAGTCCTCGCAGTGTCCCGTTGTCCTATCTGCTCCAGTCCCCCATTATCCTGTATGCTCCAGTGTCCCGTTGTCCTGTATGATCCAGTGCCTCGTTGTTCTGTATGCTCCAGTGCCCCATTGTCCTGTATGCTCCAGTGCCCCGTTGTTCTGTATGCTCCAGTGCCCCGTTGTCCTGTATGATCCAGTTTCCCAGTGCCCTGTTGTCCTGTATTCTCTAGTTTCCCAGTGCCCAGTTGCCCTGTATACTTCAGGTTCCCAGTGCCCCATTGTCCTGTATGCTCCAGTACCCCAGTGTCCTGTATGTGGCAGTGTCCCATTGTCATATATGCGCCAGTCCTCCAGGTACCCCGTTGTCCTGTATAGTCTAGTCCTCCCAGTATCAGCATCCGGGGTCCCAGACTTTTCAGCATCTTACCAGAAGATATCAGAAACACTGTTGGAACAAGTGTGGAAGCCTTCAAGAGGAAACTAGACAAGTATCTTCACCAGTTGCCAGATCAACCAGGCTGTGATGGATATATGGGGCAGCGGGCCTCCAGCAGCAGCAGCCTGGTTGACCAGGCGAGCACCAGACGAGCCTGGCCCATGGTCGGGCTCAGAGAGTAGATATACTTTCGAAATTCTTCAAAGGTATCAATGGTATTCAAAGGTATACCCCGTTGTTCTATATACGCCAGGACCTCGTTGTCCTATATGCGCCAGTACCCCGTTGTTCTATATGCACCAGTACCCCGTTGTATATACGCCAGTACCCCGTTCTGTATATGCCAGTACCCCGTTGATCTATATGCACCAGTACCCCGTTGTATATACGCCAGTACCCCGTTCTGTATATGCCAGTACCCCGTTGATCTATATGCACCAGTACCCCGTTCTATATGCACCAGTATCCTGTTGTTCTATATGCGCCAGTACCCCGTTGTTCTATATGCGCCAGTACCCCGTTGTTCTATATGCGCCAGTACCCCGTTCTATATGCGCCAGTACCCAGTTCTATATACGCCAGTACCCCGTTGTCTTATATGCGCCAGTCTCCCAGTACCCCGCTGTTCTGTATGCGCCAGTATCTCAGTACCCCGTTGTCCTGTATGCTCCAGTCCTCCCAGTACCCCGTTGTTCTGTATGCGCCAGTCCTCCCAGTACCCCGTTGTCCTGTATACGCCAGTACCTCGTTGTCCTGTATACGCCAGTACCCTGTTGTCATGTATGCATTAGTTCTCCCAGTAGGCTGGTGTCCTGTATGCGCCAGTACCCCGTTGCCCTGTATGTTCCAGTCTCCCAGTACCCCGTTGTCCTGTATGCGCCAGTCTCCCAGTACCCCGGTGTCCTGTATGCTCCAGTCTGCCAGTACCCTGGTGTTCTGTATGCACCAGTCTCCCAGTACCCTGGTGTCCTGTATGCGCCAGTCTTCCAGTGCCCCGGTGTTCTGTATGTTCCAGTCTCCCAGTACCCCGTTGTCCTGTATGCGCCAGTCTCCCAGTACCCCGTTGTCCTGTATGCGCCAGTCTCCCAGTACCCTGGTGTCCTGTATGCGCCAGTCTCCCAGCACCCTGGTGTCCTGTATGCGCCAGTCTCCCAGTACCGTTCTCATTTATTATATAATGACAGTTTCCTGCTAAGCAACATGTGTCAGTATCGTCAGTGAAACGATTTACAAGCAAAACACACTGTAGATGACAGTAGGCGGTGTTTACCTGTGTCTTGGACACATTATCAAACCATTACTATGTGACTTAAAGTCGCATAGGTTGGTCTCCAGTTCGTAGGTTAATTATTATATAGTTTACTTACAGTCTTAAATATTTGTTATATTCCTGACAGTGAAAGGCGTGGTCGTGGACCTGGTCGCGGGGGCGTTGATCCCCGGAATGCCCTCCAGGTAGACTCCAGTTAGAGAAAGAACATACATAAGATACAACACTACTGGAGTGAGAGATATGGGAAGAAGTGCAAAATAATCCCAGTGAAAACCAGGAGTGCAGTGGGCACAATAAGGGAACACTGTATCAACATTCGCGGCCTCAGATTATTGAGCATTTTACCAGAAGATATCAAAAACACTGCTAGAACAAGTGTAAAAGTCTCTCTTCAAGAGGAAACTAGACTAGTATCTTCACCAGGTGCCAGATCAGCCAGGCTGTGATGGGTATGTGGGGCAGCGGGCCACTAACAGCAACGGCCTAGTTAACCAGGCAAACTCCAGGCGAGCCTGACCCATGCCCGGGCTCCGGGAGTATAAAGACTCTCGGAACTCGTCATAAGTAAAGGTAAAATGATCATACCAAAAAGAAGATTGTGTATCGAATAGTATTGAGGAGTGAGGTGTAATACTGCAAGGTTTGAAGAATTACACACATGTCCAACTTCTGGGTATGTTTATTTGTAGACGTTTCGCTATCCAGTGGCTTTATTAATACAAAATCAATGACGTAATATTAGGGAAGACTGTATAACAAAATTTATACAAAAGACAAGGTAATCAGTCCTTCAGCCTTGAAGACTACGGTTCTCGTCACAAACTTCGAGACAGAGACATTGATTACCTCGTCCTTAAATTTGTATTGATAAAATCACTGGATGGCGAAACGTCTATAAATAAAGATACCCAGATGTTGGACATGTGTCTAATTCTTCATCTTGTCGGTATTCATGTACATTCATGTACAACTGCAAGGTTTACACACACAAGCACTACACTCCTCTCAGCTCCGCCACCGACCTTGTTAAATTTGTATTGTATTTTATGAAGTGCTAAATCCGTGTTGATTATTCAGCATAAGGAGCGTTGCTGGCTCGATCCTCCGTTCTCTGATACCGGCCCCTTCTCTGACCAGTCAGGCAACTTGTTGAGAATTATAGAGGTTATTGCCCCTCGCAGCATGATCCTGGAGGAGGTTTCCTAGATGCTGGTCTGATAAGTCAGGCTGTTGGTGCTAGCAGTAGGCACCACATCCCGACTGAGCAGGAACTGTCTGGAGGAACCCGTCATTTTCCTTCAACACAGCTTGATGATCCCCACCAGATCTTATTAACAACTTTTGGAGCTTGTTGAGTTACTGCATTTGATTGATCAAGTGGGGGATGGGGGGGGTGGGGAGTGGATGCTGCACGATGTACAACGGAGAAGACATGTACGCTACATCTCATAATCTATGTCAAATACTTGAAGGCCAGATACCTAATCTGGATACTAAAATAACTTACTGGAGTGAGAGATAAGAATTTGAAGTAAGGAGTAAACATAGTGAAATAAGTGGCGCAATTATCGAGATTTTGTAGCTTTATAATAACTGTGCTCTCGGCTCACAACCAAAGGATCTGGTTTTGATCTGGTGCACTTGTAGAAGTCTCTGGCACGTTTCCTCACGCCTAGTGTTACTGTTCACCTATTAGTAAATAAATACTTTGGTGTTTCCAAACTGTTAGTGTCACTCTGGGTGTGGTAGTATACTTAGATATAAATTACCTTTGAAATGAGCTCGGAGGTTTCAAAAGACAGGTGAGCAAACACTAGGACATATTTATTAGAAAACGCTTCAATCCTGGGACCTTGATTCAGTGTCTTTTTAAACCACTTTGTGAGTATCAAATACCAAGGTTTATATGGCCTCAAGTGAATAATAACTCTTATGTCTTCAACGATGTAAAAAAAGTTGGTAAGTAATACACATGTGCAACAATCAGGTATCTTTATTCTGAAATATTTCACCTACACAGTAGGCTTCTTCAGTTGAAAACAGAAGGCAGCAGCAGTAGTAGTAGAGACGTAAAGACGATGTAATCAGTCCATCACCCTGGAAGACGTAGTTTTGAGGTTGTCAGTCCCTCGGTCTGGAGAAGAGTTCTGCTTCATGGTTTGGAGCAATTTTCATGTTCACGATGTAAAAAAATATCTGAGATGCACCACTTTACAATCTTGTATTAGGAAGACTGGTTCCTGTCATTTTTTCTATGATATATGCTGGGATAGGAGACACCTGTGAGCGGGGATGTGTGTTGTTATCAGCAACGTAACTCTTCAGGTAGCTGCTTGATGTACATGAAGGAACGTAACTACTCAGATAGATGATTGACAAATGAATCGTTTAGGTGGGACGACAGTGACGTGGGTGAGGCCTTGGTAAGAGTTTCCCTGCAGACGCTTAAGATTGGCAAGTTGTATCAGCAGGTATGGTCAAGAGAGAGTTACCTGGAGGTTATTCCGGGGATCAACGCCCCCGCGGCCCGGTCCATGACCAGGCCTCCCGATGGATCAGGGCCTGATCAACTAGGCTGTTACTGCTGGCCGCACGCAGTCCAACGTACGAGCCACAGCCCGGCTGATCCGGCACTAACTTTAGGTATCTGTCCAGCTCTCTCTTGAAGGCAGCCAGGGGTTTATTGGCAATTCCCCTAATGCTTGATGGGAGGCTGTTAAACAGTTTTGGGCCCCGGACACTTATGGTGTTTTCCCTTAGTGTACCAATGGCGCCCATACTTTTTATTGGGTGCATTTTGCATCGCCTGCCCAGTCTTTTACTTTCGTAGGGAGTGATTTCTGTGTGCAGATTTGGGACCATTCCTTCCAAGATTTTCCAAGTGTAGATTATGATATATCTCTCCCTCCTGCGCTCCAACGAGTACAAGTCAAGTGCTTCCAAGCATTCCCAGTAGTTAAGGTGCTTGACAGAACTTATACGTGCAGTAAAGGATCTCTGTACACTCTCTAGATCTGCGATTTCACCTGCTTTGAATGGAGATGTTAATGTACAGCAGTATTCTAGCCTAGAGAGAACAAGTGATTTGAAAAGGATCATCATGGGCTTGGCATCTCTCGTTTTGAAAGTTCTCATTATCCATCCTATCATTTTCTTTGCACGTGAGATCGTGGCACTGTTGTGATCCTTGAAAGTGAGATCCTCAGACATTACTACTCCCAGGTCCCTTACATTATTTTTCCGCTCTATTGTATGGCCGGAGTCAGTAGTATACTCTGTTCTAGTTATTATCTCCTCCAGTTTTCCATAACGGAGTAGTTGGAATTTGTCCTCATTGAACATCATATTGTTGACCGTTGCCCACTGGAAAAATTTGTTTATATCTTCTTGGAGGTTAACCGCTTCCTCAGCAGATGACAGCCTCATGCAGATCCTAGTATCATCCGCAAAGGATGATACGGTGCTGTGGTGTACATCTCTGTTTATGTCTGATATGAGGATAAGGAATAAGATGGGGGCGAGTACTGTGCCTTGTGGAACAGAGCTCTTCACTATGGCAGCCTCCGATTTAACTCTGTTGACCACTACTATGTGTGTTCGATTTGTTAGGAAGTTGAAGATCCATCTCCCCACTTTCCCAGTTATTCCTTTAGCACGTATTTTATGGGCTATTACGCCATGATCGCATTTGTCAAATGCTTTTGCAAAGTCTGTGTATATTACATCTGCATTCTGATTTTCTTCCAGTGCATCCAAGGCCATATCATAGTGATCCAGTAGTTAAATAACAAAAAGGCACAATACCGTGACTTTGTCAATGGTCCAAGTCGGACCGAAACGTCGTCGTAAGCTTCTCTCTTTTATGTGCGGGTTTTGTGTGTGGATCCAGTAGTTGTGAGAGGCAGGAGCGACCTGCCCTGAACCCATGTTGCCCTGGATTGTGCAGTGAGTTTGCATGGTGTGTATTATGATGACAGTTCGCTCAGTGTCGAGCTTTATCAAGTCATGATTTGATAAAGTTCAACATTGAGCGAAACGTTGCCAGAATAAAGACAGTTGAAAATGCGTCTCTTGACCAAACTCCACCTCTCTATTTAGCTATTTTTTTTTTACGACGTTTTAAAGTTTCTTGTAAATCTACAAATACTTTAATTTAGGTTAGGATACATTAACTATAAATAATATATATTTAGCTATAAATAAGCAAATTAAAAAAAAAGGTCGCAACACATTAATTGTGGTGGTCGATGGTAACCAAGATTCGTTCAGATCTACACGACCATCACTGGTGTTCTGGGGGAGGGTGAGTCACCAACTTGCTGCCTTCTCATAGTTTTCTACGTTAGTAAGAGAGAGGGGGGGGGTCAGCGCCCCTTTACTTATCTGTATCAGTTAGGAGAAAGCTGGAGTAATTGACACTTTACTGCAGTTGATACCTTTATGTGTGACAACTGTGTGGGCATCTTCATGTAATTTACTTCACCTTGTTGATATGTGCGAACCAATCTGGTTCTAGGATGAAAGTGTAAGAGATTATGAACTAGCATTAGTGGGGTGTAGGAGGCTGTGTGACGTAAGATTGATAAACTAGTATTGGTGGGGAGGGTTGCGGCCGGTGTGGTGGTGGTGGTGGCGTGTCGCCAGGGCATTGTGGGGGAGGGCGGGTTGATGGGAGGGGAAGACCATAATTTGGGGGTGGAGATGGGGATGGGAGCAAAGTATAGCGTGTTTTTCAGGTGATGCTGGCCAGGGGCACCAGAGCTACAAGAGGCACCGGGCACGTCTCTCCCAGACCAGTAACCCGCCCAACCCTCCAGCCGGCGCTACCGTGCCCGTCCACTCACCCACCCACCCTTCCGTCCGTCCGTCCGTCCGTCCGTCCTCCCACCCATCCCACCCTTTCGTCCGTCCTCCGTGTGCAGCATTCGGCAGAGCCTGCTCTAGGGCAGGTCAAGTTCATCGACCCACGTGGTACACTATATTGTTCCTTGTGGAAAGTTTGTGTGGTGCAGCATGTGAGGCACACGGGGGTAGTGTGGGTATGTTGTGGCTGCTGCAAAAGCCTGCCCACCCTCACCTGTCTTACCTTATTTAACACTCGGTTGAAGGTGAATCTGACACACTTAATACATGAATCGGCCACACTTGTTACCAGTGTTGACAACGCAAACCGTGTGTGGTGGCAGTTATTGTGTGTAGACACTGGTGTGGGGTGGGAGTGTAGTGGTGTGGTAGTGGTATATGAGTGAACAGTGTGTGAAGGTGGTGGAGGCTGGTGTCGGGGGCGGGGCCCCCGGCTGGTGCTTCACCAAGAGTGTTACCACTATGTACGGCAGTTACACCTCGGAGGGTGCTGCCTCCACCCACCTGTATGGCACACAGTACTCCGGCTCACCTGGTGCCCTCTCCTCCCCGCCAGGAGAGTCCTTAGTGTTCACGGTGCCCCCGCCTCCCACCTACCCTCCGCCATGCACCACCTGCGGCCGTAACAGCTCCACACCTGCACACACCTACCACCAGCCCTCGTCAGCTCTCACCCAGTCTGAGGAGGAACGCACTCTGGCGCTGCAGCTGCGAGCTGCTGCTATCTTCAACAAGACGAACGTGACCCTGCCTGCTGCAGCAACCCTCGCACTGCCACCCCCAGCCCTCACCTTGCCCCCTCCTCCTACAACCACAGCCACCACCTTCCCATATCCCCCTCCCTCACACCCTGCCCCGCCCACTACCCATTACGACACCAGCACCTCGTACTGCACGTGTGATTCATCCCCCACCAGTAACTGCTCAAGCTCCTCTTCACCGCTGCCCTCCTGCCCCTTTCACCCCTCCCCCTGCATCAGTACCGCAGCCGCAGCCTACCTTACCCCATCCACCATGGTGACCTTCTCCAACACAGCCACCACCACCACTGCTTACCTTGACTCTCCGTCTCCCTCAGGTCAGTCTTGGCCAGGACCACCAAAGTACTCGACCCCCTCCACCCCCAATGCTCCCACCTCTGTATTGGAGTCAGTTGTTTCCATGTTAATAATCATACACGTGCTGCAGAGCCTGGTCTGGACTAGGCGGCTCGCCTCGCTCCCTTACTCACTCGCTCCACCTCTTTAAACATTTTTTCCCCGAAAGTCTCCGAACAGTGTGGAGACCTTCCGTAGTGTGTTGTCTTGCAGCTGCTGTCTTGCCAGCGACTGGAAGAGTGCCCCGCTCCGCCCCGCCCCGCCCCATTTTGCCCCGCTCCATTTTGCCCCGCTCCGGCCCTCCCCGCTAGTACTATGGTTATCGGGTGTCCTGTCTTGTTTGCCCCGCTGACTAAGGCCCGACACACACTAACAGCTGGCAAGCTGAACTCTGTGCTGCGGCCCTCTTAATGCAGGTCCTCCCCTCCTCCCCCTACCCCCTAAACAGCCGTTTTTCTGATAACATTGTTTTCGCCCTCCCCCCTACCCCTAAATGCCCGTCTTTTTGATAACACTATCTTCGCCCTCCCCTCCTCCCCCCCTAAATGGCCGTCTTTCTGATAACACTATCTTTGCCCTCCCCTCCCTCCCTCTCCTGCCCCCTCCCTTCTTGCTGATAACGCTCCCTCCCTCCCCACCCCACCCCTCCCCTCCCCTTACTCGTCTTGCTGATAACACTTCCCTCTCCCACCCACCCTGATTCCCCCCCCCCCTCACTTTTCGGTCTCTACAAGAGGTTCACTCCCCATGCCGTACACAAAGTACTCTTCCCACCCTGCTAACATCTCTCTTTCAGGCAACTACGTTATCATCAGCTTCTGCATTTCAGGTAACGCGTTTACTGTAAACTTGTTGCGGTGGCGAGTTTGAGGGAATTGTCTAAATTTCCTGTCGTCAGTAATTTTAAGTAACAAGTGTTTTAAAAAGTGGACGTTGATGTATTTCAGGTACCTCCGTAATAAATCCATGTGAAAAGCTTTCAACGTAAACCTTTCTCTTGTGGGGTACAATGAGTACCCTGCTAGATGTGTGCCTTCCCTTGAGGTAACTGCTAGGAGTCGTGCCTCTTGGAATATCTTGCTAGACGTGCCCTCATTAGTTTAACATCGTCTGCAAACAGAAACAACTAATACAGTTGCCACTTGTAGATCATTTACATAGAAGAGTGACGGTCCTTGTATTAACCCTCAGAGTACCCTCGCCCTTCCCGACACCTCTGGTACGGCCATTCTTTTTCTTCTCTCCTTTAGGCCTGCTGCAGTGGTCTTTCTTTCTTATGTTCTTTAGGTAGACTTGGATGCATTGCAACACTTGCTGTGACACCTACCTGCTCTACCAGTATATACATCAGTCTTGGGTGAAGTACTGGCCCTAAAATTGTCTTGCGGTCCAGGAATATGTAGCCCGCCTGTCCATGTCTCTACTTAATTTATATTACTGTGTTAGTATTCCAGCAGGTTAGTAAGACAAGACTTAACGTCTCTCAAACCATGTTCGTTTTCTTTGATAAATTCCCTCTTCACCAAATGTTTTAACACTGCCTTCCTGAGAATCTCGGGAATATTTCACATTGTACAAATCCATACAAATCACCCAGTGACTCTAATCCTTTAAGTGCCCATAGAAATGCGTTGTCGGGTTCCAGTAACTTGCGTTGTGTCCAGTTCCTGCCATATCCTCACCTTTTGTGGTACTAATTCCCCTATAGTGTTCTCTCTTATCTCCCTCTGTGTGTGTGCGCTCGCTGTTGATGAAATAGTCAAAGACTGGTATCCACTTATCGTTCCTCGTAATACTGGACAATCTTAACATGTGCCTGTTTATCTGTAAGTTTCATGTAGTCATCGAGGTCACCGCCCCCAGGACCCGGTCACAGACCAGGTCTTTGGTTGCAGGCCTGATCAGTCAAGCTTTTGTTCCCTACCGCCCGAAGTCCGACGTATGCACCCTGAACCCGGCTGATCAGGAACAGATTTGAGGAATTTGTCGAGCTCCTAATGAAGACAGGTAGGGGGTTGTTAGTATTCCCCCTTATCACGAGGGGAAGATGTTGAAGCACACAAAGACCTTGTGTTAAAGTTGCACTTTTATGACTGGTAAAGTTTGACCTTTATTGGTGTGGAATTGGCGAAAGGAGTGGCGAGGGATGGGTTACCTGGTTACCTGGAGGTTATTCCGGGGATCAACGCCCCCGCGGCCCGGTCCACGACCAGGCCTCCCGATGGATCAGGGCCTGATCAACTAGGCTGTTACTGCTGGTCGCACGCAGTCCGACGTACGAGCCACAGCCCGGCTGATCCGGCACCGACTTTAGGTATCTGTCCAGCTCTCTCTTGAAGGCAGCCAGGGGTTTATTGGCAATTCCCCTAATGCTTGATGGGAGGCTGTTGAACAGTTTTGGGCCCCGGTAACCTGGAGGTTACTTGGAGGTTATTCCGGGGATCAACGCCCCCGCGGCCCGGTCCATGACCAGGCCTCCCGATGGATCAGGGCCGATCAACTAGGCTGTTACTGCTGATAAAGCACTAGCTAGTGCAGAATCAAGTTTTGTAGCCAGTGTTAAGTTATGAGGGACGCCAGTACAGGGTTAGAATGTTATTCTGTCAGGAACACCAGTTCAGATTCATAATGTTGTCTTGAGTACACAAGTACAGAACTAGTTCTGGTGTACAAAATGTATAATGTGTTGCGAGGAATAAGAGAGAGCGTGTGGTGGGCATGATCTGTGATGCGTTCTGATTACTCCTTGGCAAATGTTAATCATAGCAGCTGATAATGAGAAAACGTAAATCATTGGTTGACAGCGCCAGCCTCCCGTACCGCATTTTTGTTGCCACTGATGACGTTTGCTTGAACCGTGGCCAAAGTCTCTACTCGTGTAGGGGTGACACCACACCTCCACCCATATCTGGGCGCAGTCCTTCACGCCCGCAGTGTTGCCAGGCGTGAGGGCATTCGTGAACGTATTTCAGAGGGGTGGCTGGTGTGTGTGCGGGTATGCATGTGTGGCTTGCCAGATAGATAACTCACTATAATGGCTCGCCTTCCTTACCTCTCTGAAGAGGCTGTCAAAAGAGAGGCCTGGTCTGAAACCAGATAGCAGGGACGTTAATCCAGGAAACAATCTAAGGGTAACCAACTATTCAAGGAGAATTCTGGTATCGCCAACATGACCTGTGTATCGTTACTGCTTCGATGTACAGGTTTTTGATTAATTCATCGGGGAAAACCTGGTACAAGGCTACCCGTTCAGTGTTACCAGCACTATGGCGGAGGAGCAACAATACATTATTGTCTAAGAACACACGAGAAGGTGGGCTAACTAATGATACTATAGTGGGCCATGGCAGCAGCGACCACCTCTACAGTGATCATCGCCAAGAGTCTGACAAGGCAGAGACCTGATCGTGACTGAAGAAAGTAGGGTCGAGCTTCCACCACCAGACCAGATTCATGGAATGCTCTATTTATAAAGAAGTGTAAAGTACCACTAGCACAAGCCCTCAGTATTCTTTGGAGAAAGAGCTTAGATCTAGGTGAAATACCGGAGGCCTTAAAGAGTGCAGACATAGCTCCTTTGCACAAGGGAGGCAGTAGAGCACTAGCTAAAAATTACAGACCAGTAGCCCTAACCTCTCACATCATAAAAATCTTCGAAAGAGTGATGAGACGGCAGATTACAAATTTCATGGACCAGCACAACCGACATAACCCGAACCAGCATGGTTTTAGAGCAGGACGATCATGTCTGTCACAACTGCTGAACCATTATGACGGAATCACGGAGGCATTGGAAGACGACCAAAACGCAGATGTGATTTACACAGATTTTGCAAAGGCGTTTGACAGATGCGATCATGGAGTGATAGCGCACAAAATGAAGGCCATGGGCATTACGGGGAAGGTATGCAGATGGATTTTCGATTTCCTAACACACACAACACAAAAAGTAGTAGTGAACAGGGCAAGATCCAGCATCAGCGAGGTCAAAAGCTCAGTGCTCCAGGGCACTGTCCTGGCACCTCTGCTGTTTCTCATCCTCATAGCAGACATAGACAAAAACACCCGGCACACTTTTGTATCATTTGCAGATGACACTAAAATAAGCATGAAAGTCAGTACAGTAGAGGACATTGAAAAAGTACAGGAAGACATAAACAGGGTTTTCCAGTGGGCAGTGGAGAACAACATGACGTTCCATGGTGATAAGTTCCAGCTGCTTAGGTATGGAAAGAATGAAGAACTCTAAAGGAACACTACAAAACTCCAGAGGGTCACCAAATAGAACGTAAGGAACACGTAAAAGACCTTGGAATAATTATGTCAGCGGACATTTCTTTTAAAAACCATAACAAGACAGAGATCACGACAGCCAGGAAGATGACGGGGTGGGTATTGAGAACTTTCAAAACTAGGGAAATAATGCCGATGGTGACACTCTTCAGATCGCTAGTTCTCCCTCACTTAGAATATTGCTCAGTGCTGACGGCCCCGTTCAAGGCAGGAGAAATATCTGAGCTGGAACAAATACAGAGATCGTTTACGGCTCACATTGAGCCTGTAAAGCACCTAAACTACTGGGAACGCCTGCAAGTCTTGAACATGTATTCATTGGAGCGGAGGAGAGAGGTACATGATAATATATACCTGGAAGGTACTCGAGGGCTTGGTCCCAAATCTGCACACTGCCATAACAACATACTGGAGTGAGAAATATGGGAGGAAGTGTAAAATAAACCCAGTAGGAGCAGGGGTGCGGTGGGGACAAAAAGAGAACACTGTATCAACATCCGGGGTCCCAGACTATTCAACATCTTACCAGAAGATATCAGAAACACGGCTGGAACAAGTGTAGAAGCCTTCAAGAGGAAATTGGACAAGTATCTTCACCAGGTGCCAGATCAACCAGGCTTTGATAGATATGTGGGGCAGCGGGCCTCCAGCAGCAACAGCCTGGTCGACCAGGCAAGCACCAGACGAGCCTGGCCCATGGCCGGGCTCAGAGAGTAGATAAACTCTCGAAACTCTTCAAAGGTATATAACATCTTGCTGAATAATGGATTTAGCGCTTCTCGAAATATTTCACTTTCAGTTATTATACCGTCTGTTACGAAAGAGCTAGAAAATGGTGCTCGATGTTGACCATCAACCTTCCTCCACCCTCTCCTTCATTTAAATTACTGGGAACGCCTTAAAGCATACTCGCTGGAGCGGAGGAGAGAGAGAGAGATGCATGTTAAGATATATGTGGAAAGTACTCGAGGCTCTAATTCCAAATCTGCACACTGCCATAACAGTATACTGGTGTGAGAGATATGGGAGGAAGTGGTTACAATAAGAGAACTTGTATCAACATCCGTGATCTCAGACTTCAACATCTTACCATAATATATCAGAAACACTGGACAAGTATTTCCACCTGTCGTAGGGGTTCGGTGGTAGATTTGGAGTAATAAACAAACACGTAGGTTGTCTTGGTAGCGTATATTGAGATAAGGGGGTGAGCATCAGGCCTGACCTGTCTCCTCGGCTAACCTGTCTTGAACTGAGATGACGCCCTGGGTGTCGCAGTTCAAAGGGGGTTTCAGTGATGTCAGTGCCATGGTCAGCAACAATGACTCAATAACGGTTTAGCCACATAGCCAGGGAAGACGGTGACTCATGGCTAACTGAAATACTACAGTACAGTATTACTGACACACCAGGTGCCAGATTAACTTGGTTGTGATGCATTTGTGGGCCAGCGGGCGACCAGCAGCAACAGCCTGGTTGACCAGGCAAACACCAGACAAGCCTGGCACAGGGCCGGGCTCCGGGAGAAAAACATTCGAAACCTATCAAAGGTAAAGAAATATATCCATCAGTTCAACTTCCTAAAATATTACCAAACTGTTTGCATTAAAAAAAGAAGTGTTCGTGATAAGAACATCAGAGGCCACGGTTCTTCAACCTTATGTTAACAGGTATAATAAATATTGCCAGAAAGACGGTAAAAGTTTTCAGAAGGGAGGAAAAGTAGATGGTAGCATGAAGTGCTCAGTCAGTTGTTTCAGTAACACTGAAAGGCACTGAAGCCTCGACTTTAGTTGTAATAAAAGAATATCACAGATACTCAGTAATATGGTTGCTACACTTCAGGAAGAAGTCAAGGAGAATGGTTAATTTTTCAAGGTCAGGGAATATGCAGGTTTTGAAATTTATTAGAGAAAACTGAGTTTTGTCAGGGAGAAACTGACTAATCCGTGCCAATTTAAGATTTTTCTTGTTATAATTCCATGTGCTTGCCCATCTTCCTGGAGCATCAGGTTGATTACTGATAATTAAAAAAAAAAAAGGACGATAGAAAAGATTGAACAGTGCAGAGGACATCAAAATGAAGTGGCCTTATTGCAGGAAAAATATTTATAGAACAAGCTGAGATAGTTCCTATTAATGGAGGTAACTACTCTCAGGAACAAAGTCAAAGGGAAGAGAAAGACCTCCAGTATTGGTTTCTCTTCAAATGATGTTTTCAGAAAAAAATATTGTTTCTAAAAATATCGACACTATAATGCTCCCACAAAATATAATTTAATGATCACAGTGACATTTGTGAAATAATCATGTAAATTGTGATGTCCACCTTAATTCAAGTTTAAGTTTAATAGCATACTTGTATTATTGACCATCCTAGTCTGTGTATGTAATATAGATACGTAAAGACATGTTGCGGGAAGCCAGAGCGGCTGTAAGAGGAGGTTGGTGACCGCGTAGTAGTGAAATATTGTCAAGGGAAAAGTGTAATTTAGTCAGGGAATTTTGGAAATTGGTCTCTGAATAAATTCTCTCGAGAGGAGAGTTTATCGGGAAATATTATTCATCCTGTGAGCGAACATACAAATATAAACAAATGGTTAACACGCCATTGGTAATAGAAATTCAGTCTTTGATTATGTTCTATAAGTGCCTTTATAAATGGCTATTATGTAAAGGCAGCAAAGCAAAGGCTTTGCTGCCTTTACCATGTGTTTATATTTATTAGTCATTATGATTGGATTAACTATAATCGTGCAGATTCAGGGTAGAACAACGTCATCATATGGGAGGTTTACCTCAAGCTTCTTCCGATGGCAGCACGAGCTGTACTGTGTTATTACTTTGCCACTTGTTATGTTGATTCATTGTTATCACTGTTGCTTGTTTGCTGGAATCGTCATCTGATTTTATCTTCCTAAGCTGTAAACGTAAATATTACTCCTGCAATTTAACCACTTCGAAAGGAAATTAAACTCCAAGAAAAACTTTATCTTGAAAATGTGATTGAGAGGTTACGAAAGTCTTGGAATTTCATCTCCTTTAAGAGTTATTAAATTGCATATTAATAAGATGTCATTTGTTTCTTGTGATCCTTTTACAAATAATGCACTACATGTTACACCGACTTTTTTTTATATGGGGCTTCCTTAAACTTTTCACAAGGATATTATCATTGTCAGAATTAAATAAGCTTGGCGCATCTCTAATACATAATTTAATGTTGTGTTGGGGTTATTTGGCTTTTTCATAGTTAATGATAAAGAGCATAGCACATTTAGTTCGTTTTCTATTTTTGATTTGCCAACAGAGAAAATGGTATTCTCTGGAATCTTACCTGTTGTTGATGGTAGACTTACTTAAAATTTGTTTCGTCATTACTTGAACGTCAATTTATTGGGATGTCTTGTTTTAAGAACATAAGAAAGGAGGAACACTGCAGGAGGCCTGTTGGCCCATACTAGGCAGGTCCTTTACAATTCATCCCACTAACAAAACATTTGCCCAACCCAATTTTCAATGCCACCCAAGAAATAAGCTCTGATGTGCAAGTCCCACTCAAATCCAACCCCTCCCACTCATGTACTTATCAAACGTAAATTTGAAACTACCCAAAGTCCTAGCCTCAATAACATAACTAGGTAGACTGTTCCACTCATCAACTACCCTATTTCCAAACCAATACTTTCCTATGTCCTTTCTAAATCTAAACTTATCTAATTTAAATCCATTACTGCGGGTTCTCTCTTGGAGAGACATCCTCAAGACCTTATTAATATCCCCTTTATTAATACCTATCTTCCACTTATACACTTCGATCAGGTCTCCCCTCATTCTTCGTCTAACAAGTGAATGTAACTTAAGAGTCTTCAATCTTTCTTCATAAGGAAGATTTCTAATGCTATGTATTAATTTAGTCATCCTACGCTGAATGTTTTCTAACGAATTTATGTCCATTCTGTAATATGGAGACCAGAACTGAGCTGCATAATCTAGGTGAGGCCTTACTAATAATGTATAAAGCTGCAGTATGACCTCTGGACTTCTGTTGCTTACACTTCCTGATATAAATCCCAGTAATCTATTTGCCTTATTACGTACGCTTAGGCATTGCTGTCTTGGTTTAAGGTTGCTGCTCACCATAACCCCCAAGTCCTTTTCGCAATCTGTATGGCTAAGTTCTACATCATTTAACTTATAAGTACTAGGGTTATGGGCACTCCCAAGCTTCAGAACCTTGCATTTATCTACATTGAACTGCATCTGCCACTTTTCTGACCAAGAATAGAGTTTGTTTAAATCCTCCTGAAGTTCCATAACATCTACGTTTGAATCAATTATCCTACCTATCTTTGTGTCATCGGCGAATTTGCTCATATCACTAGTAATTCCCTCATCAAGATCATTGATATATATTATAAACAACAACGGGCCCAAGACTGATCCCTGTGGAACGCCACTTGAACATTAAAATGGTATCAAATACCGACAGGTTGTTAGGTAAGACACATATGCAACAGTTAGGTATCTTTATTTCGAAACGTTTCGCCTACACAGTAGGCTTCTTCAGTCGAGTACTCGACTGAAGAAGCCTACTGTGTAGGCGAAACGTTTCGAAATAAAGATACCTAGCTGTTGGAATGCCACTTGTTACAGATCCCCACTCGGATTTAACCCCATTTATGGACTCTCTCTGCTTCCTGTCAGTGAGCCATGACTCGATCCACGAGAGCACTTTTCCCCCAATGCCATGAGCTGCCACTTTCTTTAACAGTCTATGGTGCAGAACTCTATCAAAAGCCTTAATAAAATCTAAGTAAATAATATCAAATTCTTTATCGTGGTCAACAGCTGAGTATCATTAATCAAGCTATGCTTATCGAGATGGCTTCTTATAATCTCAGCTATAATTGACTCTAGTAATTTGCCTACAATTGAGGTCAGGCTTATTGGGCGGTAATTTGATGGTAACGACTTGTCCCCTGTTTTAAAAATAGGAATTACATTAGCCATTTTCCACATATCAGACACTACACCTGTTTGAAGAGATAAATTAAAATTATTAGTTAATGGTTCACAGAGTTCCATTTTGCATTCCTTTAGAACCCTTGAAAAAACCTCATCAGGACCCGGCGACTTATTTTGCTTCAGTCTGTCTATCTGCTTCACAACCATTTCACTAGTGACTGTGATGTTACATAATTTATCTTCTTCTAGCCCACTATAAAAATTAATTACTGGAATATTGTTAGTGTCTTCCTGTGTAAAAACTGAGAGAAAATAATTATTAAAAATCGAGCACATTTCATTCTCTTTGTCAGTAAGGTGCCCATAGTTATTTTTAAGGGGACCTATCATATCTCTTAACTTTTGTTCTATAGACCTGGAAAAAACTTTTTGGGTTAGTTTTAGAATCCCTAGCAACTTTAATTTCATAGTCCCTTTTAGCTTTTCTTATCCCCTTTTTAATGTCCCTCTTAATGTCAATATACTGATTCATAAGATGACCCTCACCTCTTTTGATACGCCTATAAATTCCTTTCTTATGCCCTAGTAGATATTTGAGCCTATTATTCATCCATTTTGGGTCATTTCTATTTGATCTAATTTCTTTATATGGGATAAACGTTCTTTGAGCAGCATGTATAGTGTTCAGAAAACTGTCATATTGATAGCTCACTTCGTTACTCCACTCAACAGATGATAAGTGTTCTCTAAGCCCATCGTAATCTGCTAAGCGAAAATCTGGGACTGTTACTGAGTTATTGCTACTATCGTACTTCCATTCAATGCTAAATGTAATTGATTTGTGGTCGCTAGCACCCAGTTCCTCTGAAATTT
Source organism: Cherax quadricarinatus (assembly GCF_038502225.1). Classification (NCBI taxonomy): domain Eukaryota; kingdom Metazoa; phylum Arthropoda; class Malacostraca; order Decapoda; family Parastacidae; genus Cherax; species Cherax quadricarinatus. The sequence continues at coordinate 24,406,672 of NC_091326.1, forward strand.
CTAAATTATTAACAAGGGATTCATTGTTTGCCATAACTAAGTCAAGCAGGTTATTTCCCCTTGTAGGTTCTGTCACAAACTGCTTCAAAAAACAATCCTGAAGTACTTCTAAGAAGTCGTATGATTCTAAATTCCCAGTCAAGAAATTCCAATCAATATGACTAAAGTTAAAGTCTCCTAGAATTACTACATTATCGTGCCTTGTGGCCTTAACAATTTCCTCCCATAGTAGTCTCCCTTGGTCCCTATCTAAGTTTGGGGGATGGTATATCACTCCTAAAATCAGTTTTTCATGCCCCTCTGAAAATTCTATCCAAACAGACTCTGTATGTGTTACTTCAGACTTAATACCCGTTTTTATGCAACAGTTCAAGCGATCTCGGACATACAATGCCACCCCACCCCCCTTCCCGATACTTCTATCTACTTGGAACAATTTAAAACCCTGAATATGACATTCCGCAGGCATGTCCCGACTTTTTGAATTAAACCACGTCTCAGTTAAGGCAAATACATCAATGTTACCTGCACTAGCAACTAATCTCAACTCGTCCATCTTATTCCTAGCACTACGGCAATTAGCATAATAAACATTGAAAGACTCTCCTTTCTCTTTACCCTTCCTGCTCATTTCTGTTTTTCTACTAAACCTATTACTGTCCTTATCACCCAAGGTCCCTGGCTTTTCAATATCTACCTCGTTCTGCTTATTACTAGTTCCCCTAGAACTCGTAATATTACTACACTGGGACTTCACTGTTTTCCTGCCAAAACCCATTCCACTAACTATTCCTAGTTTAAAGTCCTAACTGCTCCCTCCACTGCAGTTGCCAGTGCTACCACCCCAGACCTAGATAAGTGAACCCCATCCCTGGCATACATGTCACTTCTGCCATAGAAGAGGTCCCAGTTGTCAATGAATGTTACCGCATTTTCCTTACAGTATTTGTCCAGCCAGCAATTGACACCAATTGCCCTGGACAACCATTCATTTCCAACTCCTCCCCTTGGCAAAACACCACATGACAGGGTTCCCACCCTTACTCCTAATTATTTCTATTGCTGACCTATACCTGCTAATCAGGTCTTCACTCCTACGTCTGCCAACATCGTTGCCTCCAGCACTGAGACAGATAATAGGATTGCTCCCATTACCTCTCATGATGTCATCCAGACGGCTAACAATATCCTCCATCCCAGCCCCAGGAAAGCAAACTCTGTCTCCTACTCCTGTCCTTCAAGCAGAATGCCCTATCCATATACCTAACTTGGCTATCCCCAACAACAACAATATTCTTACCTTCCTTGGTGTCGTTCGTCGTGATGTTCCCAGTAGTCGACTCACATTCGTCGGGTAGCACTGAGAATGTATTAGATGTTTCCACAACAGTTTCCATGGCAGTCTCTTTCTTCTTCATCGTTTCTACCTTTCCATTCGTCTTCTTGATCGTCAACTTCGTTCCCTGCTGTCCAGCCACTGACCAGTTTCCCTTCTTGACCTGAGGACTCAAAACAGGAGAAGTACTACGAATCTTCTTGTTTTCCTCGGTCAGTCGCCGAATCTCCTACTTCGCCATCCTCAATTCTTCCTTAAGCTGTTGGTAAAGTTGCTCGATGGAGGGCATCTTGCTTCAATTCGTAGAGAGCGCGCAAACAGGTCTTCACAGAGCTAAGTACACGTCAACACTGAGCTAAGTACACGTCAACATATTGTTTTAATGCTATCAATATAATATGTAGGCTTAAGTTCACGGTAAAATAATAATAGTAGTAGTGTTGATTGTGTATGTCCATAACATGATCATACAACATAATTCATTCTTTATGTTAACATATACATATACTCTTATACACTTTATACTCGCCCTCTTTATATCTGTCTCCCGCTTGTGTTTTTCAGCCAAATTCAGGGTTCAGTATCTCTCTGTAGAAAATGATCCTGATACAGAGGATTAATTTTATTGTTTTATGTATGCTTTCCAACGTATTTATGTTCATCCTTTAATACGAAGAACAGAGGTGACTTGCATATTGTATAGTATATCACATGGGGTATTATACCCATAATGTATAAGAAAGACATATGTGAAAGGTTTAGCAAACTTAGTGGATGTGATTCATTCACTAGGATACCCGGTTACCTACTGGGCCCCGCGGCCCAGTACCTGACCAGACATAATGGATGGATGATCGACTAGACTTTTGGAGTTAACCACACGCAGTCCAACGTATGCACCACAGCCCAGCTGATCTGAAACTGATTTGAAGACCTGATCAAGTTCTTTTGAAGATTTCTACAAACTTGTACAAATAAATGATGTCTATAACGTTGCACATGTCTCTTTCTTATAAAGATGTATGAAATGTTTTTGGGCCAAGTGTTACTTATACTTCTTGATGTTATTTATATTTTTGACGTTGCTTCATTGCCTTACATGTGCACTGCTTCTAAGCTTTAGTTTTTTTTTGACATCCGGATTAAATTTTTAAATGTATAGGTGCCGGGGACCCAATATTTGTTCACATTGACCACACTGTTAATCTATTTAAGTCATCTGTCTACCTGCCTGGAGGCATTTCTGGGGGTCTCCGCCCCTATAATGGAGTAGTTGAAATTTGTCCTCATTGAACATCAAATGTTTTGTGCGGCCCATTATAATTCGTGGTTTATATCCATTTGGAGATTTACAGTGTCCTCAATGGATGACACTTATGTAAATTGTAGTATCGTCTGCAAAGGAAGACACAGTGCTATGGTTTACATCTCCGTCTGTGTCAGATATTAGTAAGGTGGGGCGAGCACTGTACTCTGTGGATGGTTGGTGATCTTGCTTCTTAGAGGCCTTTCAAAAATATTATGTGATGAATGGTTTTGAAACGTTTCCTTAATAAAGATTCCCATATGTTGCATAAGTGTCTCAATCTTCAAAAAAATTTTATGTGGGACAGTAGAGCTATCGGTCATTAATTCTTTGCTATTGCTTCACTGCCACCTTTGTGGAGTGAGACAATATCCGTTGTTTTAGCGACTGTGGGATGGCCCCAGTGTCAGAGCTCCCTCTCCATTACATGCATAAGACGCGCAATAAGGGCTTGCAATTCTTGATGAACATTAGTCTGGGCCTTCGGCAGAGTGCGTGGGCACGTTGATAACTGCTTTTTCAAAGTCCACTGGTATTAGGTTCATGTCAAAAAATTTGGAGATATTGACAAGATTTTTGAGTCTCGTTCATGGACTTAAATTTTGTTCTTTTGATATATTTGTGTTGTCTTCAAAAAACTTACTCTTGCTGCTGTTTAATCTCGTGTCTGTATCTTGTGTAGTTGGGAACCAGAGGCTCAGTAATGTGCGTGACCAATATATCTTGTGACTCTTCCACATTTATATATAGTCTTGCCTATGAATAATACATGGAACCACGTCAATATCTCCAAATATTTCTTTTCATATGCCAAAAACAAGGCAAATACCACATCTAGTATTGGGCCCTTACTCAGGATGGGACTTACACAGATGACAACAATGAAATGAGTGAAATATTGAAATCCCAGTACGACTCTGTGTTTAGTGAACCACTAATCGGTCTGAGGATCGACGACCCAAATGATTTCTTCATGAATGAGCCTCAAAACGCCATAAATGTATGCCAGATTTCCGACATTACCCTAACTTCGATAGATTTCGAAAAATCCATTGACAACATGCCCATGCACTCAGCCCCGGGCCCAGACTCGTGGAACTCTGTTTTCATTAAGAACTGCAAGAAACCCCTCTCGCGTGCCCTAAGTACACTATGGAGGAGGAGCTTGGACATGGGTGAAATTCCACAGCCACTTAAAACGACGGATATAGCCCCACTCCATAAAGGTGGCAGCAAAGCATTAGCTAAGAACTATAGACCAATTTCTCTGACGTCTCACATTATAAAAATCTTTGAAAGAGTGCTAAGAAGCAGGATTGCAAATTACCTGGATTCCCAAAATCTGCACAATCCAGCGCAACATGGGTTCAGGGCAGGTCGCTCCTGCCTCTCACAACTACTGGATCACTATGATATGGCCTTGAATGCACAGGAAGAAAATCAGAATGCAGATGTAATATACATAGACTTTGCAAAAAGCATTTGACAAATGCGATCATGGCATAATAGCCCATAAAATACGTGCTAAAGGAATAACTGGGAAAGTGGTGAGATGGATCTTCAACTTCCTAACAAATCGAACACAAAGAGTAGTGGTCAACAGAGTTAAATCGGAGGCTGCCATAGTGAAGAGCTCTGTTCCACAAGGCACAGTACTCGCCCCCATCTTATTCCTCATCCTCATATCAGATATAGACAGAGATATACATCAGAGCACCATATCATCCTTTGCGGATGATACTAGGATCTGCACGAGGCTGTCATCTGCTGAGGACGCAGTTAACCTCCAAGAAGATATAAAAAAAGTTTTCCAGTGGGGAACGGTAAACAATATGATGTTTAATGAGGACAAATTCCAACTACTCCGTTATGGAAAACTGGAGGAGCTAATAACTAGAACAGAGTATACTACAGACTCTGGCCATACAATAGAGTGGAAAAATAATGTAAGGGACCTGGGAGTAGTAATGTCTGAGGATCTCACTTTCAAGGATCACAACAGTGCACGATCGCACGTGCAAAGAAAATGATAGGATGGATAATGAGAACGTTCAAAACGAGAGATGCCAAGCCAGTGATGATCCTTTTCAAATCACTTGTTCTCTCTAGGCTGGAATGCTGCTGTACATTAACATCTCCATTCAAAGCAGGTGAAATTGCAGATCTAGAGAGTGTACAGAGATCCTTTACTGCACGTATAAGTTCTGTCAAGCACCTTAACTACTGGGAACGCTTGGAAGCACTTGACTTGTACTCGTTGGAACGCAGGAGGGAGAGATATATCATAATCTACACTTGGAAAATCTTGGAAGGAATGGTCCCAAATCTGCACACAGAAATCACTCCCTACGAAAGTAAAAGACTGGGCAGGCTATGCAAAATGCCCCCAATAAAAAGTAGGGGCGCCATTGGTACGCTAAGGGAAAACACCATAAGTGTCCGGGGCCCAAGACTGTTCAACAGCCTCCCATCAAGCATTAGGGGAATTGCCAATAAACCCCTGGCTGCCTTCAAGAGAGAGCTGGACAGATACCTAAAGTCAGTGCCGGATCAGCCGGGCTGTGGCTCGTACGTTGGACTGCGTGCTGCCAGCAGTAACAGCCTAGTTGATCAGGCCCTGATCCATCGGGAGGCCTGGTCATGGACCGGGCCGCGGGGGCGTTGATCCCCGGAATAATCTCCAGGTAACGAGATAATTTCTACAGTAATGTATGCCACCACGTTCTTCAGATTCTTGTGTGGAACTCTTGATCAGAGGCCTGATGTATGACCATGTGGATTTAGCGCTTATTTTTTCATGTAATAATAATAATAATAATAATAATAATAATAATAATAATAATAATAATAAGGCATTACTGATTTGCAAATAACATTCTTTCACAAGACCGTCATCTCGTGAAACCCTGGGGATACTGATCAGATTTTTATTCACCAAGGTGCTTGGGATTGCATCAGCTATTTCGGTACGTGTCTGCCATCGAGGTCAGACTGATGGTTCATAACTTGAAGCTAAAGGAATAACTGGCAAAGTGGGGAGATGGATCTTCAGCTTCCTAACCAATCGAATACAAAGAGTAGTGATCAACAGAGTTAAATCGGAGGCTGCCATAGTGAAGAGCTCTGTTCCACAAGGCACAGTACTCGCCCCCATCCTGTTCCTGATCCTCATATCAGACATAGAGATGTAATCCACAGCACCGTATCATCCTTTGCAGATGATACTAGGATCTGCATGAGACTGTCATCTATTGAGGACACGGTTAACCTCCAAGAAGATATAAACCAAGTTTTCCAATGGGCAACGGAAAACATTATGATGTTCAATGAGGACAAATTCCAACTACTCCATTATGGAAAACTGGAGGAGATAATAACTAGAACAGAGTATGCTACAAACTCTGGCCATATAATAGAGTGGAAAAATAATGTAAGAGACCTGGGAGTAGTAATGTCTGAGGATCTCACTTTCAAGGATCACAACAGTGCCACGATCACAAGTGCAAAGAAAATGATAGGATGGATAATGAGAACTTTCAAAACGAGAGATGCCAAGCCAATGATGATCCTTTTCAAATCACTTGTTCTCTCTAGGCTGGAATACTGCTGTACATTAATATCTCCATTCAAATCAGGTGAAATTGCAGAGCTAGAGAGTGTACAGAGATCCTTTACTGCATGTATAAGTTCTGTCAAGCACCTTAACTACTGGGAACGCTTGGAAGCACTTGACTTGTACTCGTTGGAATGCAGGAGGGAGAGACATATCATAATCTACACTTGGAAAATCCTGGAAGGAATGGTCCCAAATCTGCACAAAGAAATCACTTCCTACGAAAGTAAAAGACTGGGCAGGCGGTGCAAAATGCCCCCAATTAAAAATAGGGGCGCCATTGGTACACTAAGGGAAAACACCGTAAGTGTCCGGGGCCCAAGACTGTTCAACAGCCTCCCATCAAGCATTAGGGGAATTACCAATAAACCCCTGGCTGCCTTACCTGGAGGTTACCTGGAGGTTATTCCGGGGATCAACGCCCCCGCGGCCCGGTCCATGACCAGGCCTCCCGATGGATCAGGGCCTGATCAACTAGGCTGTTACTGCTGGCCGCACGCAGTCCGACGTACGAGCCACAGCCCGGCTGATCCGACACTGACTTTAGGTATCTGTCCAGCTCTCTCTTGAAGGCAGCCAGGGGTTTATTGGCAATTCCCCTAATGCTTGATGGGAGGCTGTTGAACAGTTTTGGGCCCCGGACACTTATGGTGTTTTCTCTTAGTGTACCAATGGCGCCCCTACTTTTTATTGGTGGCATTTTGCATCGCCTGCCCAGTCTTTTACTTTCGTAGGGAGTGATTTCTGTGTGCAGATTTGGGACCATTCCTTCCAAGATTTTCCAAGTGTAGATTATGATATATCTCTCCCTCCTGCGTTCCAACGAGTACAAGTCAAGTGCTTCCAAGCGTTCCCAGTAGTTAAGGTGCTTGACAGAACTTATACGTGCAGTAAAGGATCTCTGTACACTCTCTAGATCTGCGATTTCACCTGCTTTGTATGGAGATGTTAATGTACAGCAGTATTCCAGCCTAGAGAGAACAAGTGATTTGAAAAGGATCGTCATGGGCTTGGCATCTCTCGTTTTGAAAGTTCTCATTATCCATCCTATCATTTTCTTTGCACGTGCGATCGTGGCACTGTTGTGATCCTTGAAAGTGAGATCCTCAGACATTACTACTCCCAGGTCCCTTACATTATTTTTCCGCTGTATTGTATGGCCGGAGTCAGTAGTATACTCTGAGCTGGACAGATACCTAAAATCAGTGCCAGATCAGCCGGGCTGTGGCTCGTATGTTGGACTGCGTGCGGCCAGCAGTAACAGCCTGTGATGAATGGTTTGAAAAACCGACAAGTAGAAGATTGAGACACTTATGAAACATATGGGAATCTTTATTCAGGAAACGTTTCACCACACAGTGGCTTCAACAGTCCAGTACAAAGTATAAAGGCGTAAGGAGAGTAGTAGTTTGAGGTAATCGGTCCCTCAGCCTGGAGTCGATGTGTTCTGTCCACCATGGACAGAACACATCGACTCCAGGCTGAGGGACTGATTACCTCAAACTCCTCCTCTCCTTACGCCTTTATACTTTGTATTGGACTGATGAAGCCACTGTGTGGCGAAACGTTTCCTGAATAAAGATTCCCATATGTTGCATAAGTGTCTCAATCTTCAGTTACAGCCTGGTTGATCAGGCCCTGATCCACCGGGAGGCCTGGTCATGGACCGGGCCGCGGGGGCGTTGTTCCCCGGAATAACCTCCAGGTAACCTTGCTAGGCTTAGTGGCTAGCATGTGTGACGTCACGTGATGCCGTATGTGAGCGTCGCTCACCATGCCCCTCTCTGTTCCCGCATAGACCTACAGGCGACAACAAGGCTAGGCTGGACTTCCTCTCACAACTCTGCAAATACAAGTGTTATCATCCATACCCAAGTGTATTCGTACACTACCTTTATCTCCTAGAACCCCCACGTTACAGCGAGGGTAGAGCCAGTGAGATGGTGGTGGTGAGGGTAGAGGCAGTGGGATGGTGGTGGTGAAGGTAAAGTCAGTGGGATGGTGGTGGTGAAGGTGAAGGCAGTGGGATGGTGGTGGTGATGGTAGAGGCTGTAGGATGGTGGTGGTGAGGGTAGAGGCAGTGGGATGGTGGTGGTCGTCGTACGGGTGAGGGAAAAGGCAGTATTCGTGATTGTGATGGCGGTGGGGAGGAGGCAGTGTTCGTGGTGGTGGGAAGGAGGGAGTGTCCGTGGTGGTCGTGGGGAGGAGGGAGTGTTCGTAGTGGTGGTGGTGGGGAGGAGGGAGCCTTCGTAGTGGTGGTGGTGGTGGGGAGGAGGGAGTCTTCGTAGTGGTGGTGGTGGTGGGGAGGAGGGAGTCTTCGTAGTGGTGGTGGTGGGGAGGAGGGAGTCTTCGTAGTTGTGGTGGTGGTGCACGTGTTGAGGCGGGAGTCCTGACCCTGCATCAATCAATAGAGTTGAGGTGCCTTTCGTCAGCCTGTCTGCCCACCTGCCCCTGTCCTCTGTCTACCCACCTGCAACTGTCCGCCCACTTACCCCTGTCCTCTGTCTACCCACCTACCCCAGTCATCTGTCTACTCACCTACCCCTGTCATCTGTCTACCCACCTACCCCTGTCATCTGTCTACCCACCTACCCCTGTCCTCTGTCTACCCACCTGCCACTGCCCGTGTCCTCCGTCTGCCCTCTGCCCACCTACCCCTGTCCGTCTGCTCACTTACCCCTGTCCTCTGCCTAATAATAATAATAATAATAATAATAATATATTTACTACAAGTACATGTATATGGTATACAGGTCTAGCTGACATCAGTGACATACTACTATATAGAAAGCCGCTTGTTATAAGAACATAAGAAAGAAGGAACACTGTAACAGGCCTACTGACCCATGCGAAGCAGGTCCATACCAATGATCACCTAGTCAGGTCACTTCCAATTAAGGCAGGAGCACGGAACCAGATCTGGTAGCCCAAGCTAGTCAGGTCCAACTCACACCCATCCACACCCACTCATGTATTTATCCAACCCATTTTTAAAACTATACAAGGTCTTAGCTTTTTTGACGGTACTCGGAGTTTGTTCCACTCATCCACAACTCTATTCCCAAACCAGTGCTTTCTTATGTCCTTCCTGAATCTGAATTTTTCCAACTTGAAACCATTGCTACGAGTCCTGTCTTGGCTGGATATTTTCAGTACACTATTTACATCCCCTTTTTTTATTCCTGTTTTCCATTTATACACCTCAGTCATATCCCCCCTAATTCTACGCCTTTCTAGAGAGTGCAGATTCAGGGCCCTTAGTCTATCCTCATAGGGAAGATTTCTGATACATGGGATCAACTTTGTCATCCTTCTCTGTACGTTTTCCAGAGCATTTATATCCATTCTGTAATACGGTGACCAGAACTGTGCAGTATAATCTAAATGAGGCCTAACCAAGGATGTATAGAGTTGACGAACAACCTGAGGACTTATTATTTGTACTTCTTGATATGAAGCCAAGGATTCTGTTAGCTTTATTGCGAACACTTATGCACTGTTGTCTTGGTTTCAGATTACTGCTAGCCAGAACTCCTAAATCCTGAGCATTTCGGACAAATTAGGTCAGTTTTGTCCCAGGATGCGACCCACACCAGTCGACTAACACCCAGGTACCCATTTTATACTGATGGGTGAACATGGACGGCAGGTGTCTTATGGAAACACGTCCTTAATGTTTTCCAACCGTACCGGAGGAGATTCGAACCCTGGAGCTCAGTGCGCTAGCGATCGAGCTACGAGACACCTTCCAAAGTCATTCTTGTGTATACCTTTCTGCTGCTGTTTCTCTCTCTCTCTCTCTCTCTCTCTCTCTCTCTCTCTCTCTCTCTCTCTCTCTCTCTCTCTCTCTCTCTCTCTCTCTCTCTCTCTCTCTCTCTCTCTCTCTCCTTCCATATTCCTCACCCTTTCCTTATCCTTCCTCCTGTTATGAGTATTAGTAATATAACCATTAATAATATCGTAGTTTCATAGCCTGGCACTTTTCGCGGGTTTGAACTCTAGTAGCCACGTGTTCGACCACTCGTGCAACGTGTGCAGGTCTTCTTATTGGTAGTAGGACAAATAATTGTCTGTACATTTCGACCTTCATCTAAAGTCCTCGTCAGCAGATGCATGAGAATCAGAAGCATGTTTTGTGATGGTGGAGAGGAAGGTGAAGTGTAAATTCAGATGGTATTATATTACTGTTTAGGAAGCCTATTTTATCGGAGCAGAGATTTATCCTTTTAAATGTCAGGTCGTCAAAGGTTACTCTTTGCAAAACATCTCAGCGTGGAAGATTATCTATGGGGAAGGTTACTTCAAGGAATACCTACCCCGGTGGGTGTGGGGTTAAAGTGAAATTTGCTTCTGGAATGTCTGTTTTAAGCCATCTTTTGAAAACATCTCATTTCCATTTTTTGTCGACAGTTTAAAGTTCAGTTTGGAGTCCATCAAAGCCGCTTCATTTTGTTTTGTGTTTGTAGGGATATTTGACTGTGATGCGACATATTGGCTTAATATACCGGTCGCTGAGTGCTGGGTTAATATAACCAGTCAGTGAGTGCTGGGTTAATGTAACCAGTCACTGCGTGCTGGGTTAAGGTAGCCACACATGAGTCAATATCCTGGCTGAGGTGCATGAGAGGTGAGCCACTTGGCTGAGGATCGATATGCCATGCATGTTTTAGTGGTGCATGTGGTGGTGCTGTGGTTCACTGTGATGGTGCTGTGGTACACTGGTGGTGCTGTGGTACACTGGTGGTACTGTGGTATATTAGGGGTGAGCTAGCAGGGGAAGAACATTGGTTGTGGGTGAGACAGCATGGGCACATGGGTTATGGTGAGCGAGCAGGGAAATATCTTACCTTTCATATGCCTTTGATGGGTTTCGAGAGTTCTCAAATTCTTGCAACAACATCCTGGTCAACCAGGCTGTTGCTACTGGCGATCTTCTGACCTACAAGTCAATCACAGTCTGGTTGATCTGGCACTTGAAAGTATATGTCCAAGTTCCTCTTGAAGACTTCTACATGTGTTAGTGAAATGCTGTATAGTCTAAATCCACGCATGTTGAAATAGTGCACTCTTCTTGTGTCCACGGTGTCCCTGTTCATCACTGGGTTTATTTTATATTTTCTCCCATCTCTCTCACTGGAGAATGTTGTTATGGCAGCGTGGACAGTTGGTACTAGTCCCCCAACCACCATCCACATACATATTATGAATCTTTCTCTCCTTCGCTGCAGCGAGCACATATTTAAGACTTCGAGGAATTCTCAGTAATTTAAATGTTTTATTGGCTTTGTGGGCGGTAAATGATCTCTGTATCTGTTTTAGCCGTTATATATCTCCTGCCCTGAACGGGCCCGTCAACAGTGAGCAGTACTATACACGAGAGAGCACAAGCGATTTGAATAGTGTCGCCATTGATGACTGTTTCCTTGTTTTGAAAGTTCTCTCTATCCACTCCGTCATTTTCCTGGCTGTCATGACATCTGCCTTATTGTGGTCTTTAAACGATAGGAAGAGCATGGGTTATGACACCGCAAGGGAAGAGCATGGATTATAAGACCTCAAGGGAGGAGCATGGGTTATGAGACTTCAAGGAAGGAGCATGGGTTATGAGACCACAAGGAAGGAGCATGGGTTATGAGACCGCAAGGAAGGAGCATGGGTTATGACACCGCAAGGGAAGAGCATAGATTATAAGACCTCAAGGGAGGAGCATGGGTTATGAGACTGCAAGGAAGGAGCATGGGTTATGAGACCACAAGGAAGGAGCATGGGTTATGAGACCGCAAGGAAGGAGCATGGGTTATGAGACTGCAAGGGAGGAGCATGGGTTGAGGCCTCAAGGGAAGAGAATGGGTTATAAGACCGCAAGTGAGGATCATGGGTTATGAGACCGCAAGGGAAGAGCATGGGTTATGAGACCGCAAGGGAGGAGCATGGGTTGAGGCCTCAAGGGAAGAGCATGGGTTATAAGACCGCAAGTGTGGACCATGGGTTATGAGACCGCAAGGGAAGAGCATTGGTTATGAGACCGCAAGGGAGGAGCATGGGTTATGAACAAAAACCTCAAGGGATGGGCATTTGTTATGAGTCAGCAAGGTAGAGGCATGGGTTATGGGGGAGTCAGCAAAGTAGAGGCATGGGTTGTGTGAGAGTCAGCAAGATAGAGGCATGGGTTGTGTGTGTGTCAGCAAGATAGAGGCATGGGTTGTGTGTGTGTCAGCAAGATAGAGGCATGGGTTGTGTGTGAGTCAGCAAGATAGAGGCATGGGTTGTGTGTGTGTCAGCAAGATAGAGGCATGGGTTGTGTGTGAGTCAGCAAGATAGAGGCATGGGTTGTGTGTGAGTCAGCAAGATAGAGGTATGAGTTGTGTGTGAGTCAGCAAGATAGAGGCATGAGTTGTGTGTATGTCAGCAAGATAGAGGCATGGGTTGTGTGTGAGTCAGCAAGATAGAGGCATGAGTTGTGTGTGAGTCAGCAAGATAGAGGCATGGGTTGTGTGTGAGTCAGCAAGATAGAGGCATGAGTTGTGTGTGAGTCAGCAAGATAGAGGCATGAGTTGTGTGTGAGTCAGCAAGATAGAGGCATGGGTTGTGTGTGAGTCAGCTAGAGGCATGAGTTGTGTGTGAGTCAGCAAGATAGAGGCATGGGTTGTGTGTGAGTCAGCAAGATAGAGGCATGAGTTGTGTGTGAGTCAGCAAGATAGAGGCATGAGTTGTGTGTATGTCAGCAAGATAGAGGCATGGGTTGTGTGTGAGTCAGCAAGATAGAGGCATGGGTTGTGTGTGAGTCAGCAAGATAGAGGCATGGGTTGTGTGTGAGTCAGCAAGATAGAGGCATGAGTTGTGTGTGAGTCAGCAAGATAGAGGCATGAGTTGTGTGTATGTCAGCAAGATAGAGGCATGGGTTGTGTGTGAGTCAGCAAGATAGAGGCATGAGTTGTGTGTGAGTCAGCAAGATAGAGGCATGGGTTGTGTGTGAGTCAGCAAGATAGAGGCATGAGTTGTGTGTGAGTCAGCAAGATAGAGGCATGGGTTGTGTGTGAGTCAGCTAGAGGCATGAGTTGTGTGTGAGTCAGCAAGATAGAGGCATGGGTTGTGTGTGTGTCAGCAAGATAGAGGCATGGGTTGTGTGTGAGTCAGCAAGATAGAGGCATGAGTTGTGTGTGAGTCAGCAAGATAGAGGCATGGGTTGTGTGTGAGTCAGCAAGATAGAGGCATGAGTTGTGTGTGAGTCAGCAAGATAGAGGCATGGGTTGTGTGTGAGTCAGCTAGAGGCATGAGTTGTGTGTGAGTCAGCAAGATAGAGGCATGGGTTGTGTGTGTGTCAGCAAGATAGAGGCATGGGTTGTGTGTGAGTCAGCAAGATAGAGGCATGAGTTGTGTGTGAGTCAGCAAGATAGAGGCATGGGTTGTGTGTGAGTCAGCAAGATAGAGGCATGAGTTGTGTGTGTCAGCAAGATAGAGGCATGAGTTGTGTGTGAGTCAGCAAGATAGAGGCATGGGTTGTGTGTGAGTCAGCAAGATAGAGGCATGAGTTGTGTGTGAGTCAGCAAGATAGAGGCATGAGTTGTGTGTGAGTCAGCAAGATAGAGGCATGAGTTGTGTGAGTCAGCAAGATAGAGGCATGGGTTGTGTGTGAGTCAGCAAGATAGATGCATGAATTGTGTGTGAGTCAGCAAGATAGAGGCATGAGTTGTGTGTGAGTCAGCAAGATAGAGGCATGAGTTGTGTGTGAGTCAGCAAGGGTAAGTAGACTGCTGAGTTTTTTTTTTTTTAACAAACTTGGATCGATTATCAGTGTGGTGCTGCTACAGTCTGACTGTATGACAGTTACATAGTGGACACACCAGCGGTGTGGTGCTGCTACAGTCTGACTGTATGACAGTTACATAGTGGACACACCAGCAGTGTGGTGCTGCTACAGTCTGACTGTATGACAGTTACATAGTGGACACACCAGCAGTGTGGTGCTGCTACTGCTGTCTCCCTCTCCCTTGCTCACTCCTATGTGTCACCATTGCTCACACCCATGGGTCACTTGCTCACACCTATGGGTCACCCATTGGTCACCCTCACACCTATGGGTCACCTTTGCTCACACCTTTGGGCCACCCTTGCTCAACTGTAGGTTACCCGTGCTCACACCTATGGGTCACCCTTTCTCACACCTTTGGGCCACCCTTGCTCACCTGTAGGTCACCCTTGCTCACCTATGGGTCACCCTTGCTCACACCTATAGGCCACACTTGCTCATACCCATGGGTAACACCTGTAGGTCACCCGTGCTCACACCTATGGGTCACCCTTTCTCACACCTTTGGGCCACCCTTGCTCACCTGTAGGTCACCCTTGCTCACCTATGGGTCACCCTTGCTCACACCTATAGGCCACACTTGCTCATACCCATGGGTAACACCTGTAGGTCACCCTTGCTCACACCTATGGGTCACCCTTGCTCACACCCATGGATCACCTTTGCTCACACCCATGGATCACCCTTGCTCACACCCATGGATCACCTTTGCCCACACCCATGGATCACCCTTGCTCACACCCATGGGTCACCCTTGCTCACACCCATGGATCACCCTTGCTCACACCCATGGATCACTCTTGCTTACACCCATGCGTCATACTTGCTCGCACTCGTGGGTCACGCTTGTTCACACCCGTGGGTCACCCTTGCTCACACCCATGGGTCACCCTTGCTCACACCCATGAATCACCCTTGCTCACACTCATGGGTCACCCTGCTCACACCTATGGGTCACACTCACACCCATGGATCACCCTTGTTCATTCACGGATCACCCTTGCTCACACCTATGGGTCACCCTTGCTTACACCCATGGGTCACCCTTGCTCACACTCATGGGTCACCCTTGCTCACACCCATGGGTCACACTTGCTCGCACCTATGGATCACCCTTGTTCACACCCATGGGTCACCCTTGTACACACCCATGGGTAACCCTTGCTCACATCCATGGCTCACCCTTGCTCACACCCATGAATCACCCTTGCTCACACTCATGGGTCACCCTGCTCACACCTATGGGCCACACTTTCTCACACCCATGGATCACCCTTGCTCACACCCATGAATCACCCTTGCTCACACTCATGGGTCACCCTGCTCACACCTATGGGTCACACTTTCTCACACCCATGGATTACCATTGCTCACACCCATGGATCACCCTTGCTCACTCATGGATCACCCTTGCTCACACCTATGGGTTACCCTTGCTCACACCCATGGGTCACATTTGCTCACACCCATGGGTCACACTTGCTCGCACCTATGGATCACTCTTGTTCACACCCATGGGTCACCCTTGCACACCCATGGGTCACCCTTGCTCACATCCATGGGTCACCCTTGCTCACACCCATTGGTCACCCATTTTTCACCCTTGCTCACACCCATGGATCACTCTTGCTCACTCATGGGTCACCCTTGCTCACACCTATGGGTTACCCTTGCTCACACCCATGGGTCACCCTTGCTCACACCCATGGGTCACCCTTGCTCACGCCTATGGGTCCCCCTTGCTCACACCCATGGATCACCCTTGCTCAGGCCCATGGATCACCCTTGCTCAGACTCATGGATCACCCTTGCTCACACCCATGGATCACCCTTGCTCACACCTATGAATCACCCTTGCTCACACCCATGAATCACCCTTGCTCACACCCATGGATCACCCTTGCTCACACCCATGAATCACCCTTGCTCACACCCATGGATCACCCTTGCTCACACCCATGGATCACCCTTGCTCACACCCATGGATCACCCTTGCTCACACCCATGAATCACCCTTGCTCACACCCATGGATCACCCTTGCTCACACCCATGGATCACACTTGCCCACACCCATGAATCACCCTTGCTCACACCCATGGATCACACTTGCTCACACCCATGGATCACACTTGCTCACACCCATGAATCACCCTTGCTCACACCCATGAATCACCCTTGCTCACACCCATGGATCACCCTTGCTCACACCCATGGATCACCCTTGCTCACACCCATGAATCACCCTTGCTCACACCCATGGATCACACTTGCTCACACCCATGGATCACACTTGCTCACACCCATGAATCACCCTTGCTCACACTCATGGGTCACCCTTGCTCACACTCATGGGTCACTTCTGCTCACACTCATGGGTCACCTCTGCTCACACTCATGGGTCACCTCTGCTCACACTCATGGGTCACCTTTGCTCACACCTGTAGGTCACCTCTGCTCCTACAAAACCCTAATTTTTCATGCAGTAGAACATGCTAAAATATACTTGGTGAACTTGAAATGAAAATTAGTTTACAATAAGATATATTTGTTAGAAAATTAGTTTTGACTTAGTTATATTGGTTAGTGTACGTGGTGTTGACCTTGGTTAGTGTACGTGGTGTTGACCTTAGTTAGTGTACGTCGTGTTGACCTTGGTTAGTGTACGTGGTGTTGACCTTGGTTAGTGTACGTGGTGTTGACCTTAGTTAGTGTACGTCGTGTTGACCTTGGTTAGTGTACGTGGTGTTGACCTTGGTTAGTGTACGTGGTGTTGACCTTGGTTAGTGTACGTCGTGTTGACCTTGGTTAGTGTACGTGGTGTTGACCTTGGTTAGTGTACGTCGTGTTGACCTTGGTTAGTGTACGTCGTGTTGACCTTGGTTAGTGTACGTCGTGTTGACCTTGGTTAGTGTACGTCGTGTTGACCTTGGTTAGTGTACGTCGTGTTGACCTTGGTTAGTGTACGTCGTGTTGACCTTGGTTAGTGTACGTCGTGTTGACCTTGGTTAGTGTACGTCGTATTGACCTTGGTTAGTGTACGTCGTGTTGACCTGACCTTTCTTACAGTTATATTGGTTAGTGTACGTCGTGTTGACCTGACCTTTCTTACAGTTATATTGGTTAGTGTACGTCGTGTTGACCTGACCTTTCTTACAGTTATATTGGTTAGTGTACGTCGTGTTGACCTGACCTTTCTTACAGTTATATTGGTTAGTGTACGTCGTGTTGACCTGACCTTTCTTAGTTATATTGGTTAGTGTACGTCGTGTTGACCTGACCTTTCTTACAGTTATATTGGTTAGTGTACGTCGTGTTGACCTGACCTTTCTTACAGTTATATTGGTTAGTGTACGTCGTGTTGACCTGACCTTTCTTACAGTTATATTGGTTAGTGTACGTCGTGTTGACCTGACCTTTCTTACAGTTATATTGGTTAGTGTACGTCGTGTTGACCTGACCTTTCTTAGTTATATTGGTTAGTGTACGTCGTGTTGACCTGACCTTTCTTACAGTTATATTGGTTAGTGTACGTCGTGTTGACCTGACCTTTCTTACAGTTATATTGGTTAGTGTACGTCGTGTTGACCTGACCTTTCTTACAGTTATATTGGTTAGTGTACGTCGTGTTGACCTGACCTTTCTTACAGAAATATTACTTGACAAGGTTCATACACTGTATATATGTAATGCTTCAGATAAGCATCGCATTTTTGGCTCGTTCACACACCGCAGCAATAATAATATTTTATTATTATTATTATTATTATTATTATTATTATAATTATTATATTTCTACAAGTACAAGGTATACAGTCCTAGCTGACATCAATGACTTACTACTATATAGAAAGCCCCTTGTTATGCTGAGCATTTCGGGCAAATTAGGTCAGTTTTGTCCCTGGATTAACACCCAGGTACCTGTTTTACTGCTTGGGTGAACAGGGTCAGCAGGTGTCTTAAAGAAAGCACGTCCTAATGTTTCCCTCCGTACCTGTGCTAGCCGCACAGGGTAAAGAAGCCTACGACGACGTTTCGGCTCGACTTGGTCCATTTACAGTCACGGAAATTTGTGAGATTTATCTGTTGTCCTGTATATATTTCCACCAAGGAAATATCAGCAGTCCTGCGACAATACAAAACATACCACGGGTGTTTGGCCAAGTTAATTTAAATTAACGCTGATTAACTTGATCTGAGCTGGAAATTCGGATAGTATAAGAACAAGTGGTTAGACAGCCATAATTTTTCGGCTGTCAAACATTTGTTGGAAATTAACTTTCAGCTTATCTGTTGCTCGTCTTATAATGCGTGGGAAAGCAAGAGTTCTTGCGAAGACGAAACAACTTGAGATGCTTGAGAGTTCCTCAGTAATTTGTCTAGATACATGTCCGTCTTTCCGTTCTCTTTGTCTTGGATGTTTGTGTAGCTATACTCATCTATATGTGATTGCAGGGGTCGAGTCACAACTCCTGGTCCCCCGCCTCTTAGCTAGTTTTTTTTTTTTTGTGTAGGTAGGTAGGTGGGTTGTTTTTTAGTAATATCTCTTGACTGTTCCCTTCTGTCAACACCCTCTCCTAGAGGTTATGTTGAGCTGTAATTATCCCTGTTACTGCCTACTACTGCCCTTCACCGCTCCCACCTGCATAAACACTATTAGTGTTGCCACCATTACTATAACCATTACCACTAACACAACCCCGACACTCAATCGGGACAACACAGTACCGCTCTTCATATATGGACGGTGTAATGCCTAGCTATGTAGTGGTGTCTACCTTAGTGTGGCATGGTATGTGGTGTCTGCCATGATGTGATGTATGTTTGGTGTCTGCCATGATGTGATGTGTGGTGTTTGGCATGATGTGATGTGTGTGTGGTGTCTGCCATGGCGTAATGTATGATGTGTGGTGTCTACCGTGTTGTGATGTATGTGTCTACCATGATGTGATAGTGTGGTGTCTGCAATGGAGTGTTGTGATGTGTGGTGTCTACCATGAAGGGTTATGATGTGGGTGTCTGCTATAGTGAGGCCCTGCAGTAGTGTGATATGTGACGTCTGTCATGGTGTGATGTGTCTTCCATGGTTTGACTGTGATGGATGATGTCTGCCATGGTTTGAGTGTGATGGCTGGTGTCTGCCATGGTTTGAGTGTGATGGATGGTGTCTGCCATGGTTTGAGTGTGATGGATGGTGTTTGCCATGGTTTGAGTGTGATGGATGGTGTTTGCCATGGTTTGAGCGTGATGGATGGTGTCTGCCATGGTTTGAGTGTGATGGATGGTGTTTGCCATGGTTTGAGTGTGATGGATGGTGTCTGCCATGGTTTGAGTATGATGGATGGTGTCTGTCATAGTTTGAGTATGATTCCTGAGGTGTGCCATGGTATGATGTTATGTCTGATGTGTAACACTGTGTGATGTATTTACTTTGGTGTTGGCGCCTGAGTCTTTGTGCTGTGTTGTTAAGGATAGTTTGTATTGTAACATTGTGAGGTATCGTGGGATAATGTCTGTGTTTTGTAACATTGTGAATTATAGTGGATAGTGTGTGTTCTGTAGCATTGTGAGGTATAGTGGGATAGTGTCTGTGTTTTGTAAAATTGTGAATTATAGTGGATAGTGTGAGTGGTGCAAGTGTGTGGGGAGGGTGCAGTGCCAGGGGTTGTGCGTGAGGTGGAGTGTGCGTGTGGTGTTGGCCACAGTCAAGGGGAATGGGTGGGAGGGGGGTGATATAGATTTACCTGTGGAGGCTCCACTCACTACTGCTGCTGCTGCTAATCATCGTCCTAATCCTCTTCCTTATAATCCTCCTGTTATTACTAGTCCTGTTTCCATTGCTACTACTATTATCACTGATATTTCTACTGGGGATCACATGTGGAGTATGAACAAACAACAAGGGGCCCAATACTCACCCCTGTAGAATGATAACTGACACTTTTCCTAACTGGCCCATGCAGGGCAGGTCCATGTCAACCCCCGGCTTAGGCCAATGGCCCATCCAGTCAGGTCACCTCCGCTTAAGGAAGGAGCACGGCATCTGACCCAGTAGCACCAGCTAGTCAGGTCCAGCTCACACCCACCCACACCCAATCATTCACAACTCTATTACCAAACCAGTGCTTTCCTATATCCTTCCTGAATGTGAATTTTTCGAGCTTAAAACCATTGCTGCGAGTCCTGTCTAGGCTAGATATTTTTAGCACGCTATTTACATCCCCTTTATTCATTCCTGTTTTCCATTTATACACCTCAGTCATATCCTCCCTAATTCTACGCCTTTCTAGAGAGTGCAGATTCAGGGCCTCAGTCTATCCTCATAGGGAAGATTTCTGATACATAGGATCAACTTTGTCATCTAAAGTAAAAGGACACAAGTGCAACTAATGTGACATTTTTATTGTGGCAACGTTTCGCTCTCCAGGAGCTTTGTCAAGCCGTTACAAACAGTACATGGACACAGAGGGTATATATAGGCTCAGAGTGAGGTGCAGTACTAGTGGTAGCAGTAGTAGTAGTGATATAAGTTGTAGTAGTAGTAGTAATGCAATATGTTAAAACAATTAACTCGCACATGAGTATAAGGATATAAAAGCTATAACGTGGGTAACAAAAGAATAGGTTAGACAAATATTTGAGGCTGGATAGAGAAGGCCTGTTTCAATGTTCATTTTCTATTATGCTTCTTGATATGAAGCCAAGGATCCTGTTAGCTGTATTGCGAACGCTTATATGCACTGTTGTCTTGGTTTCAAGTTACTGCTAACCAGAACTCCTAAATCCTTTTCACAATCAGTAATATTAAGATCTACATTATTTAGTTTATATGTGGCTTGGTTATTATCCTTTCTAACATTTAGAACTTTGCACTTGTCAATATTAAACTGCATCTGCCACTTCTCCGACCATTGCATCAGTCTGTTCAGATCATCCTGGAGTGCTCTAATATCCTCATTAGAATGAACTAGACGGCCTATTTTGGTGTCAGCAAATTTGCTTATGTCGCTATTTATTCCCTCATCTATGTCGTTTATGTAAATTGTGAACAACAAGGGGTCCAACACTGACCCTTGCGGAGCACTGCTTGTGACGTGCCCCCATTCTGATTTCTCCTCATTTATGCAAACTCTATGCTGCCTATTTGTCAACCATGCCTCTACACAGGAAAAAATTTCTCCTCCTATTCCGTGTGCCTTAAGTTTCCTCAATAGCCTCTGATGTGGAACTCTATTAAAAGCCTTACTGAAGTCCATATACACAATACCATATTCAATACCATGATCTGCCTCCTCAAACACCTTAGTGAAAAAAGTTAGTAAATTTGTAGGACAGGAATGCCCCTTTGTAAAACCGTGTTGAGATTCATTAATCAATTTATTCCTTTCAAGATGGCTACGAATTGCCTCGGCAATTGATTCCATAAATTTTCCCACTGTGGAGGTAGGGCTTATTGGTCTGTAGTTCGAAGCTAAGGACCTGTCACCTGCCTTGTAAATAGGTGTTACATTTGCCATTGTCCACTTATCTGGCACTATGCCAGTTTGTAGTGATATGTTGAAAAGATTAGCCAAAGGTTTGCTAAGTTTCTCTTTACATTCCTTTAAACCCTTGCAAACAATTCATCATTGCCTGGGGATTTGTTAGGTTTTAATTCCTCTATTTGTCTGAGGACCATGTCACTAGTTACACTAATCATGCATAGTTTATCATCCTGTTCTACATAATTTATTATTTCTGGAATTTCGCTAGTATCTTCCTGAGTAAAAACTGAGAGAAAGTAAGTGTTGAAAAGTTCACACATTTCCTTATCACTGTCAGTGATCTGACAGTGATAAGATTTTCAACATAGACTAAAAAGTTCAAAAAGATAATTGTTTTCTTTACATAATGATAACGCTCGTACTTATAACATCATAATTTTGATTGTAGCTTATTGGTTAAAGTACAAAAAGGCACAAGACCATGACTGAAACAATACACAAATAACCTGCACATAGGAGAGAGGAGCTTACGACGACAGTGTGACTTTGTAAATGGTCCAAGTCGGACCGAAACGTCGTCGTAAGCTCCTCTCTCCTATGTGCTGGTTATTTGTGTATAGTTTATTGGTTATTTCTGCTACATTGGCAATATCATGTTCTCAAAATGCTAGTCAGAAATTAACAATTTGAGGTTAGGTTAGGTAAGGTAAGGTTAGTCAGGAAACAGGACGAGTGTTTCCTGACGCGGGTCTTAGTCAGATGATGACCCACCGTTGGAGCTTTTGGTGATCTGACCGAAGCCTTCCGCTGGCTTACCGGTCCACCCCGTTAAATATTTTGGTCAGTTATAACCATTTAGTAATTGACAATTTGAGTGAACCTAGTACATAATATAGGTAGAGAAATAAACTTAGAAAGCCGCACAGAATAAATCAACACTCCAGTAATGCACGTAAGTACAGATGTTTCCTGTATCTAAAAACAAATTGTTTTGATATTTATATATGTTGAAAATTCTACTAATGTAAGTTAGGTAACTAACTTAGGAATGGGAGGACTGGTTGGTCATCATACACATCTCTGGTATGATACCTGTTTGCCTTCATATATTGGGCACAGCACCTCCTAAAAAACTTCATTAGTGCCTGGGGACGTCTTTGGTTGTAACTTGTTCTTCTAGTGACTGATCTGGCGGGTTTTCATCACGTTCTCTTGAAGTGATTATTTTATTAAATATAATCTGTCTTCTGTGCAATAAAATTTTTTTTTTTCAAATTAAGCACTTGGTTGTGAGTTCTTATGGTTTGGTAATGGATTATTATTATATTCACTTGGAAAAGCTAAACCTATAGGCGTTATACAGCGCCAGGGAACAGTGTAAGGTAATCAGGTTTGGTAACTGCCAAGCAGTGTTATTAAAGCAAATGCTTTTGAAGCATTTAAACATGACTTACATACAAATACGATAGGAAATGCATTGTATGGGCCAATAGGTCTTTTATATTAGTCATTGTGGTTATGACTCACTTGAATTAGATATTGAAAACAAAGACACAAGTTGCAGAACAACTTTGATTTAGGACAACGTTTTGGTGAGTATGGAGCTTTATCAAGACTCCACATAATGAAACTTGCCAATAAAAGGTTGTGCTGCAACTTTTCTTTGTTTACACACTTGTTGGCAGTTCACACTTTCATTCAGTTTCTATGAGATGATATTGTGCTGCTGTTGGATGTTGAGTGGATGCTGGTAAATTATACGTCACTGATGGGTAAGGGTTAGACGTGTGCTCTTTTGATAAACTAGACACATGGGCAACACTTGGGTATCTTTATTGACTAAACGTTTCGCCACACAGTGGCTTCATCAGTCCATACAAAGGAGAATGGTGAAGAACATGAGGAGTTTGAGGTAATCAGTCCCTCAGAACTACTCCTGTTCTTGACTTAAGAAATCGTAATGACACGATTGCAAATAAACCATACCCCCGGCCGGGATTGAACCCGCGGTCATAGAGTCTCAAAACTCCAGCCCGTCGCGTTAGCCACTAGACCAGCTAGCCACAATAAGATTCATCCAACTAGGTATATTTCTACACCATAGGAAAGTTAGCACAGGCACCTCTGTGACCACAAATGCAAGTTTTTACAGACGAATCTCCAGCTAGCGTGGCCACGCTAGCTGGAGATTCGTCTGTAAAAACTTGCATTTGTGGTCACAGAGGTGCCTGTGCTAACCTTCCTATGGTGTAGAAATATACCTAGTTGGATGAATCTTATTGTGGCTGGCTGGTCTGGTGGCTAACGCGACGGGCTGGAGTTTTGAGACTATGACCGCGGGTTCAATCCCGGCCGGGGGTATGGTTTACTCCTGTTCTTTACCATTCTCCTTTGCATGGACTGATGAAGCCACTGTGTGGCGAAACGTTTCCTCAGTTAAGATACTCAAGTGTTGCACATGTGTCTAATTTATCAACTTGTCGGTTCTCTGAGCCATTTATCTGTATGCTCATTAGCTCACAGCCTTCAGCTAGGCACAAGAACCCGGGTTGAATTCTGGGCATGGCGAGGCATATGAGCAAATCGTCTTATACCTGCTGCCATTGTTCACCTAGCAGGAAATACTTGGCTGTTCTACGTTTCATTATAACGAAGATGCGGACTTGGTGATAAAGATACTAATGCAGTTAGTCCTTTATTGGTACAAAATTTCTCCCAAGGGAGTAAACCACGCTGCTTGACAGTATTGGTTTAATAATACAAAGGAAGTCGTCTTGACAACAACTATCACCCTGCACACCTAGAACATTCAAAACAAAAGATGCCACGTTAATGATGGTAATCTTTAAGTCGGATATTTTCTCTAGAATATTACTGCATACTAATATACCCTTTTATCGTATGGTGCCTGTGGGTAAATCAACACGTTCCCCTCTCTCCCAGGGTAAATCAACACGTTCCCCTCTCTCCCAGGGTAAATCAACACGTTCCCCTCTCTCCCAGGGTAAATCAACACGTTCCCCTCTCTCCCGGGGTAAATCAACACGTTCCCCTCTCTCCCAGGGTAAATCAACACGTTCCCTTCTCTCCCAGGGTAAATCAACACGTTCCCCTCTCTCCCAGGGTAAATCAACACGTTCCCCTCTCTCCCAGGGTAAATCAACACGTTCCCCTCTCTCCCAGGGTAAATCAACACGTTCCCCTCTCTCCCAGGGTAAATCAACACGTTCCCCTCTCTCCCAGGGTAAATCAACACGTTCCCCTCTCTCCCAGGGTAAATCAACACGTTCCCCTCTCTCCCAGGGTAAATCAACACGTTCCCCTCTCTCCCAGGGTAAATCAACACGTTCCCCTCTCTCCCAGGGTAAATCAACACGTTCCCCTCTCTCCCAGGGTAAATCAACACGTTCCCCTCTCTCCCAGGGTAAATCAACACGTTCCCCTCTCTCCCAGGGTAAATCAACACGTTCCCCTCTCTCCCAGGGTAAATCAACACGTTCCCCTCTCTCCCAGGGTAAATCAACACGTTCCCCTCTCTCCCAGGGTAAATCAACACGTTCCCCTCTCTCCCACGTTCCCTTCTCTCCCAGGGTAAATCAACACGTTCCCCTCTCTCCCAGGGTAAATCAACACGTTCCCCTCTCTCCCAGGGTAAATCAACACGTTCCCCTCTCTCCCAGGGTAAATCAACACGTTCCCCTCTCTCCCAGGGTAAATCAACACGTTCCCCTCTCTCCCAGGGTAAATCAACACGTTCCCCTCTCTCCCAGGGTAAATCAACACGTTCCCCTCTCTCCCAGGGTAAATCAACACGTTCCCCTCTCTCCCAGGGTAAATCAACACGTTCCCCTCTCTCCCAGGGTAAATCAACACGTTCCCCTCTCTCCCAGGGTAAATCAACACGTTCCCCTCTCTCCCAGGGTAAATCAACACGTTCCCCTCTCTCCCAGGGTAAATCAACACGTTCCCCTCTCTCCCAGGGTAAATCAACACGTTCCCTTCTCTCCCAGGGTAAATCAACACGTTCCCTTCTCTAAATCCCGTTCTCCTCTCTCCCAGGGTAAATCAACACGTTCCCCTCTCTCCCAGGGTAAATCAACACGTTCCCCTCTCTCCCGGGGTAAATCAACACGTTCCCCTCTCTCCCAGGGTAAATCAACACGTTCCCCTCTCTCCCAGGGTAAATCAACACGTTCCCCTCTCTCCCAGGGTAAATCAACACGTTCCCCTCTCTCCCAGGGTAAATCAACACGTTCCCTTCTCTCCCAGGGTAAATCAATACGTTCCCTTCTCTCCCAGGGTAAATCAACACGTTCCCTTCTCTCCCGGGGTAAATCAACACGTTCCCTTCTCTCCCAGGGTAAATCAACACGTTCCCTTCTCTCCCAGGGTAAATCAATACGTTCCCTTCTCTCCCAAGGTAAATCAACACGTTCCCTTCTCTCCCGGGGTAAATCAACACGTTCCCCTCTCTCCCAGGGTAAATCAATACGTTCCCTTCTCTCCCAAGGTAAATCAACACGTTCCCTTCTCTCCCGGGGTAAATCAACACGTTCCCTTCTCTCCCAGGGTAAATCAACACGTTCCCTTCTCTCCCAAGGTAAATCAACACGTTCCCTTCTCTCCCAGGGTAAATCAACACGTTCCCCTCTCTCCCAGGGTAAATCAATACGTTCCCTTCTCTCCCAGGGTAAATCAACACGTTCCCTTCTCTCCCAGGGTAAATCAACACGTTCCCTTCTCTCCCAGGGTAAATCAACACGTTCCCTTCTCTCCCAAGGTAAATCAACACGTTCCCTTCTCTCCCGGGGTAAATCAACACGTTCCCCTCTCTCCCAGGGTAAATCAACACGTTCCCTTCTCTCCCAAGGTAAATCAACACGTTCCCTTCTCTCCCGTGGTAAATCAACACGTTCCCTTCTCTCCCAAGGTAAATCAACACGTTCCCTTCTCTCCCAGGGTAAATCAACACGTTCCCCTCTCCCAGGGTAAATCAACACGTTCCCTTCTCTCCCGGGGTAAATCAACACGTTCCCTTCTCTCCCAGGGTAAATCAACACGTTCCCTTCTCTCCCAGGGTAAATCAATACGTTCCCTTCTCTCCCAAGGTAAATCAACACGTTCCCTTCTCCCGGGGTAAATCAACACGTTCCCCTCTCTCCCAGGGTAAATCATCACGTTCCCTTCTCTCCCAAGGTAAATCAACACGTTCCCTTCTCTCCCAGGGTAAATCATCACGTTCCCTTCTCTCCCAAAGTAAATCAACACGTTCCCTTCTCTCCCAGGGTAAATCATCACGTTCCCCCCTCCCCCAGGGTAAATCAACACGTTCCCCTCTCTCCCAGGGTAAATCAACACGTTCCCCTATCAACACCCCCCTCTCCCAAGGTAAATCAACACGTCCCCCTCTCCCAGGTTAAATTAACACGTCCAGCTCTCCCGGGGTAAATCAGCACCCACTTCTCCCAGGGTAAATCAACACGCCCTCTCCCAGGGTAAATCAACACCCTCTCCCAGGGTAAATCAACTCTCCTCGCTTCCCTGCAGCTCCCCCGGCCCTGCAGGTCTTGCAGGGGAGAGGGGGGGGGGCGTTGACACAAGGCGTGACGTGGCAGTATCGAGAATCGACCCCAGGTTCCCACTGTGGTGGGCCCAGCTGACTGGCTGGCTGCCTGCCTGCCTGACTCCACTTTTTGCCTCGCTTATTCCACGCAACCTGACTCTGCCCTGGGCCCGACTTCGCCTGGGCCCTAACCCTGCCCAGGCCCTGACTCTGCCCTAAGCCTTGCCCCCTCTCTAGCTTGTTCGGTTTTATGCCCAAATTGGTGTCGGTAATTAACGGGGGGGGGGGTTACATTTAGCCGTGTGTGTGTGTACTCATCTAGTTGAGGTTGCAGGGGTCGAGTCCGAGCTCCTGGCCCCGCCTCTTCACTGGTGTGTGTGTGTGTGCGCGTGCGTGCTGGTACAGCCTATGCTTATTTTTATTACATTAACTTTTGACGCAATACTTGGAATCAACTCCTTATCCTCCCTACAAACTAATAACTATTAATCACTTCATTTTAAGGTTACGAGGTATTGTCAAAAAGTTCCAGACTGTCGCGAAAAGAATACGTTAGTCTTACCTGAACACTTAGTTGAAGTTCTCTTTCTCGAAGTACTCTTCTTGGTAGGCAATACACTGATCCCAGAGCCTCTGTCACTTTTCGAAACGTTTCCGAGAGCGTCAAACACGGCCTGTGACTCTCCTTGAATCTCCTCCACGTCGTTAAAACATCGCCCCTTTTGTGCTATATTTATTTTGGGGATGAGAAAGAAGTCACAGAATCCTAGATCTAGGGAGTAGGGAGGGTTGGGGATGACCTCAGTGTTGTTTTTGGCCAGAAACCCATGGTGGGGGCAACAGTTACTCAGTCACTTACCTTATGTTCAATTTTTTTTAGTCAGAATGCTCTGATACGACCCAAAATAAATTCCTACAGCACTTGCAGTGTCCCGGACACTGTGATGACGACCATCCTGAATAGCCTTCCTCACTTTTTCAGTGTTGTCATCTGTTTTTGACATTGTTGGGTGACCAGAGCGTTCATCATCCTCAACTGACCCTTGTTCTGCTTTGAACCGAGAAAATCATTCAAACACTATGTCCGACTCATTGTTTCGTCACCAGATACTTGCTGAAGCATTTTGTGAGTTTCACTAGCTGTTTTACCGAGCTTGAAACAAATTTTTAAACACAGAAGCTGTTCTTTCTTTTAAAGGTAAATCGCAACAACACATTGACAACACGACAAAAAATGCTGGCCTAACCTCAACGGAATGACTGACCGCACTGAAACTCGCCATTCTATTTCACAAAGGATTCTTCTGCACAACGTGAGCTACACTTGTTAGGGTAATTTAGGTTAGGTTGCATAAACCTGTGAAACTGGGTTAGGTTATTGAGTAGTTTGGGTTATATCAGTTTGTAGATTTGCTGTCCTCACTGGATGTCACTCGTGCAAATACTGTGCCTTGCGGAACAAAGCTTTTCCGTTGAGATATCCTCTAATTTTACCATGTTTCATATTAATCTTTGTGTTGGATTTGTTAGAAAATTTAAAATCCTTCTGCCCACTTTCCCGGTTATTGCTTTTGCACGACTTCTGTGTGCTGTTACATCATGATCACAATTGTCGATGTCTTTTGCAAAGTATGTGTATACTTCATCTGCATTTTATCTTGCAGTGCTTTCAAGACCATATAATGGTTCAGCAATTGTGAGAGACAGGAGCAACCTGCTTTAAATCCATGTTGTCCTGGGTTGGTAAGTTGTGATGTCCTGTGTTTAACACACTTGCTTCCTATAACTCTCAAAGATTTTGATAATGTAGGACATCAGTGCTATCAGCCTTTAGTTTTTCGCAATTGTTCTGTTGCTACTTTGGTGGAGTGGGGTAATATGAGTGTTTTTTTTTCATGAGTCCCGGATGACTTGTGTCCAGACTTCGTCTCCATAAGATTAAATATTTAAGGCATGCGATATTTTTTTTGTTATATTTTTTTTTTGTGGAATGCTGAGTTCTAAAAGTCTGAGCCTGACAGAGTACAAAGGTTTACAATCAGTTGCTTTTTTTCAAGGTCGAATGGGGTTACGGTTATGTTAGAAATTTTGGAAATGTTGGAAATACCTGGAGTATACCTGGAAAGGGTCTCGGGAGTCAACGCCCCCGCGGCCCGGTCTGTGACCAGGCTGGTCATCTGCTCACTGAACAGTTATATTGTAACTACTTTCCTCATTTCTTTGTTGTTATGACTTACGAAATCGTAATGACACGATTGCAAACAAACCATACCATGGGCGGGGATAGAACCCGCGAACAGTGATGAAACTCCAGACCGACGCGTTAGCCACTGGTCCAGCTGGTTACAATATTCGCCCAACTAGGTATATTTATACACCATAGGGAGGTTAGCATAAGCACCACTGTGACCAAAAATGCAAGTTTTTACAGACGAATCTCCTGCTAACGTGGTCGTGACTAGCTCTAGCTCAAGTCCCATCAAAGCCGTCATCACATTGGTGCCTATGCTAACCTTCCTATGGTGTATAAATATACCTAGTTGGATGAATCTTATTGTAACCAGCTGGCCCAGTGGCTAGCGCGTCGGTTTGGAGTTTTAGGACTCTCTGATAGCGGGTTCTATCCCCGCCTGTGGTATGGTTTATCACTAAGTCCCATCTCTAAGCAAGAGTTTCATACTGAATATGGTTTTTACCATGGATGTCAAATATTAGAAATGTACTTTTGAGTTTCTTTCAATTTCTTAATGACTTTTTGCTTCCTGTCTCTCCTGGATGCTGTGTGCTACATTCTGTTCAAGCTCATTGTTTTCCATGTCTCTAACCATTATTTCTTTTCGCTCTTGTGGAAGTTTGAGAATTCAGTGATTATCTCTGTCTGAAAAGGGAGATTCTCTCTCTCTCTCTCTCTGATTTGCATCTTCTCTTCTTGTATTTTTTTAATATTTTTTTTCTACCAGGGTGAGTCTGGTGTACATCACTAGAGCCATTAAGGTTATATTCTCCAGACATTACTTTAAATTCACGTTACTCCTACTAGCTTCCCAGAATATTTTTGTAAAGTCATGATTTACTTGCTGCCAGTTAATGTATTAATTGTTGAACTTGAATTTGTTGCATACTTCCCCAGGGCTGTGTTTTGCTTCTGAAGATAATTGCGTATGTAGGTGTGAGCTTCAATAATGTTTCGGTCTGAGTTCTACTCGACTCCGTTATGTTCCGTATCAGATCCTCAATATTCCTGTATATAAACTCAGGATCAAGGGCATTTTCTAGTAACTGTAGCCATTACGTCCGACTCATTTAAGGTCATGTATACTTGTAAAAATAGTTATATTATTTGTTTGCTTGGTATTTTTTGTTGACATTGCGCATATACCATTCATACTATTATGTCTTAAACGTAAAGAACTACAGTTCATGTTTAAGATTAGTGTTTTGATGATAAGTAAAACACATGTGCAACAGTTAGGTATCTATTCCGACAGGTTTCTCCTACACAGTCTCAGCCAGACTGAGGGATTGACAGCCTCAAAACTACATCTTCCAGGACTGATTACATTTTCTTTACATCTCTGCTGCTTCTACTGCCTCCTCTGTACTCAACTGAAGAAGCCTACTGTGTGGGCGAAACGTTTTGGAATAAAGATACTTAACTGTTACACAATGCACATGTGTCTTATCAACTTGTCAGTGTATAACAGTATTTAATGCCTGACCACTGCCAGAACAGTGTCCTATATTGTTATATTACCACTCCCCCTCCATTCCTTCCTTCATCCCAACCCTCTTTCCCTTCGTTCTTCCTAGGCTCCCTCCTTCCTTCACCTTCCTGTGCCGTGCCCCCGGTCCCTTCCTTGGTGTTGGGTGTAAAACAGCGCTGCACTGTGTGTTCATTGATTCTCCTGGGTTGTGGCGTCAACATGTGATGATCAATGTTAAGTCGATATTTTATTATGCCGCCTTCCTCTTCCCTCTCACACGCTTCCCCCTCACCCCCACCCTGTACCTCCCATCTTCTACCCTTCATCTTCCTTCCTCTACCTTTTTACCTCCTTTCCTCTACTCTTCGCCTTGCTTTGTCTTCCGTTCATCTTCGTCCCTCCTCCTTTCTAATTAATCTCAGGCCATTAACGACGAGTTCAGGTTTGGAAATGGGCTGCGGGGTAAGTGACCCCCAGAATCGTCCACATGTAATCTTCCTCGTTACATTATCATTTTTAGGTCACATCTACTTGCTTTCAAAGTTTCCCTTTTCTCTCCATCACACTAAACAAGAATCATCACTTGGAGAGACATCTCTTGGTACACATCCATAACCACCAGTTGGAAGATGTTCCTACCTCTCCCCTTTATACCTTGTGATGCTTGGTTATGAAATGCATTTTATTTGTTTTGCCAACAACTTAGGCTTTTTTTTTTTGTCGTTACGGGTTTTTATAATTGCCAGGGTCCCTGTAGGGACCTCGGGGACATTTTTGGGAGGGTTTTCAACATTAATAATTTAATGGTATTTTTAGCTGCTGCTGGGTATTATAAGGTGGTGCTCTTAGTACCAGTTACCAGTTACCAGTAGATGACTCACTAACAACCGTCTGTGTGAATCACTGACTGTTATTCACGTTGCTGCTGACCATAGCATGTTTTTGAACACCGTTCACCCTCTAGGCACTGGTGGGTCAGTCTGAGATAGAGAGCAGAGAGAGGTAGGGCGGCTGATGGTGCTTCCCATACTTTCCGTTATAATTATACGTACTAACCAGCCTATGTGAGTGTTTTTACCCATCCACGTTATCGAACCCACATGACAGTGCGACATTTAGTTATTCTGCTTTGTGTGTTCTAATTATACTAGTAACTTATTTTAATTGTTACCTTTACCTTTGATGCTTTCATTTGTGTAGTTTTCATCTTGATAAGAGTGCTGAATGATCAGTATAGTAACAGCGTTTTTCAAATTTCAAAAAGTGCCTGAGTATCCTCCACCTCACATTGAGCAGTTCTTTACTGCTGTTGCTCTCCGTCCCTAGTAGAACCTTCAAAGTTGCCCCCATCCCTCACTACACATCAGCAGCCCTGACAGCCTGATTGATCCCACACTTCCTGCTTCAGTTTATACCAACAATATTAGTTATGTTTGCTAACAGGAGGTTTAAAAAGCCATTTAGATAACAGATGTTGACACTGGCATTCGTTTTATATTGTGTTTATTGAACACTTCTTTCAGCACCTTGCATGTTAATATGTTATGGTAGTGGACACACTTGGGACTTGACTCTCAAGTATTTTCTGTCTGTTAATTCTTCTTAATGATTCCTAGAATATTCAAAATACTTTGACGCCATCCCAGTTGTTTAAATGATTTACTGGGTCTTTGGGAGCAGTTATATTACATTTATTTTTTCTAGTCTGAATGTCTAGCTTAACTAGAAAGATCATGTTGGGACACGCTATTATAAACCAAAGATCATGTTGGGACATGCTATTATAAACCAAAGATCATGTTGGGACACGCTGTTATAAACCAAAGATCATGTTGTGACACGCTGTTATAAACCAAAGATTATGTTGGGACATGCTATTATAAACCAAAGATCATGTTGGGACATGCTATTATAAACCAAAGATTATGTTGGGACATGCTATTATAAACCAAAGATCATGTTGGGACATGCTATTATAAACCAAAGATCATGTTGTGACACGCTGTTATAAACCAAAGATTATGTTGGGACATGCTATTATAAACCAAAGATCATGTTGTGACATGCTGTTATAAACCAAAGATCATGTTGGGACATGCTATTATAAACCAAAGATCATGTTGGGACATGCTATTATAAACCAAAGATCATGTTGTGACACGCTGTTATAAACCAAAGATCATGTTGGGACACGCTGTTATAAACCAAAGATCATGTTGGGACACACTATTATAAACCATAGATCATGTTGGGAGACGCTGTTATAAACCAAAGATCATGTTGGGACACGCTGTTATAAACCATAGATCATGTTGGGACACGCTGTTATAAACCATAGATCATGTTGGGACACGCTATTATAAACCATAGATCATGTTGGGACACGGTGTTATAAACCATAGATCATGTTGGGACACGCTGTTATAAACCAAAGCACACAAATGCTTTAAGTATACCACAATTTAAAGTATAAAATATTTTAAAGTATATTATTTAATGTATACCATTATTTAAAATATACCATCAAAGTATGGCACCAATTCCTGCATTTTCTAGATTTTTGACAACATTTGCTATGCTCTATAAAAGTTGTTTGAAATTAATATTGGTATATGTTTGAAGTGTTGTTTCCGTTCAGTGACCACACCTGCTTCATCGTATATCCTGCTTTCAATACTTTGTTCTTTCCGTGTCGAGGCAGCTGCAGTTTGTCACCGTTGAACATAATGTTATTTTCCGTTGCTCAGTGCAGGGTTTGGCTGATAACCGTTGATTGTGTTACTTTTAGTGACCTGCTGAGGTAACTCTGATGCATATTTTGGTATAGGTAGTGAGGGTGGGAAGGTGGTGGGCGTGGTAATGGTGGGTGGGGATGCGGTGGGCGTAGTGGTGGCCAGACACGGATTGGTGAGCAGAGTACAACTGGCGGTGGTGGGAGAGAGGAAGAGGGTGGTGAGAGACGTCATCCTCATCACTATGTTAGAGGAAGTGATTGTGTGGGCCACTTCCGGCCACCTGGGCACACAACTTGGCGCCCTACCACGGGAAACACCTTCACACCCATGTGTATGTGACACACACACACACACACACACACACACACACACACACTCGACGACAAATAAGGAACAAATATGTCAAAGCCGTTGTAAACATCTTTATAATATCTAAACATCTTCATTTATCATTCACACGTTTTGTAATTTCAAGCTCCATCATCAGTGCTAAAATAATTAAGAACAATTATTTATCACACAGACTAGCAGAATAACTAGTCTGTATAAAAAATAAATACTCTCTAAGTAGTCGTCAATTTAAATTATAACTAAGGTACACTAATAAATCTAAGTGTTAGATTAAGCTTTGTGTTAGAAATATTAGGTTACATATTGTAACATTGTTAGGTTTATTTGTGTACATTAGTTATATTTTTTATTTGATGACTTAAACAGAACATTTTTGTTTGATACAGTCCAGCTAATCTGCTTTGTAATTGTTTTTCGTTGTTTTAGCATCGATGATGATGTTTGATCCTCTGAATCATTTACATGATGGAGGAAAATGTCTGGGTATTACAATCCAGGTACTCAAAGGCCTGTTATCCTGGGTGTAAGGGGAGCAAAATAAACAGCAGAAAAACTTTGGTTTATATTATCCTTCAAGTATAAACAGAAGTATGTACAGCAATAGGTATTAGTGCATGCCACGGTAATCAAGGCAGAACAGCAGCCAAGAGAGAGCAGACCACCGTGCTTCAACTAGCGGTAGAATGAAAATGACAGGGGTGAAAAGGCGAGTGATAACCACGTCACCTTCACAATTGCCAGATCCACATGTGATTGGCTGAACCTAGATACTGCTCTGACGATGGGGCCCCGTTGGATCGTCAGACCCTTAGCATCTTGAAGATTGAGACACTTATGCAGCATATGGGAATCTTTATTCAGGAAACGTTTCGCCACACAGTGGCTTCATCAGTCCAATACAAAGAGGAAGGCGTAAGGAGAGGAGGAGAATGAGGTAATCAGTCCCTCAACCTGGAGTCGATGTGTTCAGTCCATCAATCTTGTAGAATGTACAGCATAGGGCCGTAGACGTGGCTTATATACTGTAGTGAGGTGACGTGAAGCAGGTGGAGGCGGGGTCATAGTGGTACCATCCACTAGTCGAAGTAGGTCTTCGTAAAAAAAGGTTGAACAAGTGTTGAAGAATTCTTTGTAACAAGATCCCATGATGCTGCAGTGTCTGACAGTTGTGATGAATGGTTTGAAAAACCGACATGTTGAAGATTGAGACACTTATGCAGCATATGGGAATCTTTATTCAGGAAACGTTTCGCCACACAGTGGCTTCATCAGTCCAATACAAAGAGGAAGGCGTAAGGAGAGGAGGAGAATGAGGTAATCAGTCCCTCAACCTGGAGTCGATGTGTTCAGTCCATCAATCTTGTAGAATGTACAGCATAGGGCCGTAGACGTGGCTTATATACTGTAGTGAGGTGACGTGAAGCAGGTGGAGGCGGGGTCATAGTGGTACCATCCACTAGTCGAAGTAGGTCTTCGTCCAAAGGTTGAACAAGTGTTGAAGAATTCTTTGTAACAAGATCCCATGATGCTGCAGTGTCTGACGAAACGTTTCCTGAATAAAGATTCTCATATGCTGCCTAAGTGTCTCAATCTTCAACATGTCGGTTTTTCAAACCATTCATCACAACTGTCAGACACTGCAGCATCATGGGATCTTGTTACAAAGAATTCTTCAACACTTGTTCAACCTTTGGACGAAGACCTACTTCGACTAGTGGATGGTACCACTATGACCCCGCCTCCACCTGCTTCACGTCACCTCACTACAGTATATAAGCCACGTCTACGGCCCTATGCTGTACATTCTACAAGATTGATGGACTGAACACATCGACTCCAGGTTGAGGGACTGATTACCTCATTCTCCTCCTCTCCTTACGCCTTCCTCTTTGTATTGGACTGATGAAGCCACTGTGTGGCGAAACGTTTCCTGAATAAAGATTCCCATATGCTGCATAAGTGTCTCAATCTTCAACATGTCGGTTTTTCAAACCATTCATCACAACCCTTAGCATCTTGTTTGCTGGTTGATGAGGCAGCCTACGTGAGTGTGTTAACATGCTCCGAATAAAGATTACATACTCTTTGCATGCAAAACTGGGTATTAAATAAAGATTACCATGGCTGTGGTATTTCTGGTAGGTTCTTGGGTGCCTACCGGAGAGAGTTACCGAGGAAGCAGACAGACGAAAACGACTTTTCTTAGAATTTGCTCTGATCGCTACACCTAACACTATAACACAGAAATCAGATTCATTCCTAATTTCAGAAGTATTATCCAAACTTATTTTTGCCGGATATGATACTATTAGTGCATAAACTTAGAAGTTTACACTTGGCTGAACGCATTACTGCAGGTGACATAACTCGCCCATCTTTGCATCTCACATCTCCACATTATATACACTATCTTTACGCATAAAATATATTTTGTTTTATTAACATATTGTCCAGACTTGCAAGGAAATTCCACCTGGACGCTTTTGCTTGCCATCCAGCACACAAGACTGCGGATAATGGAATTGCTCTACAGATGAACTGCCGCAGATACTCCTTTATTCGGTGTGAGGGTCGAGGAGTGTTCCTGAAGAGGTATTAGGAACAGCCAGCAGAAAATCTCTGCATGAAAAGCTTTCTCTGTCAGGAGGTGGGCTCTGTCTTACACACTCAAGCATTGTTGAGTTTATATTCTCCATTATTGGCTATCCCAGTTTGACTCTTTGTAGTTGCTTGGAGGAAATGATCTGGTTGAGGAGTCTGTTAAAGTTTACCGATGCCCGGCTTCATTAATGAATTTTATATTGTGATCCCCAATATTGTCATTAAGGTGTTGAGAGAGAATCGCTTCTACAAGTTCACGGGACACCACACACGAATCTGTTCTCACCTGTGTTACCTAGTCTGACTCACACTAACTTTATACCACTATCATTTGAGTTAAGAAATGTTTACTCAATGCGCATTCATCATTTCTTTGTTAAAATAATTTTTTTTAGGTTATCTGTAGTTGCTTACGGAGGAATGGTTCCGAATCTGCACACAGAAATCATTCTCTACGAAAGTAAAAGACTGGGCAGGCGATGCAAAATACCCCCAATTAAAAGTAGGGGTGCCATTGGTACACAGAAAACACCATAAGTGTCCGGGGCCCAAGACTGTTCAACAGCCTCCCACCAAGCAACCCCTGGCTGCCTTCAAGAGAGAGCTGGACAGATGCCTAAAGTCAGTGCCGGATTAGCCGGGCTGTGGTTCGTACGTTGGACTGCGTGCGGCCAGCAGTAACAGCCTGGTTGATCAGGCCCTGATCCATCGGGAGGCCTGGTCGTGGACCGGGCCGCGGGGGCGTTGATCAAAGGAATAACCTCCAGGTAGACTCCAGGAGGTTACTATCCCCACCGCCCGGTTCCAGACCAAACCTGAAGATTCCCAATCTTCCATTTGTATTTATACACTAATACCCGTATATAAATAACAATACCCGTATATTTTAATAGCATGGTTGTACTCTGTATTAACATAATGAATAAAGAGCCCGAGAGAAAGTCCTGGGGTACTCCACTATAGTGTGACTGATCAACACTCACATTAACCCAATTGATGTTACGTATGTACCGTTTATTAATCATGTTCTATTATAATATTTAGCCTGGAATGGCTACCACCCTCCTGGTTCATCGTGGTGGGGTGCTAGCGGCTGAGTACCTTATGAAGGAATGTGGTGGTGTGCACGGCTCTTCATCGATTAGCAGTGTGCAGGTCCAGCGTAAACTGGCCGCTCTGAGCTGACCCAGACCCAACTTAACAGTACCCACCCCATCCAGTGTAACCTGACCTGACCCGCCCCGACCTGATGCAGCTTTTCTTCATGTGTACTATTCGCATGTGTTGACCCTCTGAAGAAGACACCCGGAGATAATGCCGCCATGGTCATCTGTCTACATAGCTACAGCCACACCCACCATGAGTCTAGCAACACCACTCCGACATTTTCATCTTGTGTAGATGGGAGCGGTATAGTCATTGCTTTTCCACATTGATTGAGACGCTTACATTACAATGCAGGTGTCTCAGTCAATCACAGATCGAAGAAAAGCGAGAAACCACAGCATTGAAACGCAGCTAAACGAAATGTTTATATTTCTTGCTTGAAACCCTCTTCAGTAGATTACAGAACCTGGAGGACCCAGGCACAGTGGTAGTGTGCCGGGAGTGTTAGTGGGGGGGGGGTAACAAAAATAGAGGATCACTTCAGCTGCTCTACTGACCCATGTAGGGCACGTCTTGCTCACACCAATTCATTCTCACGTGAATATAACAATGGTATATAATATGAACAAGTTGATAAGACACATGTGCAATAGTTAGGTATCTGAAGTAGGCATCTTCAGTTGAGGGCAGAGGAGGCATCAGAAATAGTAGACATGAAGACGATGTAATCAGTCCTTCACCCTTGAAGACGTAATTTTAAGGTAGTCAGTCCCTGATATATATATATATATATATATATATATATATATATATATATATATATATATATATATATATATATATATATATATATGTCGTGCCGAATATGTAAAACTGGTCAATTAGTAAGAACTCATTTAAAATTAAGTCCTTTCTAAAATTTTCTCTTATACGTTTAAAGATATATTTTTTTCATTAATGTTAATGAAAAAATTTTTAATTTTACACCAAAAGAATCTTAGAAAACTTACCTAACCTTATTATAACAATAACAATTTATTTTAGCCTAACCCAACTATATATATTTTAGATTTGTTTACAATAATTTAATACTAAACAAACTCAGTGAAATATATTTTTTTCGTTAGGTTCAGAATGATTTTGGCGAAATTATTGCATACATAAATTTTCGCTTGTCATATATGGCAAGATGAGGGTTGCTATTTAAGCCAAGATCGCAAGTTCTGCCTATTCGGCACGACATATATATATATATATATATATATATATATATATATATATATATATATATATATATATATATATATATATATATATATATATATATATATAATGTGCCGAATATGTAAAACTGGTCAATTAGCAAGAACTCATTTGGAATTAAGTCCTTTCTAAAATTTTCTCTTATACGTTTAAAGATATATATTTTTAATTAATGTTAATGTAAAGATTTTTAATTTTGCACCAAAAGAATCTTAGAAAACTTACCTAACCTTATAACAAGAGCAATATTTTTTAGCCTAACCCAACTAAATATATTTTAGATTTGTTTACAGTAATTTAATACTAAACAAACACAGTGAAATATTTTTTTTTTTTTCGTGAGGTTCAGAATGATTTTGGCGAAATTATTGCATACACAAATTTTCGCTTGTCCTATATGGCAAGATGAGCGTTGCTATTTAAGCCAAGATCGCAAGTTCTGCCTATTCGGCACGACATATATATTATATATATATATATATATAATTATATATATATATATATATAATATATATATATATTATATATTTATATATATATATATATATATATATATATTATATATATATATATATATATATATATATTATTTATATATATATGTATATTTTTTCTATATATATATATATATATATATATATATATATATATATATATATATATATATATATATATATATATATATATATATATATATATACACACACACACACACACACACACACACACACACACACACACACACACACACACACACACACACACACACACATATGTGTGTGTGTGTGTGGCGGGGGGGGGGGAGGTCGGCCGTCTGTCACCAAGGTACGGTGACCAAAATTGGGGGAGACATTTACCATCATTCAGTAGATGTCTTGCGAGATGTGTGCAGACATTACAATTCAAATGACCCTCCGAACTGGAACACCTCCGTACTTCCTACCTTCTGAACTCGAGTTTGGCTAAATCACTTTATAAGTGTTACTTGACTCGCCCTCCAATAACATGTCAGGAGGGATATAGGAAAGTACTGGTTTGGTAATAGAGTTGTGGATGAGTGGAACAAACTCCCAAGTACCGTTATAGAGGCCAGAACGTTGTGTAGCTTTAAAAATAGGTTGGATAAATACATGAGTAGATGTGGGTGGGTGTGAGTTAGACCTGATAGCTTGTGCTAACAGGTCGGTTGCCGTGTTCCTCCCTTAAGTCAATGTGACCTGACCTGACTAGGTTGGGTGCATTGGCTTAAGCCGGTAGGGACTTGGACCTGCCTCGCATGGGCCAGTAGGCCTTCTGCAGTGTTCCTTCGTTCTTATGTTCTTATGTTCTTATGTAACATACAGACACAAACCTGTTGACACATCCATGCATTTCCTATTTCAGTGGAGCATGTAATGTACCAGAGGTTTTATTAATTGAAATCTGCCCTATTGTTGGTCAGTTGTGTCAGTGGCGGCGATCAAGGCAGATTCCAGACACTTCCTGTATTTTTTCTTTCCCTGATGATAAGCCTCAAACCATTTCATAAGATGATTACGAGTGTCATGATGGCTAACACAAATCACTATTAACGTTTTGTACACTTATACTGATTCTTTTTTATGGTTATGTTCGTAGAGGGGTTCCCCAACGTAGATCTTATCATACTTGATGTAAGGAGACACACACATTACTGCTTTTGTGTGATATTGTTTATCATGGAGATATTTTATATGTTTTCTTGAAGTTTCCTGCTTGAACAGTAGACGAGTGAAACAAACTTCCAAGTATTGTGATTAATAAAGTACTTCTTTGTGCAGCGTGAAAAAAATAGGTTTGCTAAGTACAGGAGTGGTAGTGAAGGATGGAAGATCTGTCTAGCCTGAGGCAGTAGTCTTGCGGGGCTTCTGTATTCTTGTGTTCCTGTCGCCAGGTCACCATCTGGATAAGACCCGGGCCGGGACAGTACCGGCGAACCTACTACTACTACTAATCTCATTTTGTTCCTGGTACCCTTGGTAATGATTTGGCGCTCTTTTTCTGTATCATGAGCATACTGTTGTTGATATATATTTCTTCATCTATGTAATTTATGTAGATTGCGAATAAGAAGGGGCTCGATAATGACCTGTGTGAGACACCATTACAAAACAGTCCCCATTCAAGTTTTTTTTTTTTCATTTATGTAAACACCCTGCTGCTTATCGGTTAGCTAGACATCGATCCAGGAGAGAATTTTTCTATCAGTATCGTGTGGCGCTGCTCTCTCTATCAGTATCCTGTGTGGAAATCTAAGACCTTGCTGAATAAACAATGTTGTAGTCTCCCTCCCCCGGGTGGTTGGTTGGTGCCAGTTGCGAATGGTCCTTAAGTGAATGTGACCTGACCTGACTAGGTTGGGGCATTGGCTTAAGCCAGTAGGAGACTTGGACCTGCCTCGCATGGACCAGTAGGCCTGCTGCAGTGTTCCTTCTTTCTTATGTTCTTAAGTAGTGGTTCGTATTCTTAGGATGAATATGGAGATATATACAAATAACTTGCACTTGGGAGAAAGAAGCTTGTGACAACGTTTCGGTCCGACTTGAACTATTAACTAGTTACAAGTTTCTCTCTCATGTGTGCAGGTTATTTGTGTATTGTTCTAGTCACGAATGTTTAGTGTAAGTTGTTGGTAGTGGTTGAGGAGAAAGATGATTGTTGCGGCTGCCAAGGTTACTTGCTATTGATCACACTAGTGCTGTGGCTGTCCTGGTAACATAACACTTTACTACTGCCCTTCCTGCAAATCTTAACCCCCCCCCCTCTCACAACTACTGGATCACTATGATATGGCCTTGGATGCACTGGAAGAAAATCAGAATGCAGATGTAATATACACAGACTTTGCAAAAGCATTTGACAATTGTGATCATGGCGCAATAGCCCATAAAATACGTGCTAAAGGAATAACTGGGAAAGTGGGGAGATGGATCTTCAACTTCTTAACAAATCGAACACAAAGAGTAGTGGTCAACAGAGTTAAATCGGAGGCTGCCATAGTGAAGAGCTCTGTTCCACAAGGCACAGTACTCGCCCCCATCTCATTCCTCATCCTCATATCAGACATAGACAGAGATATACACCACAGCACCATATCATCCTTTGCGGATGATACTAGGATCTGCATGAGGCTGTCATCTGCTGAGGACGCGGTTAACCTCCAAGAAGATATAAACAAAGTTTTCCAGTGGGCAACGGTAAACAATATGATGTTCAATGAGGACAAATTCCAACTACTCCGTTATGGAAAACTGGAGGAGATAATAACTAGAACAGAGTATACTACAGACTCTGGCCATACAATAGAGCGGAAAAATAATGTAAGGGACCTGGGAGTAGTAATGTCTGAGGATCTCACTTTCAAGGATCACAACAGTGCCACGATCGCACGTGCAAAGAAAATGATAAGATGGATAATGAGAACGTTCAAAACGAGAGATGCCAAGCCAGTGATGATCCTTTTCAAATCACTTGTTCTCTCTAGGCTGGAATACTGCTGTACATTAACATCTCCATTCAAAGCAGGTGAAATCGCAGATCTAGAGAGTGTACAGAGATCCTTTACTGCACGCATAAGTTCTGTCAAGCACCTTAACTACTGGGAACGCTTGGAAGCACATGACGTGTACTCGTTGGAACGCAGGAGGGAGAGATATATCATAATCTACACTTGGAAAATCCTGGAAGGAATGGTCCCAAATCTGCACATAGAAATCACTCCCTACGAAAGTAAAAGACTGGGCAGGCGATGCAAAATGCCCCCAATAAAAAGTAGGGGCGCCATTGGTACACTAAGGGAAAACACCGTAAGTGTCCGGGGCCCAAGACTGTTCAACAGCCTCCCATCAAGCATTAGGTAACCCCCGTGTTTCGCCCTTCACTCACCCCCGTATCTTCATCCTCCCGTCTTCCTTCTTTGTTCCCTCTCTTCCTCTCCTCACTTCCTCTCACCTTCCTCTCCTCACTTCCTCTCACCTTCCTCTCCTCACTTCCTCTCACCTTCCTCTCCTCACTTCCTCTCACCTTCCTCTCCTCACCGTCTCTCACCTTCCTTTCTTCACCCACACCCCTCCCTTTCCTCTGTTATTCCCTTCTTTTCAACCCTCCCCATTTATTCCTCCATCACCCACTGCAATACACCACCATTACCCACCACCAGGTGAAGTTGAACAGGGGTCAGTGTTCGACCCATTGTTTACAATCTACATTAACTAATTAGATGAGGAAATAAATAACCGTATTAGTAGGTATGCTGGCGACACAATAGTAGGATGACATAAGTTCTAAGAACTCTGGGAGCTTCAGGATGACTTAGTGAAGAAATGTGTTGTTATTATTCTAGAGGAAAGGCTATGACCGTGGAACTCATAATACTAAATAATATAGAACCTGATTCACCTGAAAACTAGACGAGAATAGAGAGCCCATAGTTGTGTGTGCAGAATTCTGCTCTGTCACTAGGATATGCTGACTATAATAACAATGTACAATCTCTCTCATTCGGGTCAACTACAAGATTTATATATATATATATAAATTAGACAAACGTGGAACATCTGGGTATTTTTGTGTTGAAGAGATTTCGCTATCCAGTGACTTTGTCAATATAATACAGAGATAAAAAGAGAAAGTCTAAGGGAGAAGAGAAGGTAATCAGTCCATCAGTCTTGGAGAATTATATACAGAAGATAATATTGTATTGATAGTCACTGAATAGCGGAACATTTACAAAACAAAGATACCCAGGTGTTGCACATGTGTCTAATTCATGAACTTGTTGGTATCATATACAAGCATTTTTTATAGTCAACTTCCCTCACCACCAACACATGTACAGGTCTAGCTCTTGTATCTTCATAGTCAGAGGTTTATTCGGCAGATAGTGTCTTACGAAAATATAGAACTTATTGAACTAAATGAAGTTGAATTAGATATTTGCCCCTATTAAAAAGACGATTTATTGGACAGTGTGCAGGAAGTATATCAAGATAAAAATACCTGCCTTTTTTTTTTAGCCAAAATCGGAAAACAAGTGAAACAGACATAAATAAAATACATATACATAAGGTGCTGGGGATACTTGACTAATAAAAAA
The DNA here is from genome assembly GCF_038502225.1 of Cherax quadricarinatus. Lineage (NCBI taxonomy): Eukaryota > Metazoa > Arthropoda > Malacostraca > Decapoda > Parastacidae > Cherax > Cherax quadricarinatus. The sequence goes on from NC_091326.1 coordinate 24,450,656, forward strand.
ATCAAAACAATAAATTAAAGTTGGATAAATTGAGATTTAGTTAGTGTCGTGACTGGACCAATTCACTGACCTTCATTTCAGTGGTTCCCCGGCTGGTTGTTCCCAAGTATTGTTTCTCAGGTGCTAATACATAGTTTGTTTCACTACATTTCTCTTGCTAAACCAGTACTTTAATACACTTATATGAGGCGGCGCTGCAAAAACAATAAGTGGCGCTACGGTCAAAATACGAGTTAAAATGAACGAATCCATTGTTAAGTAAATGGACACAAGTGCAACTAATACGACATTTTATTGTGGTAACATTTCGCTCTTCAGGAGTTTTGTCAAGCCTTGACGATGAAATGTCGCATTGGTTGCACATTTGTTCTTTTGCCTAACATATTATCGGTAATTTTTATTTTTTACGTATACTTCAGTCATACCTCCCTCATTCTATGCCTTTCAGAACACAGCAACCTCTCAGGGAGGTACTACCTTCCTGTTATAAGAGGGTGAACCGGAACCACCTCAACGATTGCACTCTGGCAGTATTACTGCTCTTCTTTTTCTTTCGTGAATATGTAACCTAAAAGATTTTTTTTTTTCAAAATTCTCTTTACATTCAGTTTACAAGCTACTTTTAATTCCTTTGTGTTTCAAAATAGTTTTCTTCTCTGTAATGCTTTCTTTCCACTTTAGGCTAGCAGGTGTGAGAGCAGGACACTGATTCCTCAACCATTAACACACATTAAGATATATAATCAGTAGTATGCAAGATTTCTCAAAGAGGGCGTTAACTCCGTCATCATCCAACTATATATTTTCCACCGACCAAATCTATCTTCAGTTTGAATTATCCCACCAGTACTTACTACCCTCCCCCTCCCCACTAAAATTTCTTTTCCCCATATTCGTTCCCCTTCCCTTATCATGGTCTTCTTATCCCTCTCTCCCATGATGGTAATCCTCATCCCATGATTGTACTTTCCCCCTCTCATTATGGTAATCCTCGTCTCCCAGATAGTAGTTCTCTCCTCCCCCCTTCTCCATAGTGGTCCTTCTCTCCTTGCCATGATGGTGGTCCTCTTCCCTTCCTTGCCATGGTGGCAGCAGTAGCAGTGTTGGTGGTGTAGCGTGCGTGGTGTCCATGAATGCACTGGTGTTGCTGAGTATTAATAATGTAGTTATGGTTTTGGTGTAGTGCTGGTGGTCGTACTCTGTGGGGGTGTGGGTGGGTTATGTCTGTGGGGGAAGAGGTGGTGTAATGTGTCAGGGGCAAAGAGGTGGGGCTGTCTTTTTGTGGGAGTGAGGTGACGTGTTTGGGAGGCGTGGGGTGGGGTTTGGAGGGGGGAGTAATGTTTATGGGGGAAGTGGGTGTGAAGTATGAAGAGAAGTGGGTGGAGGATTGTGTTCAGGGGAGGGGAGTAAAATAAAGGAGTAGCGCCATGTAATTTAGGAGGTTGTGCTCCAGTTGATGGTCCTGCAGATCAACAAGGACAGGTTGTGCTCCAGTTGATGGTCCTGCAGATCAACAAGGACAGGTTGTGCTCCAGTTGATGGTCCTGCAGATCAACAAGGACAGGTTGTGCTCCAGTTGATGGTCCTGCAGATCAACAAGGACAGGTTGTGCTCCAGTTGATGGTCCTGCAGATCAACAAACATAGGTTGTGCTCCAGTTGATGGTCCTGTAGATCAACAAGCACATGTGCTCCAGTTGATGGTCCTGCAGATCAACAAACATAGGTTGTGCTCCAGTTGATGGTCCTGCAGATCAACAAACAGGTTGTGCTCCAGTTGATGGTCCTGCAGATCAACAAACATAGGTTGTGCTCTCAGTTGATGGTCCTGCAGATCAACAAGCACAGGTTGTGCTCCAGTTGATGGTCCTGCAGATCAACAAGCACAGTTGTGCTCCAGTTGATGGTCCTGCAGATCAACAAGCACAGTTGTGCTCCAGTTGATGGTTAAGTTTCTTTTTAATTTGCAGAGATTGGACTTACTGTTTCTCTTCCAAAGCCTCCATAATTTAGTTATGGTACTAGGCAGTAACTTCTTACTTTAGTCATGTTCACTTGGGTTATGTATCTTATGTATCTTATGTTTCTCCATAAAGTCAGTGTCTCAGAACCCTTTCAAGGATGTTTATGATTTGTATTATTAGTACTTCAAGTCTAGTTTATTTTGTCATTGTTCTGGTGCTCCCTTTTTGAGGAGAGGTCTTATCTGCATTTTTATAGTCTCCGGGATTTCCTCTGAATCTAAGCTCCTCTTGGTTACCTGGTTACCTGGAGGTTATTCCGGGGTACATTGCATTTCTTTGTTAATATAACACGTTCCAGGAATCAGGCCCAGGTGCTGTTTTGATATCCGAAATATTTGTTTGTCAGATATATACTTCGTAGGAATATGTACTCACTGGAGCGTAGGAGAGAGAGATACATGATAATATATACCTGGAAGGTACTTGAGGGCTTGGTCCCAAGTCTGCACACTGCCATAACAACATACTAGAGTCAGAGATATGGAAGGAAGTGCAAAGTAAACCCAGTGAAATGCAAGGGTGCGGTGGGCACAAAAAGGGAACACTGTATCAACATTTGTGGTCCCAGATTATTCAACATCTTACCAGAAGATATCAGAAATACTGCTGGAACAAGTGTAGAAGTCTTCAAGAAGAAACTGGACAAGTATCTTCACCAGGTGCCGGATCAATCAGGCTGTGATGGATAAGTGGGGCGGCGGGCCTCCAGCAGCAGCAGCAGCCTGGTTGACCAGGCTAGCACCAAATGAGCCTGTCCCATGGCCGGGCTCCGAGAATAGGAAGACTCTTGAAGGTCATCAGAGGTATATCAGATGGGCTGAGTGTTAAGAAAAAGAGTTGTAGGGATTTTTGATTCTTATGGCATCGATACTTTTTTTTTTGTTTTTTTTCAAGATTTTGTTAATTTCTTTGTTGTTGCGAATAGTGTCCAGTGTTGAAGTGCAAGTCAGTCTAGCAGGAAAGTAATAGTTAACCAAGAACTAATTACAAAATAATATGTTTTTATTGTGTTAATAAATATTTAAGGAACATTGTATCCAAACTGAAGAGAAAAAAAAGTAAAACGAACTTTGACAAACTTGAGGATAACTAGAAGCTTCGATACAAGAGATGTCCAGTACTCTTAACAGCACTTTTCATGGCAGGTTAAATTGCAGACCTGGAGAATATGCAGAGAACCTTTACTGTTCACATGGATCCAGTTAAGCACCTCAATTACCGGGAATGTTTGAAGCCCCTCGATCTGTATTTCTTGGACCCCTCAAGGGAGGTTCCTTGACGCTGGTGAGGGGCTCTTGATCTAGGGAATTGGATCTGTGCTCCAGTTCCCTGAATTGAGCCTGAATACCTTCCATCCTTCCCCTCACATGCGTTGTATAATCCTAAGGGTTTAGCGCTCCCACATGATTATAATAATAATGTATTTCTTGGAACATAGGAGGGAGAGTGAGTCTACACCTGGAAAATTTTAGTAGGATTGGTTGTAGACCTGCACATAATTCGTTTTGCACCGTCTTGGCAGACGGTGCAGAATACCCCCAATCAAAAGCAGGGGTGCAATGAGTACACTAAGGAAAAACTCAAATGTAAAGGGACCAAGACTGTTAATACCTTTCCATCATACGTAAGGAGGACTTATCCAGTCTGATTGTCTTTAAGAAGGAACTGGACAAATTTTTCAAGTCGCCCCCTGTACTTCGCGCAGCTAGCACCTACAGCCTGGTTGATCTGGCCATGCACTAGGAACCCTGGTCTAGGACCGGGCAGTATTGGAGTTAACCCTGGTAATACTCGCCAGGTAGGTTGGTAGGCGCACTGCCTACATATTTATTCGATTTTCTTTTTTTTTTTAACAAATTTTCTTTTGGTATGAATTTTAGTGCTAATTCTTGTGAAAACCGACTCAAAAAATTAACTGGTGCAGTCAAAATTTAATTTTGTATTTTTAAATATTAACCGAAAAGTTATGAATAATGGGTGTTTGGGAAAAATATTCATGTTTGGCATTATGTATGTGGTGTACACTAGCTACGCTAAATGTTTGAATTATCAACATAACCAGGATGTTGTCATGTATTTTGAACATACGTTAATATTAGCAAAGAGAAACGGATAACTTCATTTGTTATATTAATATAATGTAGGTTTAAACCCAGGAACTGCGACAAGAGAGAGACGAAAGTGAATGTACCCGGCCGTATAGTCGGGTACACACACATGACGTGTCTAACCTTAATGGAATGACCAAGTGCACCGTGCTACCTCATACAGGAAGTATACTACACACCATCATCTATGCTGCTGCCACCGTGCTACCTCACACAGGAAGTATACTACACACCATCATCTATGCTGCTGCCACCGTGCTACCTCACACAGGAAGTATACTACACACCATCATCTATGCTGCTGCCACCGTGCTACCTCACACAGGAAGTATACTACACACCATCATCTATGCTGCTGCCACCGTGCTACCTCACACAGGAAGTATACTACACACCATCATCTATGCTGCTGCCACCGTGCTACCTCACACAGGAAGTATACTACACACCATCATCTATGCTGCTGCCACCGTGCTACCTCACACAGGAAGTATACTACACACCATCATCTATGCTGCTGCCACCGTGCTACCTCACACAGGAAGTATACTACACACCATCATCTATGCTGCTGCCACCGTGCTACCTCACACAGGAAGTATACTACACACCATCATCTATGCTGCTGCCACCGTGCTACCTCACACAGGAAGTATACTACACACCATCATCTATGCTGCTGCCACCGTGCTACCTCACACAGGAAGTATACTACACACCATCATCTATGCTGCTGCCACCGTGCTACCTCACACAGGAAGTATACTACACACCATCATCTATGCTGCTACCACCGTGCTACCTCACACAGGAAGTATACTACACACCATCATCTATGCTGCTGCCACCGTGCTACCTCACACAGGAAGTATACTACACACCATCATCTATGCTGCTGCCACCGTGCTACCTCACACAGGAAGTATACTACACACCATCATCTATGCTGCTGCCACCGTGCTACCTCACACAGGAAGTATACTACACACCATCATCTATGCTGCTACCACCGTGCTACCTCACACAGGAAGTATACTACACACCATCATCTATGCTGCTGCCACCGTGCTACCTCACACAGGAAGTATACTACACACCATCATCTATGCTGCTGCCACCGTGCTACCTCACACAGGAAGTATACTACACACCATCATCTATGCTGCTGCCACCGTGCTACCTCACACAGGAAGTATACTACACACCATCATCTATGCTGCTACCATCTTTCACCCAAGAAACGCCGGAAAAAAATAATTATAGGAACTTTTTGATAGCTCGTAGTGTGAAATTTTTATTCTCATTATATCATGTTAAATAAAATTTAGTATACCTCTTCTGAACAACTTCAGTTTTAATGGCTGATGCATCTTAGGGCCAGGATAGTACATATTAGGGCCAGGATAGTATATATTAGGGCCAGGATAGTACATATTAGGGCCAGGATAGTACATATTAGGACCAGGATAGTACTTATTAGGGCCAGGATAGTACATATTAGGGCCAGGATAGTACTTATTAGGGCCAGGATAGTACATATTAGGACCAGGATAGTACATATTAGGGCCAGGATAGTACATATTAGGGCCAGGATAGTACATATTAGGGCCAGGATAGTACATATTAGGACAAGGATAGTACTTATTAGGGCCAGGATAGTACATATTAGGACCAGGATAGTACATATTAGGGCCAGGATAGTACATATTAGGGCCAGGATAGTACATATTAGGGCCAAGATAGTACATATTAGGGCCAGGATAGTACATATTAGGGCCAGGATAGTACATATTAGGGCCAGGATAGTACATATTAGGGCCAGGATAGTACATATTAGGGCCAAGATAGTACATATTAGGGCCAGGATAGTACATATTAGAGCCAGGATAGTACATAGGGCCAGGATAGTACATATTAGGGCCAGGATAGTACATATTAGGACCAGGATAGTACATATTAGGGTCAGGATAGTACATATTAGGGCCAAGATAGTACATATTAGGGCCAGGATAGTACATATTAGGGCCAGGATAGTACATCTTAGGGCCAGGATAGTACATATTAGGGCCAGGTTAGTACATATTAGGGCCAGGATAGTACATTTTAGGGCCAGGATAGTACATATTAGGGCCAGGATAGTACATATTAGGGCCAGGATAGTACATATTAGGGCCAGGATAGTACATATTAGGGCCAGGATAGTACATATTAGGGCCAGGATAGTACATATTAGGGCCAGGATAGTACATATTAGGGCCAGGATAGTACATATTAGGGCCAAGATAGTACATATTAGGGCCAGAATAGTACATATTAAGGCCAGGATAGTACATATTAGGGCCAGGATAGTACATATTAGGGCCAGGATAGTACATCTTAGGTCCAGGATAGTACATCTTAGGTCCAGGATAGTAGATATTAGGGCCAGGATAGTACATCTTAGGTCCAGGATAGTACATCTTAGGTCCAGGATAGTACATCTTAGGTTCAGGATAGTGCGTCTTAGGTGTAGAATAGTACATCTTAGGGACAGGATAGTACATCTTAGGTCCAGGATAGTACATCTTAGGTCCAGGATAGTACATCTTAGGTCCAGGATAGTACATATTAGGTCCAGGATAGTACATCTTAGGTCCAGGATAGTGCGTCTTAGGTGTAGGATAGTACATCTTAGGGACAGGATAGTACATCTTAGGTCCAGGATAGTACATCTTAGGTCCAGGATAGTACACCTTAGGTCCAGGATAGTACATCTTAGGTCCAGGATAGTACATCTTAGGTCCAGGATAGTACATCTTAGGGACAGGATAGTACATCTTAGGTCCAGGATAGTACATCTTAGGTCCAGGATAGTACATCTTAGGGACAGGATAGTACATCTTAGGGCCAGTATAGTACATCTTAGGTCCAGGATAGTACATCTTAGGGACAGTATAGTACATCTTAGGTCCAGGATAGTGCGTCTTAGGTCCAAGATAGTACATCTTAGGTCCAGTATAGTACATCTTAGGGCCAGTATAGTACATCTTAGGGACAGGATAGTACATCTTAGGGACAGGATAGTACATCTTAGGTCCAGGATAGTACATCTTAGGGACAGGATAGTACATCTTAGGGACAGGATAGTACATCTTAGGGACAGGATAGTACATCATAGGGACAGGATAGTACATCTTAGGGACAGGATAGTACATGTTAGGTCCAGGATAGTACATGTTAGGTCCAGGATAGTACATCTTAGGTCCAGGATACTACATCTTAGGGACAGGATAGTACATCGTAGGTCCAGGATAGTACATCTTAGGTCCAGGATAGTACATCTTAGGTCCATGATAGTACATCTTAGGGCCAGTACAGTACATCTTAGGTCCAGGATAGTACATCTTAGGGACAGTATAGTACATCTTATGTCCAGGATAGTGCGTCTTAGGTCCAGTATAGTACATCTTAGGGACAGGATAGTACATCTTAGGTCCAGGATAGCACATCTTAGGGCCAGTATAGTACATCTTAGGGACAGGATAGTACATCTTAGGGACAGGATAGTACATCTTAGGGACAGGATAGTGCGTCTTAGGTCCAAGATAGTACATCTTAGGTCCAGTATAGTACATCTTAGAGCCAGTATAGTACATCTTAGGGACAGGATAGTACATCTTAGGGACAGGATAGTACATCTTAGGGACAGGATAGTGCGTCTTAGGTCCAAGATAGTACATCTTAGGTCCAGTATAGTACATCTTAGGGACAGGATAGTACATCTTAGGGACAGGATAGTACATCTTAGGGACAGGATAGTACATCTTAAGGACAGGATAGTACATCTTAGGGACAGGATAGTACATCTTAGGGACAGGATAGTACATCTTAGGTCCAGGATAGTACATCTTAGGGACAGGATAGTACATCTTAGGTCCAGGATAGTACATCTTAGGTCCAGGATAGTACATCTTAGGGACAGGATAGTACATATATTATTGGCAAGACATTCTGTAATAAGATGATAATCCAAAAGTTTAATCCAACGAGGCACAAACTTGACATTTTACTTGAATCACATCAATTACTGAATGCTTCTTTTGATCAGGTGCATTTTATCAAGTATTATCATGAAGGTGTATCTTAATAAGAAATATTTTTTGTGTATTTTGAGCTGTGTGATAGATAATTTGACAAAATTATTTTAGCCAATGTTATCAAATTTTGTTAAAATATCCGTTGTTTTAGTGACTGAGATAACCCGTGTCAAGGCTCCCTCTACATAGCATATATAAGGTACGCAATAAGGATTCTTACAGTTCTTGATAAACACGTAGTTCCATGAGTCTGAGACTGTGGCATAGTGCGTGGGTACGTTGTCATTGGTTTTTTTAACGTCCAGCGTAGTTAGGTTTATGTCAGTAATTTGGCATATATTGACAAAGCTTTATAGACTCCTTCATGAAAAATTCATTCGGATTGTCGATCTTCAGTCTGATTAATGTCTCACTAAACAGAGTCATACTGAGACTTCAGTATCTCACTGATGGTGGAGGTAATGGAGGAGGTAGTTGTGGTGGTAATGGAGGTGGTAGTTGTGGTGGTAACTGAAGTGATTGTGGTAGTGGAGGTGGTCGTATTGCTTTTGGACATATTTATGCATATGTATATTTACATAAATTTTACACATTCATACATTCATACAGTATATACACACAATACATATGCACACACCAAAATGTGTAAAAATGTACATGCATGTAAACATATGTACATACATTTATATACACACAAAAAACACGTGCACACATTCACACACACACGCATGCACATGCAAGTGCAGAAAAGTACATGCATGCATGAATACACACGTTAAGGCATCAGCACATGCATACAATGCACATACATATGTGCGTGTACACTTACATATGCACACATACAAAAGAATTACATACGGAAATACACCGTGAAGTCGGAGGCTGCCAGAAACACTGTTCCTCTAGGCACGGTACTCGTCTCATTTCTGTTTCTCATACTTATATCCAACATCTACAAGGACATAAATCATAGCAACCTAACATCGTTTATTAATGACTCCAGAATCTCAATATCCGTCCAAGAAACAGTGAATCTTCAGGCGGATAGAAATCAAGGCTTGCAGTGGGCCTCGGACAATATGATGTTTAACGAGAACAAGTGTCACTTGCTCCTCTAGGGAAGAATAGAGGAAATAGACTAACGGAGTATAGGACAAAATCAAATCATTCAGTAGAGTGAAAATCCCAAGTTCGAGACTTAAGAGTAATGTCGGAAGATCTCACATTCAGTGATCACAACAATATTGCGATTGCTACTGCAATGAAAATGATAAGTTGGATAATTACAACTTTCAAGACAAGAAGTGATACTCTTCAAGTCACTTGTTCTCTCCAATCTATAGAGAATACAGCTGTATACTAACAGCCTTCCTCAAGGCAGGCAAGATTTCTAAGCTGGAAAACGCGAGAACTTTCACTGCTCATATACACTCAAGCATCTGAACTTTTGGGAATGCTTTAAGTCCCTTCAACTGTATTCTTTGGAACTTGAGTACCTTACCTTTGATGAATTTCGAGAATCTACTCCCGGAGCCCGGCTATGGGCCAGGCTCGTCTGTTGCTAAGATAGTCAGTCAGGCTGTTGCTGCTGGAGGCTCGCTGCCCCACATTTCCTCACAGATGAGAAAGGTACATAATTTACACCTGGAAAATTTTGGAGGGACTGGTCCCAAACCTGAACACCGAAATCACTCCTTATACACAACAAGAGACCTGGCAAATGGTGCAAAATGCCCCCATTAAAATACAGCTGTGGAACGAGTACACCGAGAGAAAACTCGATGAGTGTTAGAGGTTCCTGACTCTTTTGTGCCTTGCCTCCGTGCATAAGGGGAATTACTGACAAACCTTTGCTGTCTTCAAGAGGGAACTGGACAAAATACTCAAATTGGTGCCTGACCAGCTGTGGTCCGTACGTTGCATTGCGTGCGACCAGCAGTAAGAGCCTGGTTGGTCAAGCCTTGATTCTCTGGGAGACCTAGTCTGGGATGCGGCCGCGGGAGCGTTGACCCCCTCCCCCCGGAAGAATGCTTGAAGTAACCTTCACATATCCATATTAGTGAAATTTGAGCAGAAACAGCAAGTTTGTTGCTCAGTCGCTGATTGATTGGCCTATTATGACAGTGATTGTGCATCACTGCTCCAAAAGTTTGGTCTAGATAAGCATTTAACAGAAAATATCAGAAATACTACTGGGACAAGTGTAGAAGTCTTCTAAAAAAAGAAAAACTGGACAAGTATCTTCACCAGGTATCAGATCAACCAGGCTATGATGGATATGTGGGGCAGCGGGCCACCAGCATCAACAGTCTGGTTGACCAGGCAAACACCAAACGAGCTTGGCCTATGGCCGAGCTCTAGGAATAGAAAAATTCTGGGAACTCATCAGAGGTATGTTTCAGATAGCACCAGAGGAGCCTGGCCCATGGCCGGGCTCAGAGAGTAGATAAACTCTCGAAACACTTCAAAGGTATATCAGAGGTATATCGCTGATGGATCATTTTGTTTCTTGAAAGTGGTCTTGGACTAGCGTTTGCCAAATGTTTTCATACTAAAAAATATGCAAGAATACCGTCAAGCTGAACTTCACTAGTTGCTATTAGACTGGCCGGCGGCCAGAGAAATATTATTATTGCAGAGGACAAAAAAAAAAAACAGAAATGCTTCATATTGTACAAAAACTTGTAAACTTGGATGCCATTTTCACTTACAAGGCCCAGAAGAAGACTCTCTCTGGCTGCAGTAGGACAGTAACAAAACAGATTTCAGGTTTGAGGAAACATAATTTTAGTAAATAATGACAATACAAATTAAGATTCGACTCTGCAGACTAGAAGAGCAGTTCACAAATAAAAGTACTTCAGAGAAAAAACGTTCAACAACGTTTCGGTTCCCCTACCATTTTCAGGTGGCAACTATTGTAACTTAATGGTCCAGGACAGACCCAAACGTCGTCTCGAGTTACCTCTAAAAAGGTTGTGGTTATTATTGATGCTTTTCCTGCTTTTCATCCTCATAGCAGACAAAGATAACACCAGCAGAGGATCGTATCATCCTTGTAGCAGACAAAGATAACACCAGCAGAGGATCGTATCATCCTTGTAGCAGACAAAGATAACACCAGCCAGAGGATCATATCATCCTTGTAGCAGACAAAGATAACACCAGCAGAGGATCGTATCATCCTTGTAGCAGACAAAGATAACACCAGCCAGAGGATCATATCATCCTTGTAGCAGACAAAGATAACACCTGCCAGAGGATCGTATCATCCTTGTAGCAGACAAAGATAACACCAGCCAGAGGATCGTATCATCCTTGTAGCAGACAAAGATAACACCAGCAGAGGATCGTATCATCCTTGTAGCAGACAAAGATAACACCAGCCAGAGGATCATATCATCCTTGTAGCAGACAAAGATAACACCAGCCAGAGGATCATATCATCCTTGTAGCAGACAAAGATAACACCAGCAGAGGATCGTATCATCCTTGTAGCAGACAAAGATAACACCAGCAGAGGATCATATCATCCTTGTAGCAGACAAAGATAACACCAGCAGAGGATCGTATCATCCTTGTAGAAGACAAAGATAACACCTGCCAGAGGATCATATCATCCTTGTAGCAGACAAAGATAACACCTGCCAGAGGATCGTATCATCCTTGTAGCAGACAAAGATAACACCTGCCAGAGGATCATATCCTTGTAGCAGACAAAGATAACACCAGCAGAGGATCATATCATCCTTGTAGCAGACAAAGATAACACCAGCCAGAGGATCATATCATCCTTGTAGCAGACAAAGATAACACCAGCAGAGGATCGTATCATCCTTGTAGCAGACAAAGATAACACCAGCAGAGGATCATATCATCCTTGTAGCAAAGATAACACCAGCAGAGGATCATATCATCCTTGTAGCAGACAAAGATAACACCAGCAGAGGATCGTATCATCCTTGTAGCAGACAAAGATAACACCAGCAGAGGATCGTATCATCCTTGTAGCAGACAAAGATAACACCAGCCAGAGGATCATATCATCCTTGTAGCAGACAAAGATAACACCTGCCAGAGGATCGTATCATCCTTGTAGCAGACAAAGATAACACCAGCAGAGGATCATATCATCCTTGTAGCAGACAAAGATAACACCAGCCAGAGGATCATATCATCCTTGTAGCAGACAAAGATAACACCAGCAGAGGATCATATCATCCTTGTAGCAGACAAAGATAACACCAGCAGAGGATCGTATCATCCTTGTAGCAGACAAAGATAACACCAGCAGAGGATCATATCATCCTTGTAGCAGACAAAGATAACACCAGCCAGAGGATCATATCCTTGTAGCAGACAAAGATAACACCAGCCAGAGGATCATATCATCCTTGTAGCAGACAAAGATAACACCAGCCAGAGGATCATATCATCCTTGTAGCAGACAAAGATAACACCAGCCAGAGGATCATATCATCCTTGTAGCAGACAAAGATAACACCAGCCAGAGGATCATATCATCCTTGTAGCAGACAAAGATAACACCAGCCAGAGGATCATATCATCCTTGTAGCAGACAAAGATAACACCTGCCAGAGGATCGTATCATCCTTGTAGCAGACAAAGATAACACCTGCCAGAGGATCATATCATCCTTGTAGCAGACAAAGATAACACCAGCAGAGGATCGTATCATCCTTGTAGCAGACAAAGATAACACCAGCAGAGGATCATATCATCCTTGTAGCAGACAAAGATAACACCAGCCAGAGGATCATATCATCCTTGTAGCAGACAAAGATAACACCAGCCAGAGGATCATATCATCCTTGTAGCAGACAAAGATAACACCAGCCAGAGGATCATATCCTTGTAGCAGACAAAGATAACACCAGCAGAGGATCATATCATCCTTGTAGCAGACAAAGATAACACCTGCCAGAGGATCGTATCATCCTTGTAGCAGACAAAGATAACACCAGCCAGAGGATCATATCATCCTTGTAGCAGACAAAGATAACACCTGCCAGAGGATCGTATCATCCTTGTAGCAGACAAAGATAACACCAGCAGAGGATCGTATCATCCTTGTAGCAGACAAAGATAACACCAGCCAGAGGATCATATCATCCTTGTAGCAGACAAAGATAACACCAGCCAGAGGATCATATCATCCTTGTAGCAGACAAAGATAACACCAGCAGAGGATCGTATCATCCTTGTAGCAGACAAAGATAACACCAGCAGAGGATCATATCATCCTTGTAGCAGACAAAGATAACACCAGCAGAGGATCGTATCATCCTTGTAGAAGACAAAGATAACACCTGCCAGAGGATCATATCATCCTTGTAGCAGACAAAGATAACACCTGCCAGAGGATCGTATCATCCTTGTAGCAGACAAAGATAACACCTGCCAGAGGATCATATCATCCTTGTAGCAGACAAAGATAACACCAGCAGAGGATCATATCATCCTTGTAGCAGACAAAGATAACACCAGCCAGAGGATCATATCATCCTTGTAGCAGACAAAGATAACACCAGCAGAGGATCGTATCATCCTTGTAGCAGACAAAGATAACACCAGCAGAGGATCATATCATCCTTGTAGCAGACAAAGATAACACCAGCAGAGGATCATATCATCCTTGTAGCAGACAAAGATAACACCAGCAGAGGATCGTATCATCCTTGTAGCAGACAAAGATAACACCAGCAGAGGATCGTATCATCCTTGTAGCAGACAAAGATAACACCAGCCAGAGGATCATATCATCCTTGTAGCAGACAAAGATAACACCTGCCAGAGGATCGTATCATCCTTGTAGCAGACAAAGATAACACCAGCAGAGGATCATATCATCCTTGTAGCAGACAAAGATAACACCAGCCAGAGGATCATATCATCCTTGTAGCAGACAAAGATAACACCAGCAGAGGATCATATCATCCTTGTAGCAGACAAAGATAACACCAGCAGAGGATCGTATCATCCTTGTAGCAGACAAAGATAACACCAGCAGAGGATCATATCATCCTTGTAGCAGACAAAGATAACACCAGCCAGAGGATCATATCATCCTTGTAGCAGACAAAGATAACACCAGCCAGTGGATCATATCATCCTTGTAGCAGACAAAGATAACACCAGCCAGAGGATCATATCATCCTTGTAGCAGACAAAGATAACACCAGCCAGAGGATCATATCATCCTTGTAGCAGACAAAGATAACACCAGCCAGAGGATCATATCATCCTTGTAGCAGACAAAGATAACACCAGCCAGAGGATCATATCATCCTTGTAGCAGACAAAGATAACACCAGCCAGAGGATCATATCATCCTTGTAGCAGACAAAGATAACACCAGCCAGAGGATCATATCATCCTTGTAGCAGACAAAGATAACACCTGCCAGAGGATCGTATCATCCTTGTAGCAGACAAAGATAACACCTGCCAGAGGATCATATCATCCTTGTAGCAGACAAAGATAACACCAGCAGAGGATCGTATCATCCTTGTAGCAGACAAAGATAACACCAGCAGAGGATCATATCATCCTTGTAGCAGACAAAGATAACACCAGCCAGAGGATCATATCATCCTTGTAGCAGACAAAGATAACACCAGCCAGAGGATCATATCATCCTTGTAGCAGACAAAGATAACACCAGCCAGAGGATCATATCATCCTTGTAGCAGACAAAGATAACACCAGCAGAGGATCATATCATCCTTGTAGCAGACAAAGATAACACCTGCCAGAGGATCGTATCATCCTTGTAGCAGACAAAGATAACACCAGCCAGAGGATCATATCATCCTTGTAGCAGACAAAGATAACACCAGCATCATCCTTGTAGCAGACAAAGATAACACCAGCCAGAGGATCGTATCATCCTTGTAGCAGACAAAGATAACACCAGCCAGAGGATCATATCATCCTTGTAGCAGACAAAGATAACACCTGCCAGAGGATCATATCATCCTTGTAGCAGACAAAGATAACACCTGCCAGAGGATCATATCATCCTTGTAGCAGACAAAGATAACACCTGCCAGAGGATCATATCATCCTTGTAGCAGACAAAGATAACACCAGCAGAGGATCGTATCATCCTTGTAGCAGACAAAGATAACACCAACCAGAGGATCGTATCATCCTTGTAGCAGACAAAGATAACACCAGCAGAGGATCGTATCATCCTTGTAGCAGACAAAGATAACACCAACCAGAGGATCGTATCATCCTTGTAGCAGACAAAGATAACACCAGCAGAGGATCGTATCATCCTTGTAGCAGACAAAGATAACACCTGCCAGAGGATCGTATCATCCTTGTAGCAGACAAGAGGATCGTATCATCCTTGTAGCAGACAAAGATAACACCAGCCAGAGGATCATATCATCCTTGTAGCAGACAAAGATAACACCTGCCAGAGGATCATATCATCCTTGTAGCAGACAAAGATAACACCTGCCAGAGGATCATATCATCCTTGTAGCAGACAAAGATAACACCTGCCAGAGGATCGTATCATCCTTGTAGCAGACAAAGATAACACCTGCCAGAGGATCATATCATCCTTGTAGCAGACAAAGATAACACCTGCCAGAGGATCGTATCATCCTTGTAGCAGACAAAGATAACACCTGCCAGAGGATCATATCATCCTTGTAGCAGACAAAGATAACACCTGCCAGAGGATCGTATCATCCTTGTAGCAGACAAAGATAACACCAGCCAGAGGATCGTATCATCCTTGTAGCAGACAAAGATAAATCCTTGTAGCAGACAAAGATAACACCTGCCAGAGGATCGTATCATCCTTGTAGCAGACAAAGATAACACCTGCCAGAGGATCGTATCATCCTTGTAGCAGACAAAGATAACACCAGCCAGAGGATCGTATCATCCTTGTAGCAGACAAAGATAACACCAGCCAGAGGATCGTATCATCCTTGTAGCAGACAAAGATAACACCAGCCAGAGGATCGTATCATCCTTGTAGCAGACAAAGATAACACCTGCCAGAGGATCGTATCATCCTTGTAGCAGACAAAGATAACACCAGCCAGAGGATCGTATCATCCTTGTAGCAGACAAAGATAACACCAGCAGAGGATCATATCATCCTTGTAGCAGACAAAGATAACACCAGCCAGAGGATCGTATCATCCTTGTAGCAGACAAAGATAACACCTGCCAGAGGATCGTATCATCCTTGTAGCAGACAAAGATAACACCTGCCAGAGGATCGTATCATCCTTGTAGCAGACAAAGATAACACCAGCCAGAGGATCGTATCATCCTTGTAGCAGACAAAGATAACACCAGCCAGAGGATCGTATCATCCTTGTAGCAGACAAAGATAACACCAGCCAGAGGATCGTATCATCCTTGTAGCAGACAAAGATAACACCAGCCAGAGGATCGTATCATCCTTGTAGCAGACAAAGATAACACCTGCCAGAGGATCGTATCATCCTTGTAGCAGACAAAGATAACAAGCCAGAGGATCATATCATCCTTGTAGCAGACAAAGATAACACCTGCCAGAGGATCGTATCATCCTTGTAGCAGACAAAGATAACACCTGCCAGAGGATCGTATCATCCTTGTAGCAGACAAAGATAACACCTGCCAGAGGATCGTATCATCCTTGTAGCAGACAAAGATAACACCTGCCAGAGGATCGTATCATCCTTGACGGGCGATACCTAAATGAGTATGAAAGTCTCTCCTCGGTAGAAAATGCTGGAAATTTTCAAGCAGATATTAACAGTTTTCTAGCGGCATTGGAAAATGAACATGATTTTTCAATGGCCACAAACTCCAACTGCTCAGATATGGAAAGAATAAAGTACTGAGGGAATATGTAGAAGACTTGGCTATAAGAATACGAGATGGCGTATCATTAAAAAAAAAAAATACAAGGCAAATGTCGAGAAAGTCAGAAAAATGACAGTAGTAGATAATGAGAACTTTGAAAACTAGTGAAATAACGCCAGAGGTGACATTATTGAAATACTTGTATTCCATTGTTTAAAAATGTTGGGTGTTGATGGTGACGTTCCGGGGAGGAGATATCACACGTACGTACGTGTGTGTGTGTGTGTGTGTGTGTGTGTGTGTGTGTGTGTGTGTGTGTGTGTGTGTGTGTGTGTGTGTGTGTGTGTGTGTGTGTGAGTGAGAGTTACAGTAGGTGCCACGTAGTTTGGAGGTGCTACACGTCAATACTGTAATACCGAGGCAGTTTCGTTGCCCCCCTCCCTCCCAGCCGAATTCCATGCTTACACCTGCATGCACTCCTGCCTTTCCACACCTCTATAACCTTTCTTGCCTTCCTGTCTCTCCATCTTCAGTTTTTTATCTTTTCTCGTTTCTTTCCAGTTCCATAGTCATCTTTCATCTCTTTATTTACTCTTAGTTGTGCTCCCTCTCCCTCCTTAATACTAGCTACCTCTCCTCCCACTTTCTCCCTTACTGCTACCGTCTTACTTTCCATGACTTCTTGTGGCCTAAGAAATTATTGCATCCCATGTGTGGCTACCACAAAGTTACCTCTTTTGCTTGCTCTCTTCTTCCTTCCCGCCTGCCTCCTCTTTTTTCCCTCCTTCCTCTTCCTGGTTCTGTTTTATATTTTTATTTAACTGTATGTCTGAAGTAATACAAATTCGAGAGAGAGTTGTGTATGCAGTATTAGCAGGTTATCCTACACCAGAATAATTGAAAACACCTAAATCCCCTCAGACTTAACTTCCTGCAAGACGCAGGGCCCCTCATACATGAAGGACTCCTCTTAAATTAGTTTTTGAATAGACCTTGTATACTTGTTATCCCTTAATATACTACTTTTTAGGCAGTAACGGACGTCTGCCGTGCTTCCTGCGCTTGTAAAACTTCATTTCAATGTACAGAGTTGGTACTAGTGTCACCAGGATTTTCCAGATGCTGCAGATCTTCACCTTCACACATTCCCTTCCCTTTTGTTTACACTTCCAACCCTTCCTTTAAACTACCCTTCCCTCATCTCCCCTACTTCCCCTTCCCTTCCACATTGGTGTTAGGATCAAGAGTGGTGTAGGGAAGCGAGCCAGACCATATGCACTGATGTAATAATGAACTTATTATGAACCTTCTTCGTAAATCTGAAGGATCGTGTGGCTCTGATATAGTGGAGGTATAGTGAAGTTGCTGGTGCCATAGTGGTGTTGGTGACAGTCTACACTGCTGGTGGTGTTGGTGACAGTCTACACTGCTGGTGGTGTTGGTGACAGTCTACACTGCTGGTGGTGTTGGTGACAGTCTACACTGCTGGTGGTGTTGGTGACAGTCTACACTGCTGGTGGTGTTGGTGACAGTCTACACTGCTGGTGGTGTTGGTGACAGTCTACACTGCTGGTGGTGTTGGTGACAGTCTACACTGCTAGTGCCATGGTGGTGTTGGTGAGTCTACACTGCTGGTCGTATTGGTGACAGTCTACATTGCTGGTGGTGTTGGTGACAGTCAACACTGCTGGTGGTGTTGGTGACAGTCTACACTGCTGGTGGTGTTGGTGACAGTCTACACTGCTGGTCGTATTGGTGACAGTCTACACTGCTGGTGGTGTTGGTGACAGTCTACACTGCTGGTGGTGTTGGTGACAGTCTACACTGCTGGTGGTGTTGGTGACAGTCTACACTGCTGGTGGTGTTGGTGACAGTCTACACTGCTGGTGGTGTTGGTGACAGTCTACACTGCTAGTGCCATGGTGGTGTTGGTGAGTCTACACTGCTGGTGGTTTTGGTGACAGTCTACACTGCTGGTCGTATTGGTGACAGTCTACACTGCTGGTGGTGTTGGTGACAGTCTACATTGCTGGTGGTGTTGGTGACAGTCAACACTGCTAGTGCCATGGTGGTGTTGGTGACAGTGTACACTGCTGGTGGTGTTGGTGACAGACTACACTGCTGGTGGTGTTTGTGGCAGTGTACACTGCTGGTGGTGTTGGTGACAGTCTACACTGCTGGTGGTATTGATGACAGTCTACACTGCTGGTGGTGTTGGTGACAGACTACACTGCTGGTGGTGTTTGTGGCAGTGTACACTGCTGGTGGTGTTGGTGACAGTCTACACTGCTGGTGGTATTGGTGACAGTCTACATTGCTGGTGGTGTTGGTGACAGTCTACACTGATAGTGTTGATGAGTCTACACTGCTAGTGCCATGGTGGTGCTGGTGACATTGTACACTGCTGGTGGTGCTGGTGACAGTGTACACTGCTGGTGGTGCTGGTGACAGTGTACACTGCTGGTGGTGTTGGTGACAGTGTACACTGCTGGTGTTGGTGACAGTCTACACTGTTATTGCCATGGTGGTGTTGGCGACAGTGTACACTGCTGGTGGTGTTGGTGACAGTGTACACTGCTGGTGCCATAGCGGTGCTGGTGCTATAGTGGTGTTGGTGACAGTCTACACTGCTGGTGCCATGATGGTGTTGGCGGCAGTGTACACTGCTGGTGCCATAGTGGTGTGGGTGACAGTGTACACTGCTGATGCCTTGGTGGTGTTGGTGGCAGTGTACTCTGCTGGTACTGTGGTGGTATTGGTGACAGTGTACACTGCTGGTGCTATTGTGGTGTTGGTGACAGTGTACACTGCTGGTGGTGTTGGTGCCAGTGTACACTGCAGGTGCTATGGTGGAATTGGTGACAGTGTACACTGCTGGTGCCATGGCGTTGGTGACAGTGTACACTGCTGGTGCCATGGCGTTGGTGACAGTGTACACTGCTGGTGCCATGGTGGCGTTGGTGACAGTGTACACTACTGGTGCCATGGTGGTGTTGGTGACAGTGTACACTGCTGGTGCCATGGTGGTGTTGGTGACAGTGTACACTGCTGGTGCCATTGTGGTGTTGGTGACAGTGTACACTACTGTTGCCATGGTGGTGTTGGTGACAGTGTACACTGCTGGTGCCATGGTGGTGTTGGTGGCAGTGTACACTGCTGGTGCCATGGTGGTGTTGGTGGCAGTGTACACTGCTGGTGCCATGGTGGTGTCGGCGACAGTGTACACTGCTGGTGCCATGGTGGTGTTGGTGACAGTGTACACTGCTGGTGCCATGGTAGTGTTGGTGACAGTGTACACTGCTGGTGCCATGGTGGTGTTGGTGACAGTGCACACTGCTGGTGCCATGGTGGTGTTGGTGGCAGTGTACTCTGCTGGTACTGTGGTGGTATTGGTGGCAATGTACTCTGCTGGTACTGTGGTGGTATTGGTGACAGTGTACACTGCTGGTGGTGTTGGTGACAGTGTACACTGCTGGTGCTATTGTGGTGTTGGTGACAGTGTACACTGCTGGTTGTGTTGGTGACAGTGTACACTGCTGGTGTTGACAGTGTACACTGCGTGTGGTGTTGGTGACAGTGTACACTGCTGGTGGTGTTGGTGCTAGTGTACACTGCAGGTGCTATGGTGGAATTGGTGACAGTGTACACTGCTGGTGCCATGGCGTTGGTGACAGTGTACACTACTGGTGCCATGGTGGTGTTGGTGACAGTGTACGCTGCTGGTGCCATGGTGGTGTTGCTCACAGTGTACGCTGCTGGTGCCATGGTGGTGTTGGTGACAGTGTACACTGCTGGTGCCATGGTGGTGTTGGTGACAGTGTACACTGCTGGTGCCATGGTGGTGTTGGTGACAGTGTACACTGCTGGTGCCATGGTGGTGTTGGTGACAGTGTACACTACTGGTGCCATGGTGGTGTTGGTGACAGTGTACACTGCTGGTGCCATGGTGGTGTTGGTAGCAGTGTACACTGCTGGTGCCATGGTGGTGTTGGTGGCAGTGTACACTGCTGGTGCCATGGTGTTGGTGACAGTGTACACTGCTGGTGCCATGGTGGTGTTGGTGGCAGTGTACTCTGCTGGTACTGTGGTGGTATTGGTGACAGTGTACACTGCTGGTGGTGTTGGTGACAGTGTACACTGCTGGTGCCATGGTGGTGTTGGTGACAGTGTACACTGCTGGTGCCATGGTGGTGTTGGTGACAGTGTACACTGCTGGTGCCATGGTGTTGGTGACAGTGTACACTACTGGTGCCATGGTGGTGTTGGTGACAGTGTACACTGCTGGTGCCATGGTGGTGTTGGTGACAGTGTACACTGCTGGTGCCATGGTGGTGTTGGTGACAGTGTACACTGCACGTGCCATGGTGTTGGTGACAGTGTACACTGCTGGTGCCATGGTAGTGTTGGTGAAAGTGTACACTGCTTCTGGAAACGCCGTATATGGAGGAGGTGGTGGTGAAAAGGTGACAGACCTGAAAGTGTTCATTTAAGCAAACATGTGTGATGTTAATGACAAGTGTTCCCACCACCCACACCTGGTGGTGGTTCCTTCCTCGCTCCACCACTACACCCCTGGTGGTGGTGGTTCCTTAATCCCTTCACCACTACACACCTGGTGGTGGTTCTTCCTCCACCACTACACCTGGTGGTCGTTCCTTCCTCCTCCAGTACTACACACCTGGTGGTGGTTCCTTCCTCCCTCCACCACTACACACCTTGTGGTGGTTCTTCCCTCCACCACTACACACCTGGTGGTGGTTCTTCCCTCCACCACTACACACCTGGTGGTGGTCCCTTCCTCCACCACTACACACCTGGTGGCGATCCCTTCCTCCCTCCACCACTACACACCTGGTGGTGGTTCCTCCCTCCACCACTACACACCTGGTGGTGGTCCCTTCTTCAACCACTACACACCTGGTGGTGGTCTCTTCCTCCCTCCACCACTACACACCTGGTGGTGGTCCCTTCCTCCACCACTACACACCTGGTGGTGCTCCCTTCCTCCACCGCTTCACACCTGGTGGTGGTCCCTCCCTCTACCACTACACACTTGATGGTGGTCCCTTCCTCCACTACTACACACCTGAAGGTGGTCCCTTCCTTCCTCCAACACTACACACCTGGTGGTGGTCCCTTCCTCCACCACTACAGACCTGGTGGTGGTCCCTTCCTCCCTCCACCACTACACACCTGGTGGTGCTCCCTTCCTCCACCACCGCACACCTGGTGGTGGTCCCTTCCTTCCTCCACCACTACACACCTGGTGGTGGTTCCTTCCTCCACCACTACACACCTGGTGGTGGTTCCTCCCTCCACCACTACACACCTGGTGGTGGTTCCTCCCTCCACCACTACACACCTGGTGGTGGTCCCTTCCTCCACCACTACACACCTGGTGATGGTCCCTTCCTTCCTCCACCGCTACACACCTGGTGGTGATCCCTTCTTCCCTCCACTACACACCTGGTGGTGGTTCCTTCCTCCCTCCACCACTACACACCTGGTGGTGGTTCCTTCTTCCCTCCACCACTACACACCTGGTGGTGGTTCCTTCCTCCACCACTACACACCTGGTGGTGGTTCCTTCCTCCACCACTACACACCTGGTGGTGGTTCCTTCCCTCCACCGCTACACACCTGGTGGTGGTTCCTTCCTCCACCAGTACACACCTGGTGGTGGTTCCTATTTCCCTCCACCGCTACACACCTGGTGGTGGTTCCTTCCTCCCTCCACCACTACACACCTGGTGGTGGTTCCTTCGTTCCTCCACCACTACACACCTGGTGGTGGTTCCTTCCTCCACTACACACCTGGTGGTGGTTCCTTCCTCCACTACACACCTGGTGGTGGTTCCTTCCTCCACCACTACACACCTGGTGGTGGTTCCTTCCCTCCACCGCTACACACCTGGTGGTGGTTCCTTCCTCCACCACTACACACCTGATGGTGGTTCCTTCCTCCCTCCACCACTACACACCTGGTTGTGGTTCCTTCCTCCACCGCTACATACCTGGTTGTGGTTCCTTCCTCCACCGCTACACACCTGGTGGTGGTCCCTTCCTCCCTCCACCACTACACACCTGGTGGTGGTTCCTTCCTCCACCACTACACACCTGGTGGTGGTTCCTTGTTCCCTCCACTGCACACCTGGTGGTGGTTCCTTCTCCCCTCCACCGCTACACACTTGGTGGTGGTGGTTCCTTCTTCCCTCCACCACTACACACCTGGTGGTGGTTCCTTCTTTCCTCAACCGCTACACACCTGGTGGTGGTCCCTTCCTCCACCGCTACACACCTGGTGGTGGTCCCTTCCTCCACCGCTACACACCTGGTGGTGGTTCCTTCCTTCCTCCACAGCTATACACCTGGTGGTGGTCCCTTCCTCCACCACTACACACCTGGTAGTGGTCTCTTGCTCCACCACTACACACCTGGTAGTGGTCCCTTCCTACCTCCACCACTACACACCTGGTGGTGGTTCCATCTTCCCTCCACCGCTACACACCTGGTGGTGATCCCTTCTTCCCTCCACCACTACACACCTGGTGGTTTTCCCTTCCTCCACCGCTACACACCTTGTGGTTGTTCCTTCCTCCTCCGCTACACACCAGGTGGTGGTCCCTTCCTCCACCGCTTCACACCTGGTGGTGGTCCCTTCCACCACTACACACCTGGTGGTGGTCCCTCCCTCCACCACTACACACCTGGTGGTGGTGCCTTCCTCCACCACTACACACCTGGTGGTGGTCCCTTCCTCCCTCCACTACACACCTGGTGGTGGCCCCTTCCTCCTCCACTACACACCTGGTGGTGGCCCCTTCCTCCACCACTACACACCTGGTGGTGGACCATCCACCTCTACACACTTGGTAGTTTGTCCCGCACTTCAGATATCTACAAAAGATAACCAGCTTGGACCAGTAGTTATTTAGAGAGTAGAGTAGACACCTTAATTTGAGTGTTAGCATTTACTGGTTCTCGGCCTCCAGCTTTGTCGCACCTACTTCTTAAACTGTGTATGGAGTTTGCCTTCGTCACCAGTGTTTGTCACAAAGTCAAGTGGAGGAGAATGGTGTTGCACAAGGTCCGAGGAGGGAGGGGAGAGAATCGTGGTCCACAAGATCCAGGGTTGGAGGGAGGGGAGAGAATGGTTGTCCACAAGGTCCAGGGATGGAGGGAGGGGAGAATGGTGGTCCACCCTGTTGTATTAGTGGTGGTCCTGTGGTGTTCATGGTGGAGAGGGTGGTCCTGTGGTGTTAGGGTGGGGGAGTGGGTGGTACTGTGGTGTTAGGGAGGGAGAGAGGGTGGTACTGTGGTGTTAGGGTGGAGGAGAGGGTGGTACTGTGGTGTTAGGGTTGGAGAGAGGGTGGTACTGTTCTGTTAGGGTGGGAAGAGGGTTGTGCTGTGGTGTTAGGGTGGGAAGGGGTGGTATCCTGGTGTTATTGTGGGGGACGGTGGTACTGTGGTGTTAGGGTGGGGAGGGGGTGGTACTGTGGTGTTAGGGTGGGGAGGGTTTTGTACTGTGGTGTTAGGGTGGGGGAGGGGTGGTACTGTGGTGTTAGGGTGGGGGAGAGGGTGGTACTGTGGTATTAGGCTGGGGGAGAGGGTGGTACTGTGGGTGTAGGGTGGGGAGAGGGTGGTACTGTGGTGTTAGGCTGGGGAAGGGGTGGTACTGTGGTGTTATTGTTGGGGGATGGTGGTACTGTGGTGTTAGGGTGGGGAAGGGGTGGTACTGTGGTGTTAGGGTGGGGGAGGGGTGGTACTGTGGTGTTAGGGTGGGGGAGAGGGTGGTACTGTGGTGTTAGGCTGGGGGAGAGGGTGGTTCTGTGGGTGTAGGGTGGGGAGAGGGTGGTACTGGGGTGTTAGGGTGGGGAGTGGGTGGTACTGTGGTGTTAGTGTGGGGAAGAGGATGGTACTGTGGTGTTAGGGTGGGGAAGAGGGTGGCACTGTGGTGTTAGGGTAGAGGGAGTGGGTGGTACTGTGGTGTTATAGCAGCGGAGTGGGTGGTACTGTGGTGTTATGGTGGAGGGAGTGGGTGGTACTATGGTGTTATAGTGGGGGAGAGGGTGGTACTGTGGTGTTAGGCTGGGGGAGCGGGTGGTACTGTGGGTGTAAGGTGGGGAGAGGGTGGTACTGTGGTGTTAGGCTGGGGGAGGGGTGGTACTGTGGTGTTATTGTGGGGGGAGGGTGGTACTGTGGTGTTAGGGTGGGGAAGGGGTGGTACTGTGGTGTTAGGGTGGGGGAGGGGTGGTACTGTGGTGTTAGGGTGGGGGAGAGGGTGGTACTGTGGTGTTAGGCTGGGGGAGAGGGTGGTTCTGTGGGTGTAGGGTGGGGAGAGGGTGGTACTGTGGTGTTAGGGTGGGGAGAGGGTGGTACTGTGGTGTTAGTGGTACTGAGGGTGGGGAAGAGGGTGGGTGGTACTGTGGTGTTATAGTGGCGGAGTGGGTGGTACTGTGGTG
The DNA here is from genome assembly GCF_038502225.1 of Cherax quadricarinatus. Lineage (NCBI taxonomy): Eukaryota > Metazoa > Arthropoda > Malacostraca > Decapoda > Parastacidae > Cherax > Cherax quadricarinatus. The sequence goes on from NC_091326.1 coordinate 24,476,169, forward strand.
TTATGGTGGAGTGGGTGGTACTGTGGTGTTATGGTGGAGGGAGTGGGTGGTACTGTGGTGTTATAGTGGGGGAGAAGGTGGTACTGTGGTGTGTTAGGGTGGGGGTGAGGGTAGAACTGGGGTGTTAGGGTGGAGAGAGGGTGGTACTGTGGTGTTAGGGTAGAGGGAGTGGGTGGTACTGTGGTGTGTTAGGGTGGGGGTGAGGGTAGTACTGTGGTGTTAGGGTGGAGAGAGGGTGGTACTGTGGTGTTAGGGTGGGGGAGAGGGTGGTACTGGGGTGTTTGGGTGGGGGAGAGGGTGGTACTGTGGTGTTAGGGTGGGGGAGAGGGTGGTACTGTGGTGTTAGGGTGGGGGAGGGTGGTACTGTGGTGTTAGGGTGGGGAAGAGGGTGGTACTCTGGTGTTATAGTGGGGAAGAGGGTGGTACTGTGGTGTTCGGGTGGGGGAGAGGGTGGTACTGTGGTGTTAGGGTGGGAGAGTGGGTGGTACTGTGGTGTTAGGGTGGGGTGAGGGTGGTACTGTGGTGTTAGGGTGGGGAGTGGGTGGTACTGTGGTGTTAGGGTGGGGAGAGGGGGGTACTGTGGTGTTAGGGTGGGGAAGAGGGTGGTATTAGGGTGGGGGAGTTTGTTTTACAGTGGTGTTAGGGTGGGGAGTGGGTGGTACTGTGGTGTTAGGGTGGGGAGTGGGTGGTACTGTGGTGTTAGGGTGGTGGAGTGGGTGGTACTGTGGTGTTAGGGTGGGGGAGTTTGTTTTACAGTGGTGTTAGGGTGGGGGAGTGGGTGGTACTGTGGTGTTAGGGTGGGGAGAGGGTGGTACTGTGGTGTTAGGGTGGGGAGTGGGTGGTACTGTGGTGTTAGAGTGGGGAAGAGGGTGGTACTGTGGTATTAGGGTGGGGAGTGGGTGGTACTGTGGTGTTAGGGTGGAGTGGGTGGTACTGTGGTGTTAGGGTGGGGGAGTGGGTGGTACTGTGGTGTTAGGGTGGAGAAGAGGGAGGTACTGTGGTGTTAGGGTGGGGGAGAGGGTGGTACTGTGGTGTTAGGGTGGGGGAGTGGGTGGTACTGTGGTGTTAGGGTGGGGACTGGGTGATACTGTGGTGTTAGGGTGGGGGAGTGGGTGATACTGTGGTGTTTGGGTGGGGGAGTGGGTGGTACTGTGGTTATAGGGTGGGGGCGTGGGTGGTACTGTGGTGTTAGGGTGGGGGAGTGGGTGGTACTGTGGTGTTAGGGTGGGGGAGTGGGTGGTACTGTGGTGTTAGGATGGGGGAGTGGGTGGTACTGTGGTGTTAGGGTGGGGGAGGGTGGTACTGTGGTGTTAGGGTGGGGGAGTGGGTGGTACTGTGGTGTTAGGGTGGGGAGTGGGTGGTACTGTGGTGTTAGGATGGGGGAGTGGGTGGTACTGTGGTGTTAGGGTGGGGGAGTGGGTGGTACTGTGGTGTTAGGGTGGGGGAGTGGGTGGTACTGTGGTGTTAGGGTGGGGAGTGGATGGTACTGTGGTGTTAGGATGGGGGAGTGGGTGGTACTGTGGTGTTAGGGTGGGGGAGTGGGTGGTACTGTGGTGTTAGGGTGGGGTAGTGGGTGGTACTGTGGTGTTAGGGTGGGGAGTGGATGGTACTGTGTTGTTAGGATGGGGGAGTGGGTGGTACTGTGGTGTTAGGGTGGGGTAGTGGGTGGTACTGTGGTGTTAGGGTGGGGAGTGGGTGGTACTGTGGTGTTAGGGTGGGGTAGTGGGTGGTACTGTGGTGTTAGGGTGGGGGTTGGGGAAGGGGAAAGGAAGGTCGCCATGGTGACGGGTTGACAACAAAGGTGGCGCTGCGTGGCGGATTTGGTTATTGTCGATAAATTCATTACTGCCACGTGTCCAGCACGACACCTGTCATGACGTGTACTAGCTACGTCATGACGTGTGATACTGGCAACGTTATGACGTGTGGTACTGGCCACTTCTTGACGTGTGGTACTGGCTACTTCATGACGTGTGATACTGGCAACGTCATGACGTGTGGTACTGGCAACGTCATGACGTGTTGTGCTGGCAACGTCATGACGTGTTATACTGGCTACGTCTTGACGTGTGATACTGGCTACTTCTTGACGTGTGATACTGGCAACGTCATGACGTGTGGTACTGGCAACGTCATGACGTGTTATACTGGCTACGTCTTGACGTGTGATACTGGCAACGTTATGACGTGTGTTACTGGCTACTTCTTGACGTGTGGTACTGGCTACTTCATGACGTGTGGTACTGGCAACGTCATGACGTGTGGTGCTGGTAATGTCATGACTTGTTGTGCTGGCAACGTCATGACGTGTGGTACTGGCTACGTCATGACGTGTGGTACTGGTAACGTCATGACGTGGTACTGCCTGCTTCATGACGTGTGGCACTGGCTGCTTCGTGACGTGTGGTACTGGCTGCTTCATGACGTGTGGTACTTGCAACGTCATGAGGTGTGGCACTGGCTACTTCATGACGTGTGGTATTAGCTACTTCATGACGTGTGACACTGGCTACTTCATGACGTGTGACACTGGCTACTTCATGACGTGTGGTACTGGCTACTTCATGACGTGTGACACTGGCTACTTCATGACGTGTGACACTGGCTACTTCATGACGTGTAGTATTAGCTACTTCATGACGTGTGACACTGGCTACTTCATGACGTGTGACACTGGCTACTTCATGACGTGTGACACTGACTACTTCATGACGTGTGGTACTGGCAACGTCATGACGTGTGGTACTGGTAATGTCATGACTTGTTGTGCTGGCAACGTCATGACGTGTGGTACTGGCTACGTCATGACGTGTGGTACTGGTAACGTCATGAGGTGTGGCACTGGCTACGTCATGACGTGTGGTACTGGTAACGTCATGACGTGGTACTGCCTGCTTCATGACGTGTGGCACTGGCTGCTTCGTGACGTGTGGTACTGGCTGCTTCATGACGTGTGGTACTTGCAACGTCATGAGGTGTGGCACTGGCTACTTCATGACGTGTGACACTGGCTACTTCATGACGTGTGACACTGGCTACTTCATGACGTGTGACACTGGCTACTTCATGACGTGTGGTACTGGCTACTTCATGACGTGTGACACTGACTACTTCATGACGTGTGGCACTGGCTACTTCATGACGTGTGACACTGGCTACTTCATGACGTGTGGTACTGGCTACTTCATGACGTGTGGTACTGGCTACTTCATGACGTGTGACACTGGCTACTTCATGACGTGTGGTACTGGCTACTTCATGACGTGTGACACTGGCTACTTCATGACGTGTGACACTGACTACTTCATGACGTGTGGCACTGGCTACTTCATGACGTGTGACACTGGCTACTTCATGACGTGTGGTACTGGCTACTTCATGACGTGTGGTACTGGCTACTTCATGACGTGTGACACTGGCTACTTCATGACGTGTGACACTGACTACTTCATGACGTGTGGCACTGACTACTTCATGACGTGTGACACTGGCTACTTCATGACGTGTGACACTGGCTACTTCATGACGTGTGGCACTGGCTACTTCATGACGTGTGACACTGGCTACTTCATGACGTGTGACACTGACTACTTCATGACGTGTGGCACTGGCTACTTCATGACGTGTGACACTAGCTACTTCATGACGTGTGACACTGGCTACTTCATGACGTGTGGCACTGGCTACTTCATGACGTGTGACACTAGCTACTTCATGACGTGTGGTACTGGCTACTTCATGACGTGTGGTACTGGCTACTTCATGACGTGTGACACTAGCTACTTCATGACGTGTGGTACTGGCTACTTCATGACGTGTGGCACTGGCTACTTCATGACGTGTGACACTGGCTACTTCATGACGTGTGGTACTGGCTACTTCATGACGTGTGGTACTGGCTACTTCATGACGTGTGACACTAGCTACTTCATGACGTGTGGCACTGGCTACTTCATGACGTGTGACACTAGCTACTTCATGACGTGTGACACTAGCTACTTCATGACGTGTGACACTGACTACTTCATGACGTGTGGTACTGGCTACTTCATGACGTGTGGTACTGGCTACTTCATGACGTGTGACACTGACTACTTCATGACGTGTGGTACTGGCTACTTCATGACGTGTGACACTAGCTACTTCATGACGTGTGAAACTGACTACTTCATGACGTGTGGCACTGGCTACTTCATGACGTGTGACACTAGCTACTTCATGACGTGTGACACTGACTACTTCATGACGTGTCGTACTGGCTACTTCATGACATGTGGTACTGGCTACTTCATGACGTGTGACACTGACTACTTCATGACGTGTGGCACTGGCTACTTCCTGACGTGTGGTACTGGCTACTTCATGACGTGTGGTACTGGCTACTTCATGACGTGTGACACTAGCTACTTCATGACGTGTGGCACTGGCTACTTCATGACGTGTGACACTAGCTACTTCATGACGTGTGACACTGGCTACTTCATGACGTGTGGTACTGGCTACTTCATGACGTGTGACACTGACTACTTCATGACGTGTGGTACTGGCTACTTCATGACGTGTGACACTGGCTACTTCATGACGTGTGGTACTGGCTACTTCATGACGTGTGACACTGACTACTTCATGACGTGTGGTACTGGCTACTTCATGACGTGTGACACTGGCTACTTCATGACGTGTGACACTGACTACTTCATGACGTGTGGTACTGGCTACTTCATGACGTGTGGCACTGGCTACTTCATGACGTGTGACACTGGCTACTTCATGACGTGTGGTACTGGCTACTTCATGACGTGTGACACTGGCTACTTCATGACGTGTGGTACTGGCTACTTCATGACGTGTGACACTGGCTACTTCATGACGTGTGACACTAGCTACTTCATGACGTGTGACACTAGCTACTTCATGACGTGTGACACTGGCTACTTCATGACGTGTGACACTGGCTACTTCATGACGTGACACTGGCTACTTCATTACGTGTGACACTGACTACTTCATGACGTGTGGTACTGGCTACTTCATGACGTGTGACACTGGCTACTTCATGACGTGTGACACTAGCTACTTCATGACGTGTGACACTAGCTACTACATGACGTGTGACACTGGCTACTTCATGACGTGTGACACTAGCTACTTCATGACGTGTGACACTGACTACTTCATGACGTGTGGTACTGGCTACTTCATGACGTGTGGTACTGGCTACTTCATGACGTGTGACACTGGCTACTTCATGACGTGTGACACTGGCTACTTCATGACGTGTGACACTAGGTACTTCATGACGTGTGACACTGACTACTTCATGACGTGTGGTACTGGCTACTTCATGACGTGTGACACTAGCTACTTCATGACGTGTGACACTGACTACTTCATGACGTGTGGTACTGGCTACTTCATGACGTGTGACACTAGCTACTTCATGACGTGTGACACTAGCTACTTCATGACGTGTGACACTAGCTACTTCATGACGTGTGGTACTGGCTACTTCATGACGTGTGGTACTAGCTACTTCATGACGTGTGGTACTGGCTACTTCATGACGTGTGACACTGGCTACTTCATGACGTGTGGTACTGGCTACTTCATGACGTGTGACACTGGCTACTTCATGACGTGTGACACTGACTACTTCATGACGTGTGGTACTGGCTACTTCATGACGTGTGGTACTGGCTACTTCATGACGTGTGACACTGGCTACTTTATGACGTGTGACACTGGCTAATTCATGACGTGTGACACTAGCTACTTCATGACGTGTGACACTGACTACTTCATGACGTCTGACACTGGCTACTTCATGACGTGTGACACTGACTACTTCATGACGTGTGGTACTGGCTACTTCATGACGTGTGACACTGGCTACTTCATAACGTGTGGCACTGGCTACTTCATGACGTGACACTGGCTACTTCATGACGTGTGGTACTGGCTACTTCATGACGTGTGGTACTGGCTACTTCATGACGTGTGACACTAGCTACTTCATGACGTGTGACACTGGCTACTTCATGACGTGTGACACTGGCTACTTCATGACGTGTGACACTGGCTACTTCATGACGTGTGACACTGACTACTTCATGACGTGTGGTACTGGCTACTTCATGACGTGTGACACTGGCTACTTCATGACGTGACACTAGCTACTTCAAGACGTGTGACACTAGCTACTTCATGACGTGTGACACTGGCTACTTCATGACGTGTGACACTAGCTACTTCATGACGTGTGACACTGACTACTTCATGACGTGTGACACTGACTACTTCATGACGTGTGGTACTGGCTACTTCATGACGTGTGACACTGGCTACTTCATGACGTGTGACACTAGCTACTTCATGACGTGTGACACTGACTACTTCATGACGTGTGGCACTGGCTACTTCATGACGTGTGACACTAGCTACTTCATGACGTGTGACACTGGCTACTTCATGACGTGTGGTAGTGGCTACTTCATGACGTGTGACACTGGCTACTTCATGACGTGTGACACTAGCTACTTCATGACGTGTGACACTGGCTACTTCATGACGTGTGACAGTAGCTACTTCATGACGTGTGGTACTGGCTACTTCATGACGTGTGACACTAGCTACTTCATGACGTGTGACACTGACTACTTCATGACGTGTGGTACTGGCTACTTCATGACGTGTGACACTAGCTACTTCATGACGTGTGGCACTGGCTACTTCATGACGTGTGACACTGGCTACTTCATGACGTGTGACACTGGCTACTTCATGACGTGTGGCACTGGCTACTTCATGACGTGTGACACTGGCTACTTCATGACGTGTGACACTAGCTACTTCATGACGTGTGGTACTGGCTACTTCATGACGTGTGACACTAGCTACTTCATGACGTGTGGCACTGGCTACTTCATGACGTGTGGTACTGGCTACTTCATGACGTGTGACACTGACTACTTCATGACGTGTGGCACTGGCTACTTCATGACGTGTGGCACTGGCTACTTCATGACGTGTGACACTAGCTACTTCATGACGTGTGGCACTGGCTACTTCATGACGTGTGGTACTGGCTACTTCATGACGTGTGACACTGGCTACTTCATGACGTGTGACACTGGCTACTTCATGACGTGTGGCACTGGCTACTTCATGACGTGTGACACTAGCTACTTCATGACGTGTGGCACTGGCTACTTCATGACGTGTGACACTAGCTACTTCATGACGTGTGGTACTGGCTACTTCATGACGTGTGACACTAGCTACTTCATGACGTGTGATACTGGCTACTTCATGACGTGTGGTACTGGCTACTTCATGACGTGTGACACTGGCTACTTCATGACGTGTGACACTAGCTACTTCATGACGTGTGGCACTGGCTACTTCATGACGTGTGGTACTGGCTACTTCATGACGTGTGACACTAGCTACTTCATGACGTGTGGTACTGGCTACTTCATGACGTGTGGTACTGGCTACTTCATGACGTGTGGCACTGGCTACTTCATGACGTGTGGTACTGGCTACTTCATGACGTGTGGTACTGGCTACTTCATGACGTGTGGTACTGGCTACTTCATGACGTGTGGTACTGGCTACTTCATGACGTGTGGTACTGGCTACTTCATGACGTGTGACACTGGCTACTTCATGACGTGTGATACTGGCTACTTCATGACGTGTGGTACTGGCTACTTCATGACGTGTGGTACTGGCTACTTCATGACGTGTGGTACTGGCTACTTCATGATGTGTGACACTGGCTACTTCATGACGTGTGACACTGGCTACTTCATGACGTGTGGCACTGGCTACTTCATGACGTGTGGTACTGGCTACTTCATGATGTGTGACACTGGCTACTTCATGACGTGTGACACTGGCTACTTCATGACTTGTGGTACTGGCTACTTCATGACGTGTGACACTGGCTACTTCATGACGTGTGACACTGGCTACTTCATGACGTGTGGTACTGGCTACTTCATGACGTGTGGCACTGGCTACTTCATGACGTGTGACACTGGCTACTTCATGACGTGTGGTACTTGCTACTTCATGACGTGTGGTACTGGCTACTTCATGACGTGTGACACTAGCTACTTCATGACGTGTGGTACTGGCTACTTCATGACGTGTACTGGCTACTTCATGACGTGTGGTACTGGCTACTTCATGACGTGTGACACTGGCTACTTCATGACGTGTGGTACTGGCTACTTCATGACGTGTGGCACTGGCTACTTCATGACGTGTGGCACTGGCTACTTCATGACGTGTGACACTAGCTACTTCATGACGTGTGGTACTGGCTACTTCATGACGTGTGACACTTGCTACTTCATGACGTTAGGTACTGGCTACTTCATGACGTGTGACACTGGCTACTTCATGACGTGTGGTACTGGGTACTTCATGACGTGTGACACTGGCTACTTCATGACGTGTGGTACTGGCTACTTCATGATGTGTGACACTGACTACTTCATGACGTGTGGGACTGGCTACTGCATGACGTACTGGCTGCTTCGTGACGTGTGGTACTGGCTGCTTCATGACGTGTGGTACTGGCTGCTTCATGACGTGTAATACTGGCTGCTGCATGACGTGTGGTACTGGCAACGTCATGACGTGTGGTATTTGCTACTTCATGACGTGTGGTACTGGCTGCTTCGTGACGTGTGGTACTGGCTGCTTCATGACGTGTGGTACTGGCTGCTGCGTGACGTACTGGCTGCTTCGTGACGTGTGGTACTGGCAACGTCATGACGTGTGGTATTTGCTACTTCATGACGTGTGGTACTGGCTACGTCATGATAGTTGTGGTAGTGGCTGCGTCGTGACAGATGTGGTGCTCCACACGTGACATGAGAGGTGTGGTGTTGGACACCTGCATGGTAGGTATGAAGGATACAGGTATAATTCCTTTATGAGTTACATTATTCGTACCATTTATCTTTAGTTTCTTAAGCTGCTGCTGCTGTTGCTGTCTCTTTCTTCAGTCTGGTAGACAACTCAAAAAGTGTAAGGGGATCAGGCCTTTTCAGCAGCCTTCCTTTGTTCACAGATGATAGTACCAACAAACTCTTAGTTGTCTTCAAGAGGGAACTTGGTGAATTTCTCAAGTCAGTTGCTGACAGCTGGACTGTGGCGCACATGTTGGACTAAGTTTAGCTATCACCAACAACCTGGTTGATCAGGCACCATCTTCTGGGAGGCCTGGTCTCGGCCGGTCCCCGGGGGCGTTGACCATCCGGTACTGTCTCAAGCTAAATTCCAAGTAATATACCACCGTAATATCCACTGCAGACGATAATATTATTTATATTGTACAAGAAGTGGCTTACTGGAATAACATGATTTAAACGTCCACATATTCCAGCTGCTCCGTTATGTCTTAAGTATTGAAGAAATAATTTGTAGAATAGTGTATTAAACTTAAAGCACTCCGTGGAAAGATAAATGTAAGGAACCTGGAGATGATAAGATAACATTTGTTTGGATTTTTAACACATATCAGACATAAACAGAGATGTACACCACAGCACCGTATCATCCTTTGCGGATGATACTAGGATCTGCATGAGGCTGTCATCTGCTGAGGACGCGGTTAACCTCCAAGAAGATATAAACAAAGTTTTCCAGTGGGCAACGGTAAACAATATGATGTTCAATGAGGACAAATTCCAACTACTCCGTTATGGAAAACTGGAGGAGATAATAACTAGAACTACGGGCTCCGGCCATACAATAGAGCGGAAAAATAATGTAAGGGACCTGGGAGTAGTAATGTCTGAGGATCTCACTTTCAAGGATCACAACAGTGCCACGATCGCACGTGCAAAGAAAATGATAGGATGGATAATGAGAACTTTCAAAACGAGAGATGCCAAGCCCATGATGATCCTTTTCAAATCACTTGTTCTCTCTAGGCTGGAATACTGCTGTACATTAACATCTCCATTCAAAGCAGGTGAAATCGCAGATCTAGAAAGTGTACTGCACGTGTAAGTTCTGTCAAGCACCTAAACTACTGGGAACGCTTGGAAGCACTTGACTTGTACTCGTTGGAACGCAGGAGGGAGAGATATATCATAATCTACACTTGGAAAATCTTGGAAGGAATGGTCCCAAATCTGCACACAGAAATCACTCCCTACGAAAGTAAAAGACTGGGCAGGCGATGCAAAATGCCCCCAATAAAAAGTAGGGGCGCCATTGGTACACTAAGGGAAAACACCGTAAGTGTCCGGGGCCCAAAACTGTTCAACAGCCTCCCATCAAGCATTAGGGGAATTGCCAATAAACCCCTGGCTGCCTTCAAGAGAGAGCTGGACAGATACCTAAAGTCAGTGCCGGATCAGCCGGGCTGTGGCTCGTACGTTGGACTACGTGCAGCCAGCAGTAACAGCCTAGTTGATCAGGCCCTGATCCATCGGGAGGCCTGGTCATGGACCGGGCCGCGGGGGCGTTGATCCCCGGAATAACCTCCAGGTAACCTCCAGGGTTAGCTATCCAGGATAACCCAAGAAAGTCAGTGGGTTTTCAATCTTGTCCCCTAGGATGCGACCCACACTAGTCGACTAACACCAAGGTACCTACTTACTGCTAGGCGAACAGGGACAGCAGGTGTAAGCAACCACGCCCAGCATTTCCCTCAGTGTCGGTTATCAGACCACAGAAACATGTGTGAGGCGAGAGCGTTTTCAACCAAGCCACGGGACAGGGATCATAATAGTGTCATTATCCATATCTTTCTCTAGTCTTGAAGCAGATCAGAAGAGTCACATTACACAGAATTTGTTTAATAATATTCGTACACTGTGGGACCCATAACTTCGGAGAAGTGGATAAAAAGGCTTCAAGGAAGAATATTTGGATTTCTTCCTGAAGCCGTTTGAATATTCTACTTACCCTACCACCCCATCTTTTCATTCTTTTTTACCAATACGTATATTTTATTACATAATATGGTACAAAAGATTTAAGAGCTACATTGTTGATATAAAGATGGCATACACAGTATGTGAAGTGTGAGAAATACATGTCTAGTACATATTGTTACGTGTTTGTCACTGATGATAAGGCGAAAATCTCATCCAGTCCTCAGAGCTGGGGCGTGTGCCCATAATACAGCAGGCATTACCCCACTGAACAGCAGCACTGAGTCGCTGGAACAGAAAACTAGCTGCCCTGGGATCCCTAGTTGCCCTGATGAGTCTTTTGCCTAGCTCCTTAAGGAACTTAGATGCACACTTTCCCCATGAGCCAAGGGTTTCCGAGCCTATGGGAATAGACATATAATGATGGGCAAGTTCTCCGTAATTTCTAGACTTCCGGGACTCCCGAAGCTGGCAGCTGCCCCTCCTTCCTCCCTGGTGTATTGGAGATAGGTATCAGCAAAGGTAGATGCACATGTGTAGTCCCACACCACCTGCTTGCCGTCTGTCCAGGCTTGAAGGGTGATACCATCTGGACGCTTTTGGCTGCCATCAGATCTGCATGGCTGGGGTGGCTCCCTTACTGCTGGGCATCCGGCTGTTGTGAGGCTCCTCATGATAATGTTATTAACCTCCTCATGTCTTGCAATCTTTCCCTCGAATTTACGGCACACAAGACCATGGTACCCGAATCGGTCTGCTGCTTCACTGCCACAAATACACCTGTGTTCGGCGAGAATAGGGGCGGCAAGTCGAAGGGCAACACCGATACGGATGGTCTATGGGTCGAGGCGTGTGCCAAGGCTGGAGTTGGGAACAGCCAGCAGAAAGTCCCCTGCGTGAGGAGCTTTCACTGTTAGGAGACGGGCTCTATCCTTCCTCGACACACTCCGAAGCATTTCTGAGGCTATGTTCACTACTGGGCCATCCCAGTGCGACTGTCTGTAGTTGTTGGGGGGAGCAGATCTGGTTTCAGAGCTCGTTAGATTATCCCAGATCATGGCTTCATCAGTGAACCTCTGGTCCTGAATTCCAGTCTTGTCCCTAAGATATTCAGGGAGAATCACTGATACAACCCCTCTGGATGCAACGCATGAGGACAGAAAAGCAGGCACCACACTCTGTGATGACTTGCGGACACCAATGCCTCCTAGTCTGACTGGAAGTGTAGCTTGGTCCCACTGCCCATCTTCTAGGGTAAGGTTAAGTACTTTTGTAAAAATCTGCCTCAAGATACTGTCATATTCGTGCAGTATAAGATTATCATATGAAGGTGCACATCTTAGGAAATATGTCAACCTGGGCGGACTCAAGCACTTTGTCAGAAGGTACAAGGCATCGTAGGTGTCAAGATTGCCTATTCGTTGTTCCATTCTTCTCTACTCTTCCAGTTTCTTCCCGAGAATTGTGTCCCAATGGCATCGCTTCCCAGAGGTGCTCCAAGCAAGACGCTGTTTGTGGGGGCAATGACTGATGCTCCTGGTAGTTTTTATCTCGCTGCATTTATCACTTGTTGATAAAATGAGATGATTTCACATTTGGATGTATTCAGGATGAGACCCATTTCCTGTCCCCGTGTCATCGCCTGTATAAGATCATCTGGAAGGGACTCCTTTGTACCTGCTAGTGTGCCATCATACAGGAACCAGATGTTTAGCTCACTGGTCAGTCTGACTCTGATTTCCCTAACTGCTATACAGAAGAGAAATGGTACGAGAGGATTCCCTTGCTGGTCACCCTCTGATGATGTGATTTCATGCTCTCCTAACAGAAGCATTGATTCCTTGCTATATCCAGCTGAAACAAAAGGGAAGAGACCAGGGAAATGTTCTTGTACAGCTCCTAATACCAAGTCTCTACTCAGGAGATTAAATGCATTCTTGAAATCTAATTTTACCACTGCATTGTGCTCGGGTAGATTGTTGATACATGCCCTTGTACATTATAACTTACACATTCCAAAATCAATGCAGACCTTCCTTTGATTAAAGACATTTAAAAAAATAGCAAATTGTCACTTATTCGACCCGATAACTGTCCCAACCTTCTAAATAATGATACATCGGTGATGAAAGTTTGAAGCCGATCGGAAGGTTTGTCAAGTTATTGGTAACGATCTAAACAAAATTGAGCAGAGGGCAGCCGCAAATGCCAATAATTGTATAACATTTTCCCTAGTTACAGTGAGCCAGGGTTGAAAATTTGAAGCCTATTAGATGAGGCATTCTCAAGTTATAAACTAAAATATTAAATTAGACCCCACCTCCCTGGTTATTTTCAAGAATAACTTGATCAAGCAGACTGTGCTTTTTATGTTGGAGTGTATGTAGTGAGCATCACCACCACTGTTAAAGAGGTTCATAAGAGGTTCATAAGGCTGTTGTTGCTATTGCAACTACTGCTTCTGACTGCGTTGCTGCTGCTGCTGATGATGATGATGATGATGCTGATACTACTGGTGATGATGCTGATACTACTGGTGATGATGCTGATACTACTGGTGATGATGCTGATACTACTGGTGATGATGCTGATACTACTGGTGATGATGCTGATACTACTGGTGATGATGCTGATACTACTGGTGATGATGCTGATACTACTGGTGATGATGCTGATACTACTGGTGATGATGCTGATACTACTGGTGATGATGCTGATACTACTGGTGATGATGCTGATACTACTGGTGATGATGCTGATACTACTGGTGATGATGCTGATACTACTGGTGATGATGCTGATACTACTGGTGATGATGCTTATACTACTGGTGATGATGCTGATACTACTGGTGATGATGCTGATACTACTGGTGATGATGCTGATACTACTGGTGATGATGCTGATACTACTGGTGATGATGCTGATACTACTGGTGATGATGCTGATACTACTGGTGATGATGCTGATACTACTGGTGATGATGCTGATACTACTGGTGATGATGCTGATACTACTGGTGATGATGCTGATACTACTGGTGATGATGCTGATACTACTGGTGATGATGCTGATACTACTGGTGATAATGATGCTGATACTACTGGTGATGATGCTGATACTACTGGTGATAATGATGCTGATACTACTGGTGATGATGCTTATACTACTGGTGATGATGCTGATACTACTGGTGATGATGCTGATACTACTGGTGATGATGCTTATACTACTGGTGATAATGATGCTGATACTACTGGTGATGATGCTGATACTACTGGTGATGATGATACTACTGGTGATGATGCTGATACTACTGGTGATGATGCTGATACTACTGGTGATGATGCTTATACTACTGGTGATGATGCTGATACTACTGGTGATGATGCTGATACTACTGGTGATGATGCTTATACTACTGGTGATAATGATGCTGATACTACTGGTGATGATGCTGATACTACTGGTGATGATGCTGATACTACTGGTGATGATGCTGATACTACTGGTGATGATGCTTATACTACTGGTGATGATGCTGATACTACTGGTGATGATGCTTATACTACTGGTGATAATGATGCTGATACTACTGGTGATGATGCTGATACTACTGGTGATAATGATGCTGATACTACTGGTGATGATGCTGATACTACTGGTGATGATGCTGATACTACTGGTGATGATGCTGATACTACTGGTGATGATGCTGATACTACTGGTGATGATGCTGATACTACTGGTGATGATGCTGATACTACTGGTGATGATGCTGATACTACTGGTGATGATGCTGATACTACTGGTGATGATGCTTATACTACTGGTGATAATGATGCTGATACTACTGGTGATGATGCTGATACTACTGGTGATAATGATGCTGATACTACTGGTGATGATGCTGATACTACTGGTGATGATGCTGATACTACTGGTGATGATGCTGATACTACTGGTGATGATGCTGATACTACTGGTGATGATGCTGATACTACTGGTGATGATGCTGATACTACTGGTGATGATGCTGATACTACTGGTGATGATGCTGATACTACTGGTGATGATGCTGATACTACTGGTGATGATGCTGATAATACTGGTGATGATGCTTATACTACTGGTGATGATGCTGATACTACTGGTGATAATGATGCTGATACTACTGGTGATAATGATGCTGATACTACTGGTGATGATGCTGATACTACTGGTGATGATGCTGATACTACTGGTGATGATGCTGATACTACTGGTGATGATAATGATGCTGATACTACTGGTGATGATGCTGATACTACTGGTGATGATGCTGATACTACTGGTGATAATGATGCTGATACTACTGGTGATGATGCTGATACTACTGGTGATGATGCTGATACTACTGGTGATGATAATGATGCTGATACTACAGCTACTGCTGGGTGTCTGCGGCCGCCGCTGCCTCCTCTTCCGGCGCCTCATCTTCTTTCACTGTTCCTTTTTTACCTCCTTTCTGATTCTAGTCTTGCCAGTGGATAACAGTTGTGTTGACGGTAGTAGTAGTTAGTAGTGTGGTGGCGGCGGCCGGTGCGAGGGAGGTTAGTAGTGTGGTGGCGGCGGCAGGTGCAAGTGAGGTTAGTAGTGTGGTGGCGGCGGCGGCCGGTGCGAGGGAGGTTAGTAGTGTGGTGGCGGCGGCCGGTGCAAGTGAGGTTAGTAGTGTAGTGGCGGCGGCAGGTGCAAGTGAGGTTAGTAGTGTGGTGGCGGCGGCGGCCGGTGCGAGGGAGGTTAGTGTGGTGGCGGCGGCCGGTGCGAGGGAGGTTAGTAGTGTGGTGGCGGCGGCCGGTGCGAGGGAGGTTAGTAGTGTGGTGGCGGCGGCAGGTGCAAGTGAGGTTAGTAGTGTGGTGGCGGCGGCGGCAGGTGCGAGTGAGGTTAGTAGTGTGATAGTGGCGGCAGGTGCGAGGGAGGTTAGTAGTGTGGTAGGTGCAAGGGAGGTTAGTAGTGTGGTAGGTGCGAGGGAGGTTAGTAGTGTGGCAGGTGCGAGGGAGGTTAGTAGTGTGGCAGGTGCTAGGAGGTTAGTGGTGTGGCAGGTGCGAGGGAGGTTAGTGGTGTGGCAGGTGCGAGGGAGGTTAGTAGTTTGGCAGGTGCGAGGAGGTTAGTAGTGTGGCAGGTGCGAGGAGGTTAGTAGTGTGACAGGTGCGAGGGAGGTTAGTGTGGCAGATGCGAGGAGGTTAGTAGTGTGGCAGGTGCAAGGAGGTTAGTAGTGTGCTGGTGCGAGGAGGTTAGTCTTGTGGCAGGTGCGAGGGAGGTTAGTAGTGTGGCAGGTGCGAGGGAGGTTAGTAGTGTGGCAGGTGCGAGGAAGTTAGTGGTGTGGCAGGTGCGAGGGAGGTTAGTAGTGTGGCAGGTGCGAGGGAGGTTAGTAGTGTGGCAGGTGCGAGGGAGGTTAGTAGTGTGATAGTGGCGGCAGGTGCGAGTGAGGTAAGTAGTGTGGCAGGTGCAAGGGAGGTTAGTGGTGTGGCAGGTGCGAGGGAGGTTAGTGGTGTGGCAAGTGCGAGGGAGGTTAGTGGTGTGGCTGGTGCGAGGAGCTTACTAGTGTGGCAGGTGCGAGGAGGTTAGTAGTGTGGCAGGTGCGAGGAGGTTAGTATTGTGGCAGGTGCGAGGGAGGTTAGTATTGTGGCAGGTGCGAGGGAGGTTAGTAGTGTGGCTGGTGCGAGGAGGTTAGTAGTGTGGCTGGTGCGAGGAGGTTAGTAGTGTGGCAGGTGCGAGGAGGATAGTGGTGTGGCAGGTGCGAGGGAAGTTAGTAGTGTGGCAGGTGCGAGGAGGTTAGTAGTGTGGCAGGTGCAGGAGGTTAGTAGTGTGGCAGGTGCGAGGGAGGTTAGTAGTGTGGCAGGTGCGAGGAGGTTAGTAGTGTGACATGTGCGAGGGAGGTTAGTAGTGTGGCAGGTGCGAGGAGGTTAGTGGTGTGGCAGGTACGAGGAGGTTAGTAGTGTGGCAGGTGCTAGGGAGGTTAGTAGTGTGGCAGGTGCGAGGAGGTTAGTAGTGTGGCAGGTGCGAGGGAGGTTAGTAGTGTGGCAAGTGCGAGGAGGTTAGTAGTGTGGCAGGTGCGAGGGAGGTTAGTAGTGTGGCAGGTGCGAGGAGGTTAGTAGTGTGGCAAGTGCGAGGAGGTTAGTAGTGTGGAAGGTGAGAGGGAGGTTAGTAGTGTGGCAGGTGCGAGGAGGTTAGTGGTGTGGCAGGTGCGAGGAGGTTAGTAGTGTGGCAGGTGCGAGGGAGGTTAGTAGTGTGGCAGGTGCGAGGAGGTTAGTAGTGTGGCAGGTGCGAGGGAGGTTAGTAGTGTGGCAGGTGCGATGAGGTTAGTAGTGTGGCAGGTGCGAGGAGGTTAGTAGTGTGGAAGGTGAGAGGGAGGTTAATAGTGTGGCAGGTGCGAGGAGGTTAGTGGTGTGGCAGGTGCGAGGAGGTTAGTAGTGTGGCAGGTGCGAGGGAGGTTAGTAGTGTGGCAGGTGCAAGGAGGTTAGTAGTGTGGCAGGTGCGAGGAGGTTAGTAGTGTGGCAGGTGCGAGGGAGGTTAGTAGTGTGGCAGGTGCGATGAGGTTAGTAGTATGGCAGGTGCAAGGAGGTTAGTAGTGTGGCAGGTGCGAGGAGGTTAGTAGTGTGGCAGGTGCGAGGGAGGTTAGTAGTGTGGCAGGTGCGAAGGAGGTTAGTAGTGTGGCAGGTGCGAGGGAGGTTAGTAGTGTGGCAGGTGCAAGGAGGTTAGTAGTGTGGCAGGTGCGAGGAGGTTAGTAGTGTAGCAGGTGCGAGGGAGGTTAGTAGTGTGGCAGGTGCGATGAGGTTACTAGTGTGGCAGGTGCAAGGGAGGTTAGTAGTGTGGCAGGTGCGAGGAGGTTAGTAGTGTGGCAGGTGCGATGGAGGTTAGTAGTGTGGCAGGTGCAAGGGAGGTTAGTAGTGTGGCAGGTGCGAGGAGGTTAGTAGTGTGGCAGGTGCGAGGGAGGTTAGTAGTGTGGCAGGTGCGAGGGAGGTTAGTAGTGTGGCATGTGTGAGGGAGGTTAGTAGTGTGGCAGGTGCGAGGAGGTTAGTGGTGTGGCAGGTGCGAGGATGTTAGTAGTGTGGCGGGTGCGAGGGAGGGTAGTAGTGTGGCAGGTGGGAAGGAGGTTAGTAGTGTGGCAGGTGCAAGGGAGGTTAGTAGTGTGGCAGGCGCGAGGAAGTTAGTAGTGTGGCAGGTGCGAGGAGGTTGGTAGTGTGGTAGGTGCGAGGGAGGTTAGTAATGTGGCAGGTGGGAGGGAGGTTAGTAGTGTGGCAGGTGCGAGGGAGGTTAATAGTGTGGCAGGTGCGAGGAGGTTAGTAGTGTGGCAGGTGCGAGGAGGTTAGTAGTGTGGTAGGTGCGAGGGAGGTTAGTAGTGTGGCAGGTGCGAGGAGGTTAGTAGTGTGGCAGGTGCGAGGAGGTTAGTAGTGTGGCAGGTGCGAGGGAGGCTAGTAGTGTGGCAGGTGCGAGGGAGGTTAGTAGTGTGGCAGGTGCGAGGAGGTTAGTAGTGTGGCAGGTGCGAGGGAGGTTAGTAGTGTGGCAGGTGGGAGGGAGGTTAGTAGTGTGACAGGTGCGAGGGAGGTTAGTAGTGTGGCAGGTGCGAGGGAGGTTAGTAGTGTGATAGTGGCAGCAGGTGCGAGTGAGGTTAGTAGTGTGGCAGGTGCGAGGGAGGTTAGTGGCAGGTGCGAGGGAGGTTAGTGGTGTGGCAGTTGCGAGGGAGGTTAGTGGTGTGGCAGGTGCGAGGGAGGTTAGTGGTGTGGCAGGTGGGAGGGAGGTTAGTGGTGTGGCAGGTGGGAGGGAGGTTAGTGGTGTGGCTGGTGCGAGGAGCTTACTAGTGTGGCAGGTGCGAGGAGGTTAGTAGTGTGGCAGGTGCGAGGAGGTTAGTATTGTGGCAGGTGCGAGGGAGGTTAGTAGTGTGGCTGGTGCTAGGAGGTTAGTGGTGTGGCAAGTGCGAGGAGGTTAGTAGTGTGGCATGTGTGAGGGAGGTTAGTAGTGTGGCAGGTGCAGGAGGTTAGTAGTGTGGCAGGTGCGAGGGAGGTTAGTGGTGTGGCAGGTGCGAGGAGGTTAGTAGTGTGGCAGGTGCAGGAGGTTAGTAGTGTGGCAGGTGCGAGGGAGGTTAGTAGTGTGGGAGGTGCGAGGTTAGTAGTGTGAAATGTGCGAGGGAGGTTAGTAGTGTGGCAGGTGCGAGGAGGTTAGTAGTGTGGCAGGTGCTAGGGAGGTTAGTAGTGTGGCAGGTGCGAGGAGGTTAGTAGTGTGGCAGGTGCAAGGGAGGTTAGTAGTGTGGCAGGTGCGAGGAGGTTAGTAGTGTGGCAGGTGCGAGGAGGTTAGTAGTGTGGCAGGTGCGAGGGAGGTTGGTAGTGTAGCATGTGTTAGGGAGGTTAGTAGTGTGGCAGGTGCGAGGAGGTTAGTAGTGTGGCATGTGCGAGGGAGGTTAGTTTGTGTGGCAGGTGCGAGGAGGTTAGTCGTGTGGCAAGTGCGAGGAGGTTAGTAGTGTGGCAGGTGAGAGGGATGTTAGTCGTGTGGCTGGTGCGAGGAGGTTAGTGGTGTGGCAGGTGCGAGGAGGTTAGTGGTGTGGCAGGTGCAAGGAGGTTAGTAGTGTGGCAGGTGCGAGGAGGTTAGTGGTGTGGCAGGTGCGAGGGAGGTTAGTAGTGTGGCAGGTGCGATGAGGTTAGTAGTGTGGCAGGTGCAAGGGAGGTTAGTAGTGTGGCAGGTGCAAGGAGGTTAGTAGTGTGGCAGGTGCGAGGGAGGTTAGTAGTGTGGCAGGTGCAAGGAGGTTAGTAGTGTGGCAGGTGCGAGGAGGTTAGTAGTGTGGCAGGTGCGAGGGAGGTTAGTAGTGTGGCAGGTGCGATGAGGTGTGGCAGGTGTAGTGTGGTAGGCGCGAGGAGGTTAGTAGTGTGGTAGGTGCGAGGTTAGTAGTGTGGTAGGTGCGAGGGTAGTGTGGCAGGTAGTTAGTAGTGTGGCAGGTGCGAGGGAGGTTAGTAGTGTGGCAGGTGCGAGAGGTTAGTAGTGTGGCAGGTACGAGGGAGGTTAGTAGTGTGGCAGGAGCGAGGGAGTTTAGTAGTGTGGAAGGTGCGAGGAGGTTAGTTGTGTGGCAGGTGCGAGGATGTTAGTAGTGTGGCGGGTGCGAGTTAGTAGTGTGGCAGGTGCAGAAGGGAGGTTAGTAGTGTGGCAGGTGCGAGGAGGTTAGAAGTGTGGCAGTGCGAGTGTAGTGTGGTAGGTGCGAGGGAGGTTAGTAGTGTGGTAGGTGCGAGGAGAGTAGTTAGTAGTGTGGGCAGGTGCGAGGGAGGTTAGTAGTGTGGCAGGTGCGAGGGAGGTTAGTAGTGTGGCAGGTGCGAGGAGGTTAGTAGTGTGGCAGGTGCGAGGGAGCTTAGTTGTGTGGCAGGTGCGAGGAGGTTAGTAGTGTGGTAGGCGCGAGGGAGGTTAGTAGTGTGGTAGGCGCGAGGGAGGTTAGTAGTGTGGTAGGTGCGAGGGAGGTTAGTAGTGTGGCAGGTGTGAGGGAGGTTAGTAGTGTGGCAGGTGCGAGGGAGGTTAGTAGTGTGGTAGGTGCGAGGGAGGTTAGTAGTGTGGTAGGTGCGAGGGAGGTTAGTAGTGTGGCAGGTGCGAGGGAGGTTAGTAGTGTGGCAGGTGCGAGGGAGGTTAGTAGTGTGGCAGGTGCGAGGGAGGTTAGTAGTGTGGCAGGTGCGAGGGAGGTTAGTAGTGTGGCAGGTGCGAGGGAGGTTAGTAGTGTGGTAGGTGCGAGGGAGGTTAGTAGTGTGGTAGGTGCGAGGGAGGTTAGTAGTGTGGTAGGTGCGAGGGAGGTTAGTAGTGTGGTAGGTGCGAGGGAGGTTAGTAGTGTGGTAGGTGCGAGGGAGGTTAGTAGTGTGGCAGGTGCGAGGGAGGTTAGTAGTGTGGCAGGTGCGAGGGAGGTTAGTAGTGTGGCAGGTGCGAGGGAGGTTAGTAGTGTGGCAGGTGCGAGGGAGGTTAGTAGTGTGGTAGGTGCGAGGGAGGTTAGTAGTGTGGTAGGTGCGAGGGAGGTTAGTGGTGTGGCAGGTGCGAGGGAGGTTAGTAGTGTGGCAGGTGCGAGGGAGGTTAGTAGTGTGGTAGGTGCGAGGGAGGTTAGTAGTGTGGTAGGTGCGAGGGAGGTTAGTAGTGTGGTAGGTGCGAGGGAGGTTAGTAGTGTGGTAGGTGCGAGGGAGGTTAGTAGTGTGGTAGGTGCGAGGGAGGTTAGTAGTGTGGCAGGTGCGAGGGAGGTTAGTAGTGTGGCAGGTGCGAGGGAGGTTAGTAGTGTGGTAGGTGCGAGGGAGGTTAGTAGTGTGGCAGGTGCGAGGGAGGTTAGTAGTGTGGTAGGTGCGAGGGAGGTTAGTAGTGTGGTAGGTGCGAGGGAGGTTAGTAGTGTGGTAGGTGCGAGGGAGGTTAGTAGTGTGGCAGGTGCGAGGGAGGTTAGTAGTGTGGCAGGTGCGAGGGAGGTTAGTAGTGTGGCAGGTGCGAGGGAGGTTAGTAGTGTGGTAGGTGCGAGGGAGGTTAGTAGTGTGGCAGGTGCGAGGGAGGTTAGTAGTGTGGTAGGTGCGAGGGAGGTTAGTAGTGTGGTAGGTGCGAGGGAGGTTAGTAGTGTGGTAGGTGCGAGGGAGGTTAGTAATGTGGCAGGTGCGAGGGAGGTTAGTAGTGTGGTAGGTGCGAGGGAGGTTAGTAGTGTGGCAGGTGCGAGGGAGGTTAGTAGTGTGGCAGGTGCGAGGGAGGTTAGTAGTGTGGTAGGTGCGAGGGAGGTTAGTAGTGTGATATGTGCGAGGGAGGTTAGTAGTGTGGTAGGTGCGAGGGAGGTTAGTAGTGTGATATGTGCGAGGGAGGTTAGTAGTGTGGCAGGTGCGAGGGAGGTTAGTAGTGTGGTAAGTGCGAGGGAGGTTAGTAGTGTGGTAGGTGCGAGGGAGGTTAGTAGTGTGGTAGGTGCGAGGGAGGTTAGTAGTGTGATATGTGCGAGGGAGGTTAGTAGTGTGGCAGGTGCGAGGGAGGTTAGTAGTGTGGTAAGTGCGAGGGAGGTTAGTAGTGTGGTAGGTGCGAGGGAGGTTAGTAGTGTGGTAGGTGCGAGGGAGGTTAGTAGTGTGATATGTGCGAGGGAGGTTAGTAGTGTGGCAGGTGCGAGGGAGGTTAGTAGTGTGGTAAGTGCGAGGGAGGTTAGTAGTGTGGTAGGTGCGAGGGAGGTTAGTAGTGTGGTAGGTGCGAGGGAGGTTAGTAGTGTGGCAAGTGCGAGGGAGGTTAGTGGTGTGGCAGGTGCGAGGGAGGTTAGTGTGGTAGGTGCGAGGGAGGTTAGTAGTGTGGTAGGTGCGAGGGAGGTTAGTAGTGTGGTAGGTGCGAGGGAGGTTAGTAGTGTGGTAGGTGCGAGGGAGGTTAGTAGTGTGGTAGGTGCGAGGGAGGTTAGTAGTGTGGTAGGTGCGAGGGAGGTTAGTAGTGTGGCAGGTGCGAGGGAGGTTAATAGTGTGGCAGGTGCGAGGGAGGTTAGTAGTGTGGTAGGTGCGAGGGAGGTTAGTAGTGTGGTAGGTGCGAGGGAGGTTAGTAGTGTGGCAGGTGCGAGGGAGGTTAGTAGTGTGGTAGGTGCGAGGGAGGTTAGTAGTGTGGTAGGTGCGAGGGAGGTTAGTAGTGTGGTAGGTGCGAGGGAGGTTAGTAGTGTGGTAGGTGCGAGGGAGGTTAGTAGTGTGGCAGGTGCGAGGGAGGTTAGTAGTGTGGTAGGTGCGAGGGAGGTTAGTAGTGTGGCAGGTGCGAGGGAGGTTAGTAGTGTGGCAGGTGCGAGGGAGGTTAGTAGTGTGGTAGGTGCGAGGGAGGTTAGTAGTGTGATATGTGCGAGGGAGGTTAGTAGTGTGGCAGGTGCGAGGGAGGTTAGTAGTGTGGTAAGTGCGAGGGAGGTTAGTAGTGTGGTAGGTGCGAGGGAGGTTAGTAGTGTGGTAGGTGCGAGGGAGGTTAGTAGTGTGATATGTGCGAGGGAGGTTAGTAGTGTGGCAGGTGCGAGGGAGGTTAGTAGTGTGGTAAGTGCGAGGGAGGTTAGTAGTGTGGTAGGTGCGAGGGAGGTTAGTAGTGTGGTAGGTGCGAGGGAGGTTAGTAGTGTGATATGTAGCGAGGGAGGTTAGTAGTGTGGGAGGTGCGAGGGAGGTTAGTAGTGTGGTAAGTGCGAGGGAGGTTAGTAGTGTGGTAGGTGCGAGGGAGGTTAGTAGTGTGGTAGGTGCGAGGGAGGTTAGTAGTGTGGCAAGTGCGAGGGAGGTTAGTGGTGTGGCAGGTGCGAGGGAGGTTAGTGTGGTAGGTGCGAGGGAGGTTAGTAGTGTGGTAGGTGCGAGGGAGGTTAGTAGTGTGGTAGGTGCGAGGGAGGTTAGTAGTGTGGTAGGTGCGAGGGAGGTTAGTAGTGTGGTAGGTGCGAGGGAGGTTAGTAGTGTGGTAGGTGCGAGGGAGGTTAGTGGTGTGGCAGGTGCGAGGGAGGTTAGTAGTGTGGCAGGTGCGAGGGAGGTTAGTAGTGTGGTAGGTGCGAGGGAGGTTAGTAGTGTGGCAGGTGCGAGGGAGGTTAGTAGTGTGGCAGGTGCGAGGGAGGTTAGTAGTGTGGCAGGTGCGAGGGAGGTTAGTAGTGTGGTAGGTGCGAGGGAGGTTAGTAGTGTGGCAGGTGTGAGGGAGGTTAGTAGTGTGGCAGGTGCGAGGGAGGTTAGTAGTGTGGCAGGTGCGAGGGAGGTTAGTAGTGTGGTAGGTGTGAGGGAGGTTAGTAGTGTGGCAGGTGCGAGGGAGGTTAGTAGTGTGGTAGGTGCGAGGGAGGTTAGTAGTGTGGTAGGTGCGAGGGAGGTTAGTAGTGTGGCAGGTGTGAGGGAGGTTAGTAGTGTGGCAGGTGTGAGGGAGGTTAGTGTGGCAGGTGTGAGGGAGGTTAGTGTGGTAGGTGCGAGGGAGGTTAGTGTGGTAGGTGTGAGGGAGGTTAGTAGTGTGGCAGGTGTGAGGGAGGTTAGTGTGGCAGGTGTGAGGGAGGTTAGTGTGGTAGGTGCGAGGGAGGTTAGTAGTGTGGTAGGTGTGAGGGAGGTTAGTGTGGCAGGTGTGAGGGAGGTTAGTAGTGTGGCAGGTGTGAGGGAGGTTAGTGTGGCAGGTGTGAGGGAGGTTAGTGTGGTAGGTGTGAGGGAGGTTAGTAGTGTGGCAGGTGTGAGGGAGGTTAGTGTGGCAGGTGTGAGGGAGGTTAGTGTGGTAGGTGTGAGGGAGGTTAGTAGTGTGGCAGGTGTGAGGGAGGTTAGTGTGGCAGGTGTGAGGGAGGTTAGTGTGGTAGGTGCGAGGGAGGTTAGTAGTGTGGTAGGTGCGAGGGAGGTTAGTAGTGTGGTAGGTGCGAGGGAGGTTAGTAGTGTGGTAGGTGCCAGGGAGGTTAGTACTCACAGTGAAGCAGCGATCAACTTGAAATATGTATGAGGCGATAGAGACGTGCATGCTATTAGGGGGGAGGGGGTGAACACCTGCTACTTGCCTCATCCCTCAACTCTCCATCCTCATCCCTCCCCTCTCCATCCTTATCCCTCTCCTCTCCATCCTCATCCCTCACTTCTCCATCCTTATCCCTCTCCTCTCCATCCTCATCCCTCACTTCTCCATCCTTATCCCTCTCCTCTCCATCCTCATCCCTCACCTCTCCATCCTCATCCCTCACCTCTCCATCCTCATCCTTCACCTCTCCATCCTCATCCCTCATCTCTCCATCCTCATCCCTCACATCTCCATCTTCATCCCTCCTCTCTTCATCCTCATCCCTCTCCCAGTCCTCATCCCTCACCTCCCAGTCCTCATCCTTCCCCTCCCCAGCCACAGTGTTCTACTCTCCTTTAAGTTTATTCTGTTTTTTAATTGTTTACTAAACGTAATTGGGTAGAGAGCAGTATGCTGCCGCTGCTGCTGCTGCCGCCGCCGCCGCCGCCGCCGCCGCCGCCGCCGCCGCCGCCGCCGCTTTCCTCACTAGTGCTAAGGAAAGTTATTTGCTAGGTTGCGTCGCACAAATCTTGATACCTTTCACCCACAGCTCCAAGACCACCCTTGTGTGACCTAGTCATGACTAGGTGTTAATTAATCATGACTAGATGTTAACTAGTCGTGACTAGGTGTTACCTAGTCATGACCTAGTCTAGTAAGGGATTGGTGTGACCTAGCCTGGTGAGTGACTTTCATGGTGTGACCTTGCCTGGTGACAGTAACCTTCATGGTGTAACCTTGCCTGGTGACAGTAACCTTCATGGTGTGACCTTGCCTGGTGACAGTAACCTTCATGGTGTGACTTTTCCTTGTGACAGTGACCTTCAAGGTGTGACCTTGCCTGGTGACAGTGACCTTCATGGTGTGACCTTGCTTGGTGACAGTAACCTTCATGGTGTGACTTTGACTTGTGACAGTGACCTTCAAGGTGTGACCTTGCTTGGTGACTGACCTTCATGGTGTGACCTAGCCTGGTGACACTGACCTTATCTGTTGACAGTGATCTTCATAGTTGACCTTGCTTGGTGACTGACCTTCATGGTGTGACCTAGCCTGGTGAGTGACCTTCATGGTGTGACCTTGCCTGGTGACAGTAACCTTCATGGTGTAACCTTGCCTGGTGACAGTAACCTTCATGGTGTGACTTTACCTTGTGACAGTGACCTTCAAGGTGTGACCTTGCTTGGTGACTGACCTTCATGGTGTGACCTAGCCTGGTGACACTGACCTTATCTGGTGACAGTGATCTTCATAGTATGACCTTGCCTGGTGACTGACCTTCATGGTGTGACCTAGCCTGGTGACAGTGACCTTCATGGTGTGACCTAGCCTGGTGACAGTGACCTTCATGGTATGACCATGCCTTGACAAATTAAAACAGGAACGAGATGCCTCTTGATTTTTTTTCACTTGATGCCTGGTGGTGTAAATAGGAGGTGTGTTGGTGCGGGTACCAAGGTACCACACTGCCTTCTGGCACTTGTCATCTACTTATCAGCCTCCCTGTGGCTACACCTCTGTTCAGAGTTTGCTACAATACTCACACATCTGCAACACAATTCCTTCAAGGAAGGTTCCTTGATGTTGGTGAGGGGCTCTTGATTTAGGGAATTGGATCTGTGCTCCAGTTCCCCGAATTAAGCCTGAATTCAGCCTTCCACATCCCCCCCTAGGCGCTGTATAATCCTCCGGGTTTAGCGCTTCCCCTTGGTTATAATAATAATGCAACACAATTGTCCTCAAAGATTTGTTAATTCAGTTAAACTGTGAATTAACGAAAGATCCTGGACTTTATCTTAACAAAGTAAATGCGATAGTAATTGTGGACAAGGTAGATTATAGAGAAAAAAAGAACATGTTATTAGAAGACGGGGAAACTTACGTGCCTCTTAAGGCCTGGTTGGCCAGGCTAGCACTAGACGAGCCTGGCCCATGGCCGGGCTCCGGGAGTAGTGAAACTCTCGAAACTCATCACAGGTATCATTAAGGTAGAAGGTATATTTATGATGTTATTGATTGTATACGATTCCGATACGTTGATGAAAACACATGCAAGCCATGGATAACACTTATATACCAGCAAGCCATGGATAACACATACCAGCAAGCCATGGATAACACTTATATACCAGCAAGCCATGGATAACACGTACCAGCAAGCCATGGATAACACTTATATACCAGCAAGCCATGGATAACATGTACCAGCAAGCCATGGATAACACTTATATACCAGCAAGCCATGGATAACACATACCAGCAAGCCATGGATAACACTTATATACCAGCAAGCCATGGATAACACGTACCAGCAAGCCATGGATAACACTTATATACCAGCAAGCCATGGATAACACGTACCAGCAAGCCATGGATAACACTTATATACCAGCAAGCCATGGATAACATGTACCAGCAAGCCATGGATAACACTTATATACCAGCAAGCCATGGATAACATGTACCAGCAAGCCATGGATAACACTTATATACCAGCAAGCCATGGATAACACTTATATACCAGCAAGCCATGGATAACACTTATATACCAGCAAGCCATGGATAACACTTATATACCAGCAAGCCATGGATAACGTGTACCAGCAAGCCATGGATAACATGTACCAGCAAGCCATGGATAACACGTACCAGCAAGCCATGGATAACACTTATATACCAGCAAGCCATGGATAACACTTATGTACCAGCAAGCCATGGATAACACTTATATACCAGCAAGCCATGGATAACATGTACCAGCAAGACATGGATAACACGTACCAGCAAGCCATGGATAACACTTATATACCAGCAAGCCATGGATAACACTTATATACCAGCAAGCCATGGATAACATGTACCAGCAAGCCATGGATAACACTTATATACCAGCAAGCCATGGATAACATGTACCAGCAAGCCATGGATAACACTTATATACCAGCAAGCCATGGATAACACTTATATACCAGCAAGCCATGGATAACACTTATATACCAGCAAGCCATGGATAACACTTATATACCAGCAAGCCATGGATAACACTTATATACCAGCAAGCCATGGATAACACTTATATACCAGCAAGCCATGGATAACACTTATATACCAGCAAGCCATGGATAACACTTAT
This sequence comes from Cherax quadricarinatus, assembly GCF_038502225.1. Classification (NCBI taxonomy): domain Eukaryota; kingdom Metazoa; phylum Arthropoda; class Malacostraca; order Decapoda; family Parastacidae; genus Cherax; species Cherax quadricarinatus. The sequence continues at coordinate 24,503,652 of NC_091326.1, forward strand.
ATACCAGCAAGCCATGGATAACATGTACCAGCAAGCCATGGATAACACTTATATACCAGCAAGCCATGGATAACATGTACCAGCAAGCCATGGATAACACGTACCAGCAAGCCATGGATAACACTTATATACCAGCAAGCCATGGATAACACTTATATACCAGCAAGCCATGGATAACACTTATATACCAGCAAGCCATGGATAACACTTATATACCAGCAAGCCATGGATAACACTTATATACCAGCAAGCCATGGATAACACTTATATACCAGCAAGCCATGGATAACACTTATATACCAGCAAGCCATGGATAACACTTATATACCAGCAAGCCATGGATAACACTTATATACCAGCAAGCCATGGATAACATGTACCAGCAAGCCATGGATGACACTTATATACCAGCAAGCCATGGATAACATGTACCAGCAAGCCATGGATGACACTTATATACCAGCAAGCCATGGATAAAACATATACCAGCAAGCCATGGATAACACTTAGGTACCAGCAAGCCATGGATAACACTTATATACCAGCAAGCCATGGATAACACTTATATACCAGCAAGCCATGGATAACATGTACCAGCAAGCCATGGATAACATGTACCAGCAAGCCATGGATAACACTTATATACCAGCAAGCCATGGATAACATGTACCAGCAAGCCATGGATAACACTTATATACCAGCAAGCCATGGATAACATGTACCAGCAAGCCATGGATAACACTTATATACCAGCAAGCCATGGATAACACTTATATACCAGCAAGCCATGGATAACATGTACCAGCAAGCCATGGATAACACTTATATACCAGCAAGCCATGGATAACACTTATATACCAGCAAGCCATGGATAACATGTACCAGCAAGCCATGGATAACACTTATATACCAGCAAGCCATGGATAACATGTACCAGCAAGCCATGGATAACATGTACCAGCAAGCCATGGATAACACTTATGTTCCAGCAAGCCATGGATAACACTTATATACCAGCAAGCCATGGATAACACTTATATACCAGCAAACCATGGATAACACTTATATACCAGCAAGCCATGGATAACACTTATATACCAGCAAGCCATGGATAACACTTATATACCAGCAAGCCATGGATAACATGTACCAGCAAGCCATGGATAACACTTATATACCAGCAAGCCATGGATAACATGTACCAGCAAGCCATGGATAACACGTACCAGCAAGCCATGGATAACACTTATATACCAGCAAGCCATGGATAACACATATACCAGCAAGCCATGGATAACACTTATATACCAGCAAGCCATGGATAACATGTACCAGCAAGCCATGGATAACACGTACCAGCAAGCCATGGATAACACTTATATACCAGCAAGCCATGGATAACATGTACCAGCAATCCATGGATAACATGTACCAGCAAGCCATGGATAACACTTACATACCAGCAAGCCATGGATAACATATACCAGCAAGCCATGGATAACACTTATATACCAGCAAGCCATGGATAACACGTACCAGCAAGCCATGGATAACACTTATATACCAGCAAGCCATGGATAACATGTACCAGCACGCCATGGATAACACTTACATACCAGCAAGCCATGGATAACCTGTACCAGCAAGCCATGGATAACACTTGTATACCAGCAAGCCATGGATAACACGTACCAGCAAGCCATGGATAACATGTACCAGCAAGC
>NC_091326.1:24507875-24645375 GCF_038502225.1 Cherax quadricarinatus
ACGTATAAGTTCTGTCAAGCACCTTAACTACTGGGAACGCTTGGAAGCACTTGACTTGTACTCGTTGGAACGCAGGAGGGAGAGATATATCATAATCTACACTTGGAAAATCTTGGAAGGAATGGTCCCAAATCTGCACACAGAAATCACTCCCTACGAAAGTAAAAGACTGGGCAGGCGATGCAAAATGCCCCCAATAAAAAGTAGGGGCGCCATTGGTACACTAAGGGAAAACACCGTAAGTGTCCGGGGCCCAAGACTGTTCAACAGCCTCCCATCAAGCATTAGGGGAATTGCCAATAAACCCCTGGCTGCCTTCAAGAGAGAGCTGGACAGATACCTAAAGTCAGTGCCGGATCAGCCGGGCTGTGGCTCGTACGTTGGACTGCGTTCGGCCAGCAGTAACAGCCTAGTTGATCAGGCCCTGATCCATCGGGAGGCCTGGTCATGGACCGGGCCGCGGGGGCGTTGATCCCCGGAATAACCTCCAGGTAACCTTCAGGTAATCCCTAGAAAAAATAACTGAAATGTCGTGTTACATGCTGTTATGGTCACTTTTGTAAAGTATTCTTGTGATGACATTATTGTTTCCTTTTTGAATGACCTAGTTGTACACTGGGAGGCTGAAGTACCTAATAATACATACATGGATCAAACCCCCTACCTATACACTTTGATCTTACCTGGAGTTGATTCCGGAGGTCACTGACCCCCGCGGCTAGGTCTTCATCTATACTTCAGTAATTTATTGGGGTGAGAGATGAGAGAGGAAGCGTGAAATAAACCCATATGAAAAGAATGTTTGCCTTAGACATAGTTTGAGAACACTGTATCAACATCCGTGTCCAAGACTTTTACGTGTGACAAAACATTTAAGACATATTGCCAGAACAGTTGCATATATGGAAGCAGTACCGTAGCCAGGATGTCCGATGTCATTCTTGGGGTCATTTAAGCCAGGATTTCAGTCTGGGATGACTTAAAATTGACGATACTGAAAAAGAAAAAAAGAAATTGTCTTTAGCAAGAGAAATATCACAGCTGGAACAAATACAGAGATCGTTTACGGCTCACATTGAGCCAGTAAATCACCTAAATTACTGGGAACGCCTGCAAGTCTTGAACGTGTACTCATTGGATCGGAGGAGAAAGAGAGACATTATAAAATACATCTGGAAAGTACTCGAGGGCCTGGTCACAAATCTGCACACCTGCCATAACATACTGGAGTGAGAGAGATGGAAAAAGTGCAAAATAAACCCAGTGAGGAGCAGGGGTGCGGTGGGGACAATAAGGGAACACTGTATCAACATTCGGGGTTGCAAATTGTTCAACATCTTACCAGAAGAGATCAGAAACACGGCTGGAACAAGTGTAGAAACCTTTAAGAGAAAACCACTCCACGGGCGGGGATAGATCCCGCGATCAGTCATAAAACTCCAGGTGCCAGATCAGTCAGGCTGTGATGTATATGTGGGACAGCGGGCCTCCAGCAGCAACAGTCTGGTTGACCAGGCAAGCACCAGAGGAGCCTGGCCCATGGCTGAGCTCCGAGAGTAGCGAAACTCTCGAAACTCTTCAGAGGTAAAGTTAAATCTTAGGGTTTTCAATATGTATGTGAAATTTCTTTATCTGTTCTGCTTTTGTGGTCACTAGTCAATATAATACTTTGAAAATTAGCCCTTAATTGAAAAACTATAAAGTATTTTCTGTAGGAGCTTTAGCCCCCATCCCTGGCTGAGCTGCTGTGTGGAAGATTATGTTGTAGCTGTACACCAGAAAATATGCTGAGGAAGAGATGTTTGACTTCAAAACATTTGTTTTGAACCAACATGTGGAAGAACCTACTGGAGACGAAAATTCGTCAGATTTGATCTTCATAGTGATGAACTACTGAGAGAGACTGCTATCTTTAAACAAAGTACATTCAGATTTCAGCGACATTATAGATCAAACAAATGTATGTATACATGAGAGGAGAACCTAAGCAGTAGTCAGCGTTATGTGACGTTTAATATAATTCAGCTTTAATAATCAGATTATTAACTGAGACATACTAACCTATCAAACAAATCCCAAGAATGCCAGACGCTGTATGACCCCTACAAGTTTAGTACTCCTCCTAATGAATATAATTTAATTTGGATGAGCTTGGTTTCAGGTGAAATTGCAGACTACTGAAAAATACAGACAGTTTCTCTTCACAAAACGAGCAGCAGAACACTTAGCAAACAACTGCAGACCAGTTGTATTAGTATCACACAATCATAAAAATCTTTGGAAGAGTGTTGAGACACCAAGTTAACATATGTGGCTTTAGAGAAGGAAAATATTGTCTGTAACAACTGTTAGACCATTATGATCGTTACTATCATCCTCATAGCAGACGTAGATGAAATAACTAGCAACATTTTCTTATCATCCTTTGAGGACGATACTAAAATGAGTCACCTCAGTAAAAATACAGAAAAATTACAGATGTCAGCTAAGTCTTCCATTTGAAAAAAAAAATGAAAATAACGTAATGATCACTGGTGACAAATTTTACTTGCTTACATACGGGAAGATTGATGAACTCTGAACATGCACAGAATACACAACACAAGCAAACCATCTCATAGAAGGTAAAAAAGAAAATACGCAAAAGACATTGGGGGGTTAATGGTAGACCTGTCATTCAGAGAACACAATACGCAAATTGATGATTAAGACACAACAGTTGGGTATCTTTATTGTTGAAACGTTTCGTCTACACAGTAGACTTCTTCAGTCAGATACAGAGGCAACAGGTGTAGTGGTGAAGTGAAGATGATGTAATTAATAATTTTGCAATCAGTGAAATGTATAATTACATCATCATTTCGCTACTACACCTGCTGCCTCTGTATTTGACTGAAGAAGTCTGTTGTGTAGGTGAAACATTTCAACAGTAAAGATTCCTAATTGTTGCACATGTGTCTTAATCATCAACTTGTCGGTATTTTATATCATTTTCATCACAACCAAATTCAATACAAGCAAGTAAAACGTCAGGGTGTGTTAAGAGAATGTTATTCAAGGTACCTTTCAAATAATTTGTGCTCGCATGCCTCCGATATTCTTCGCTCACAACATGAAGCGCAGGAGAGATCACAGTTGGAAAATGTACTAAGGTTATGTACTGCCCGCATACAAACAATAAAACATTTAAACTTTTGGAAACGCCTCAAAGTATTTTGAATGTTATCTTGAATAAAGAAGACAAATACGTGATAATATATATATGGAAGATACGTGAGGGCCTGGTCCAACATCAGTATACTGATAAATTAGACACATGTGCAACTCTTGGGTATCTTTATTGAGGAAACGTTTCGCCACACAGTGGCTTCATCAGTCCATACAAAGGAGAATCTTGAAGAATAGGAGGAGAATGAGGTAATCAGTCCCTCAACCTTGAGTCGATGTGATCAGTCCATCAATCTTGAATAGAATACGGCATACGTGCTGAGATTGAGGGACTGATTACCTCATTCTCCTCCTATTCTTCAAGATTCTCCTTTGTATGGACTGATGAAGCCACTGTGTGGCGAAACGTTTCCTCAATAAAGATACCCAAGAGTTGCACATGTGTCTAATTTATCAACATGTCGGTTCTCTGAACCATTCATCTACAAAGCTGTCAGACACTGCATCTTCTTGGGATCTTAATACTTGGGAATTGATGAACATCAAAATGGTATACAATACCGACAGGTTGTTAGGTAAGACACATATGCAACAGTTAGACAACTTTATTCCGAAACGTTTCGCCTACACAGTAGGCTTCTTCAGTCGAATACAGAAAGTAGGCAGGAACAGTAGAGATGTGAAGACGATGACAACCTCAAATTCTACGACTTTAAGGGTGATGGACTGATTACATCGTCTTCACATCTCTACTGTTCCTGCCTACTTTCTGTATTCGACTGAAGAAGCCTACTGTGTAGGCGAAACGTTTCGGAATAAAGTTGTCTAACTGTTGCATATGTGTCTTACCTAACAACTTGGGAATTCTTCGCTTGCCTAATTCTTGGGCACGACCTACTTCAACATTGAATAAGTGTTACACTGCCTCTGACTGCTTCACCTCTCCTGCCAACGGTATATAAGCTCCTTCTCAGCACGTATGCCGTATTCTATTCAAGATTGATGGACTGACCACATCGACTCAAGGTTGAGGGACTGATTACCTCATTCTCCTCCTATTCTTCAAGATTCTCCTTTGTATGGACTGATGAAGCCACTGTGTGGCGAAACGTTTCCTCAATAAAGATACCCAAGAGTTGCACATGTGTCTAATTTATCAACATGTCGGTTCTCTGAACCATTCATCTAATCAGCATACTGACCATACCACGGGCGGGATTTGAACCCGCGGTCAGAGAGATTCAAAACTCCGTGGTATTGTTTGTTTGCAATCGTGTCATTACGATTTCGTGAATCAGCATACTGCCATAACAACTTACTGGGGTAAGATATTGGAGGAAGTGTGGAATATAACCATGTCATGCCTCACGTCACGCTTCGAGAGTAGAACTAGTCTGGAAACCGGTCACAGGTATGCCAGCCCAAGGACACAGAGTATATACACAGAGACGTATGTATCTCACTGTATATAAAGTTCACTGCACTCCCTTTTGTAGTGACTAAAATATTGTTGATGTTAGTTTACAAGTTATAGCCTTAATTACCCACATGCTTTGAACCGAACAAACTAATCTTTTGCAGTATAGTCGAAAATCTAAATCGTGTTTAAGAAATCTGAGTAATCATGGTAATGTAGTGAGGTAGTGGAGATCCTTATTCAGTACTTAGCGGCGGTAGCAACACCTACATATGAATGACACGTTCATTTTGGGTCCACAGCTTCATCAGAGGAAGTTTCACATACACACGTCATTAAACAACTTTAGGTACTCATCCAGCAAGCACGGGAAAGTGCACATCTTGACTATAAATGTATGAAGACTTAAATCCAGCTCAATCGAATCTGGCAGATAGGAACTTCATCCGCAGGGATGAAATGTGCCACCACTGGCTGTGTAATCTGTACTTCATTTTTTTTTCTCTGATGTATGAAGTAGCTTGTCCTTAACCTTTGTCATGCCGCGACTCCAGCTACATAATGAATGCTTGCAATTTGTCCAAGAAATCATTGTGGAGAACTGGCCTTGAGGAAGCTTTTTCTTAGTGATACGCAGTATCACTACATCCTTCATGTAGACTAGCCGCAGCAGGCACTCTTATCTGCACATATCTTGACGAAAGCCAAGGTGATTTTGTATGTTATACCCATATTGGGAATCAAACCATTCAGCAGTATAAAGTCATTGACAGTCGACTCATTAATGTAATTTAGTAGATCAAATTCTTATTCTCTCTCTCTCTCTCTCTCTCTCTCTCTCTCTCTCTCTCTCTCTCTCTCTCTCTCTCTCTCTCTCTCTCTCTCTCTCTCTCTCTCTCTCTCTCTCTCTCTCCCCTCCTCCTCCCCCCTCCTCCTCCTCCTGTCGACCATGGACTTACTTGATACTACTTGATGAGGAAATATCCAAAATTTATGAAATAGGTAATGATTTAAAATACCCAAGAAATGTAATTGATAAATCTTTTAAAGTTGCTAGGAACACTTTTTATAATCCAAAAAAGGGAAACCAGCCTTATTCAACTAAAAATATGTTGGTTCTCCCTTACCATGAAAACTTGGTTGATATGCCTTCTCTTCTTAAGACCTTTAATATTAAAGTTGTATTCAAAAATCTTGATACAGTAAAAAAACTTTTGATTAAGAATTCCCCCCAAAATGCTGATGGATGTGTCTATAAGATTCCTTGTAAAATTTGCGATAAAGTTTATTACGGTCAAACTGGTAAAAATCTCGAACTAAGATTAAAACAACATAAATATAGCATTAGAACTGGACAAGATTCCAATGCTCTATTTATTCATGTAAGAGATTTTAACCATCCAATTGATTTTCAAAAAGTTGAGAAAGTAGTATCAAGTAAGTCCATGGTCGACAGGAATATAATTGAATCTTGTTTCATAAAAAGCAGTTTTGACAATAATATGAATATTTCCTTTGGTTTATATAAATTAGATCCATTTATAATTAATAGAATTTGGGTAGAATTTAATAATACACTGGACAAATAAATAGCTTGGGGGTGAGTTTTGCAAAGGACCTATCCAAGTTGGCTCGCCGCGCGTCACGTGTTTAACCGTTGTGGGATCTGATAGTGAGGTGCTGGCCGACCCCTTATATAGCTTCCTTGGATGCTTCACTTTCATAGTTCCTTGATAATGTGAGTAGTCACGAAAGCGCTTGGAATTTCTCTATTCTTTCAGAGTGGTTGTTTTGCATATATATATATATATATATATATATATATATATATATATATATATATATATATATTATATATAATATATATATATATATAATATATTTATTTATTATCACACTGGCCGATTCCCACCAAGGCAGGGTGGCCCGAAAAAGAAAAACTTTCACCATCATTCACTCCATCACTGTCTTGCCAGAAGGGTGCTTTACACTACAGTTTTTAAACTGCAACATTAACACCCCTCCTTCAGAGTGCAGGCACTGTACTTCCCATCTCCAGGACTCAAGTCTAGCCTGCCGGTTTCCCTGAACCCCTTCATAAATGTTACTTTGCTCACACTCCAACAGCACGTCAAGTATTAAAAACCATTTGTCTCCATTCACTCCTATCAAACACGCTCACGCATGCCTCCTTTACCCCGTCCCTCCAACCTTTTCTAGGCCGACCCCTACCCCGCCTTCCTTCCACTACAGACTGATACACTCTTGAAGTCATTCTGTTTCGCTCCATTCTCTCTACATGTCCGAACCACCTCAACAACCCTTCCTCAGCCCTCTGGACAACAGTTTTGGTAATCCCGCACCTCCTCCTAACTTCCAAATTACGAGTTCTCTGCATTATATTCACACCACACATTGCCCTCAGACATGACATCTCCACTGCCTCCAGCCTTCTCCTCGCTGCAACATTCATCACCCATGCTTCACACCCATATAAGAGCGTTGGTAAAACTATACTCTCATACATTCCTCTCTTTGCCTCGAAGGACAAAGTTCTTTGTCTCCACAGACTCCTAAGTGCAACACTCACCCTTTTCCCCTCATCAATTCTATGATTCACCTCATCTTTCATAGACCCATCCGCTGACACGTCCACTCCCAAATATCTGAATACATTAACCTCCTCCATACTCTCTCCCTCCAATCTGATATCCAATCTTTCATCACCTAATATTTTTGTTATCCTCTTTCCTGTATTCACTTTTAATTTTCTTCTTTTTCATACCCTACCAAATTCATCCACCAATCTCTGCAACTTCTCTTCAGAATCTCCCAAGAGCCCAGTGTCATCAGCAAAGAGCAACTGTGACAACTCCCACTTTGTGTGATTCTTTATCTTTTAACTCCACGCCTCTTGCCAAGACCCTCGCATTTACTTCTCTTACAACCCCATCTATAAATATATTAAGCAACCACGGTGACATCACACATCCTTGTCTAAGGCCTACTTTTACTGGGAAATAATTTCCCTCTTTCCTACATACTCTAACTTGAGCCTCACTATCCTCGTAAAAACTCTTCACTGCTTTTAGTAACCTACCTCCTACACCATACACCTGCAACATCTGCCACATTGCCCCCCTATCCACCCTGTCATACGCCTTTTCCAAATCCATAAATGCCACAAAGACCTCTTTAGCCTTATCTAAATACTGTTCACTTATGTGTTCCACTGTAAACACATGGTCCACACACCCCCTACCTTTCCTAAAGCCTCCTTGTTCATCTGCTATCCTATTCTCCGTCTTACTCTTAATTCTTTCAATAATAACTCTACCATACACTTTACCAGGTATACTCAGCAAACTTATCCCCCTATAATTTTTGCACTCTCTTTTGTTCCCTTTGCCTTTATACAAAGGAACTATGCATGCTCTCTGCCAATCCCTAGGTATCTTACCTTCTTCCATACATTTATTAAATAATTGCACCAACCACTCCAAAACTATATCCCCACCTGCTTTTAACATTTCTATCTTTATCCCATCAATCCCGGCTGCCTTACCCCCTTTCATTTTACCTACTGCCTCACGAACTTCCCCCACACTCACAACTGGCTCTTCCTCACTCCTACAAGATGTTATTCCTCCTTGTCCTATACACGAAATCACAGCTTCCCTATCTTCATCAACATTTAACAATTCCTCGAAATATTCCCTCCATCTTCCCAATACCTATATATATATATATAATGTCGTGCCGAATATGTAAAACTGGTCAATTAGCAAGAACTCATTTAAAATTAAGTCCTTTCTAAAATTTTCTCTTATACGTTTAAAGATATATTTTTTTTCATTAATGTTAATGTAAAAACTTTTAATTTTGCACCAAAAGAATATTAGAAAACTTACCTAACCTTATTATAACAAGAGCAATTTATTTTAGCCTAACCCAACTAAATATATTTTAAATACGTTTACAATAATTTAATACTAAACAAACACAATCAAATTATTTTTTTCGTTAGGTTCAGAATGATTTTGGCGAAATTATTGCATACACAGATTTTCACTTGTCCTATATGGCAAGATGAGCGTTGCTATTTAAGCCAAGATCGCAAGTTCTGCCTATTCGGCACGACATATATATATATATATATATATATATATATATATATATATATATATATATATATATATATATATATATATATATATATATATATATATATATAATAGTCCTTTCTAAAATTTAAAATTTTCTCTTATACGTTTAAAAATATATTTTATTAATTTATGTTAATGTAAAAATTAATAATTTTGTACCAAAAGAACCTTAGAAAACTTAACTAACCTTATTATAACAAGCGCAGTTTAATTTAGCCTTATCCAACTAAATATATTTTAGATAAGTTTACAATAATTTAATAATAAACGAACACAATGAAAAAAAAAATTTAGTCGGATTCAGAATATTTGCAAAATTATTGCATACACATATTTTCGCTTGCCTTATTTGGCAAGAAGAGCTTTGCTATTTCAGTCAGAATATGTTGGTAGTAGCACTGGTGGTGGTAGTAGCACTGGTGGTGGTAGTAGCACTGGTGGTAGTAATAGCATTAGTTTTCGTAGTAGCCACTGTGTTGGTTGTAACAGGTATTAATAGTAGTATTTGTGGTTACTATAGTAGTGGTGGTAGTACTGGTAGTAGCCACTATAGTGCAGTGATGACCTTGTGGGCGTAGCAGTGAAGGATGCAGTGATGACCTTGTGGGCGTAGCAGTGAAGGATGCAGTGATGACCTTGTGGGCGTAGCAGTTAAGGATGCAGTGATGACCTTGTGGGCGTAGCAATGAAGGATGCAGTGATGACCTTGTGGGCGTAGCAGTGAAGGATGCAGTGATGACCTTGTGGGCGTAGCTGTGAAGGATGCAGTGATGACCTTGTGGGTGTAGCAGTGAAGGATGCAGTGATGACCTTGTGGGCGTAGCAGTGAAGGATGCAGTGATGACCTTGTGGGCGTAGCAATGAAGGATGCAGTGATGACCTTGTGGGCGTAGCTGTGAAGGATGCAGTGATGACCTTGTGGGTGTAGCAGTGAAGGATGCAGTGATGACCTTGTGGGCGTAGCAGTGAAGGATGCAGTGATGACCTTGTGGGCGTAGCAGTGAAGGATGCAGTGATGGCCTTGTGGGTGTAGCAGTGAAGGATGCAGTGATGACCTTGTGGGTGTAGCAGTGAAGGATGCAGTGATGACCTTGTGGGTGTAGCAGTGAAGGATGCAGTGATGACCTTGTGGGTGTAGCAGTGAAGGTTGCAGTGATGACCTTCCTTGGCCCACTTAAGTCGTGAAGGATTGTATTTAACCACGAATTACCTTGACAGTCTCTTTTGATTGTGTGGGTGGGGAGGACCTTGTGTGTGGATGGGGAGAACTTTTGGGTGGGTGGGGAGGACCTTGTGTGGGTGGGGAGAACCTTGTGTGTGGATGGGTGGGTGGGTGGGGAGGATATGAAGATCGTGAGGTTAGGGAGGATACTAAGATAACATTCACATGCTTCTTCATCATTGTTGTCAGGTGTAGGATATGACATTGTATTGTGTATAATGATTTTGCAAGTATCCAGAGAGGTGTGGTAGTGCTTTATTCATGCCACAGTGATTCGTTGTTTTCTAGGCTGCCACTTAGAGAATGAGTTACTGCTGCACAATAAGCTAGACGCTCAAGCGATGATTTTGTCCCAAGGGGCTAGTTTACTGATAAGCGCCACTCGTAATGTGAGCGACTAACCTCAACAAAAAACCAATGTATTACAGACCAAGTGGTTACATGACTCCATGGGTCACTACCCCAATAAAGCATTTTAATGACTGAGAACACCATAAAGTACCAAATATGTACTCATTGGAGCGGGGAGACATAATAATATATACCTGGAAAATACTCGAGGGCCTTGTCCCAAATCTGTACACAGCCATACCCACATAATGGAATGAGAGGGATGAGAAGTGCAAGATGACCCAGGGAAAAGAATGGGCGCCTTGAGCACAGGAGAACCGTACGTCAACATCCGTGGTTGCAACCTATTTATCATGTTACCATAATATATCAGAAACACTGCTGGGACAAGTGTCGAAGTCGTCGAGAGTAAACTGGAGAAGTATCTTCAGGTACCGGATCAACCAGGCTGTGATGTATACCTGGGCCAGCGGCCTTTAGCAGCAGCAATCTAATTGGAGAGGCAACCACCAGATGAGCGTAACCCAAAGCCGGATTTCGGGAGTATAAAATTTTGAAACTCATCAAAGGTACCCCCAGTGGCCTGGTCTCCAATGAAGCCTATTCAAGCCTGATCAAGCAGGCTGTTGCTGCTATCTGCATACAGCTCATGAACTGGTCACAACGTCTCGGTTGATCAGAAACTGATTTGAGGAACTTATTTAATTCCCTCTTGAAGATAGCTCGGGGTATGTAGGTAATTCCTCATATGAATGAAGGAAGGATGCTTCCAAGTCGTGGTCTCTCTACACATATTGAGTTATCTCTTAGTGTATTTATGGCAACCCTGCTTTTCATTGGGGGTATTTTGCACCGTCTACCAAGCCTCGTGGTCTCGTGGGGAGTAAGGTCGCTGTGCAGATTTGGGACCAAACCCTCCAGAATTTTCCAGGTGTAAATTATGATGTATCTCGCCTACACATCTGGCGTTATCAATAATTTAGGTGGTTTAAATTTATGCGGGCAGTGAAGTTCTCTATATATTACACAGGTCTGTGGTTTTACCTGCTTTAAAAAGTTGCAACAATATTTTAGTGTAGAGAGCACAAGTAATTTAAAGAACATTCATTGTCTTTGACATAACATCTTATTTTAAAAGTTCTAGTTTTTCCAGTCAATCATTTTCTGTGTGTTTGTTATAGCAATATTGTTGTAGTCGTCGAGTATATCTTATATTATCACTTATAAATTCCTCATATTCATCTTTTCTTGTGCTTGTTTTGTACTCAATTCATGTTTATAATTCTTCAGATTTTCAATAGATAAGTAACTTAAAATTTCTCTGTTGAGATTTATATTGTTCTCTTTTTTCTGTGGCTAAATATCAGCTTGGAGGTCTACTGTTGTCTCCTTGAATGCCATTTTTATACAAATTCCAGTATCATCTGCAAAGGATGATACCGTTGATATGGCTTATGTCTATCTATGTCTGACAGAATTGGGACGAGTATTGTGCCCTGAGAAACTGATTTTTTTTATATATTTAGCAACCTCTGCTTTTTTCTTTGTTTACTGTTACTCTTGTGTTCGATTTGCTATAACATAAATAGCCATCTGCCCAAATTTCCAAAGTTTTTTTGTATGTATTTATGTGCTATTACACCATGGCCACACTTGTTGACAGCTTTTGCGGAGTCTGTGTACGTCTCCATATTCTGTAACTTCTTTTTTTTGGGGGGAGGGGGTCTGTTTTAGAGTAATTTAGAATTCTTATATTTTCAAGAGCCTTGTGGAGTAACATCGCCGAGTCGAGATGTTGGCTCTTTCAATTTTAGTCTATAATTTTTTCGACAGAAAATATACTTATGATCTTAAATATTCGTACTTAACGAATGTTTTTCACGATATTGCAGTCACTTTTTCATGGTTGTTGTAGGTGATAGTGTGACGATAGTAAGCGGCGCACACGGAGCCTAGACGCCTCGCACAACCTTGCATTGTCTCTAGTATTAGTTGGGTTAATTGTGAGTTAGTATCCTTACAAATTACCGTTACTTAATTGCAGGAAATCCTGCACGCTTTTGTAGACTGGTATCAACCTTAGTAATTGCCTGCATATATTGTGCTTACAAGTTTGTGGTATTAATTCTGAAGTATGGTATTTTACTACATTCTCGTCATAGGTGAGTACAAATAGAAAGCACGTCTGTCTCGCACTCAGATGGAGGATCAAGCCTCCACCTCGTCTCGCGCTGAATGACCCACTTGTCGGTTTTTCAAACCATTCATCACAACTGTCAGACACTGCAGCATCATGGGATCTTGTTACAAAGAATTCTTCAACACTTGTCCAACCTTTGGACGAAGACCTACTTCGACTAGTGGATGATACCACTATGACCTCACCTCCTCCTGCTTCGCCTCACCTCACTACAGTATATAAGCCACGTCTACGGCCCTATGCTGTACATTCTACAAGATTGATGGACTGAACACATCGACTCCAGGCTGAGGGACTGATTACCTCAAACTCCTCTCCTTACGCCTTTCTACTTTGTATTGGACTGATGAAGCCACTGTGTGGCGAAACGTTTCCTGAATAAAGATTCCCAATTGTTGCATAAGTGTCTCATTATTCAGTTTATATGTGGCATGGTTATTTTCCTGTCCAACATTTAGAACTTTGCATTTGTCTATATTAAACTGCATCTGCTACTTCTCCGACCATTGCATCAGTCTATTCAAATCATCCTGGAGTGCTCTAGTGTCCTCATTAGAATGAATTGGACGGCCTATTTTGGTGTCATCAGCAAATTTGCGTATGTCGCTATTTATTCCCTCATCTATGTCGTTTATGTAAATTGTGAACAACAAGGGGCCCAACACTGACCCCTGCGGAACACCGCTTGTGACGTGCCCCCATTCTGATTTCTCCCCATTTATGTAAACTCTCTGCTGCCTGTTTGTCAACCATGCGTCTACCCAGGAAAAAATTTCTCCTATTCCGTGTGCCTTAAGTTTCCTCAATAGCCTCTGATGTGGAACTCTGTCGAAAGCCTTACTGAAGTCCATATACACAATATTATATTCATTACCATGATCTACCTCCTCAAACACCTTAGTGAAAAAAGTTAGTAAATTCGTAAGACAGGAACGCCCCTTTGTAAAACCGTGTTGAGATTCATTAATCAATTTATGCCTATCAAATACACGAGTGGGTGTGGGTGGGTGTGAGTTGGACCCGACTAGCTTGTGCTACTAGGTCTAATGTACTGCTCTTCCCTTAAGTGACGTGTCTGACCTCACTAGGTCAAGGCATTGCCTTAAGCTTGTGAGAGAATTGGAGCTGCCTCGTATAGGCCAGTAGGCCTGTTGCAGTGTTCCTTGTTTCTTATATTCTTAAGATGGCTACGAATTTCCTCGGCAATTATTGATTCCATAAATTTTCCCACTATGGAGGTAAGGCTTATTGGTCTTTAGTTGTTTACTAAACATTTATCATTTATGTCCTACAGTATTTATAGTTGTAGTATTTTAAACTAATACTACTGATATTTATTCCGAAAATGAACGAGTCTTTTTTTTTTTTTTCTGTCTAGCATGATGATAATCCTACCTTGTTGACACCCAGTCCTGAACTCTTACAGTTTTTTCAAGATGCCCGACAAGAGGCAAAAAAAAAAAAAATAATAGTAGGTATTAGGTTGGTAGACAGCAAGTGTCAAACGGAAGCCAGTTACATATTTTTCACTTTTTTTTTTTTTTTAGGACTGTTGGTCTTTGATTTCGTCTCGTGTGCCTGAAGATAGTATATATATTTTACAAACGTATACTTACATTCAGGTCACATTATATTGCGGGTTTCTTAATAGTTTTTATTTTTGTATTTTTTTTTTCTAAATCAGCAGACCTTGTCTAACACTAGATCGCGGTAATGATCGCCTAAACCATTAAGATATAACTGATAGACGGAAAATGGTGATGGTGGGGGAGGGGAGGGTGGAAATGAGAGATTGTGTGATGGGCTGCGTTCAAATCACCAGCAGAGGTGTTATAATGTATAGTGGTGAGAGTGATGTGGGGTATACAAGTGACATGATGGTATAATTATATTAGAGGATCTGTCATTTGGGAAGTACAGTCAAGCAAATGCAACGAAGGCCAGGAAAATGAAAGGATGGATATTGGCAACTTTTAAAACAGAAGCAACGTCAGTGATGGAACTTTCCATATCACTTGCGCTCTCACGGCATGAGTATTATTCTGTGCTCACAGTACCTCTCAGAGCAAGAGAAAAACCAGAGCTGGTAAGTAACCTGCTCGCATAGACTCAGTAAAACGTTTTAACAATTGGTAACATAAAAACACTAGGATTATTCTCTCTGGAACCGAGAATATATACATGGGAGATATAAGAACATAAGAACATAAGAACGAAGGAACACTGCAGAAGGCCTACTGGCCCATGCGAGGCAGGTCCAAGTCCCTACCGGCTTAAGCCAATGCACCCAACCTAGTCAGGTCAGGTCACATTGACTCAAGGGAGGAACACGGCAACCGACCCGTTAGCACAAGCTATCAGGTCTAACTCACACCCACCCACATCTACTCATGTATTTATCCAACCTATTTTTAAAGCTACACAACGTTCTGGCCTCTATAACGGTACTTGGGAGTTTGTTCCACTCATCCACAACTCTATTACCAAACCAGTACTTTCCTATATCCCTCCTGAATCTGAATTTTTCCAACTTAAAACCATTGCTGCGAGTCCTGTCTAGGCTAGATATTATCAGCACACTATTTACATCCCCTTTATTTATTCCTGTCTTCCACTTATAAACCTCAATCATATCCCCCCTAATTCTACGTCTTTCTAGAGAGTGCAGTTTCAGGGCCCTTAGTCTATCCTCATAGGGAAGGTTTCTGATACATGGGATCATCTTTGTCATCCTCCTTTGTACATTTTCCAGAGAATTTATATCCATTCTGTAATACGGTGACCAAAACTGTGCAGCATAATCTAAATGAGGCCTAACCAAGGATGTATAGAGTTGAAGAACAACCTGAGGACTCCTATTATTTATGCTTCTTGATATGAAGCCAAGGATTCTATTAGCTTTATTGCGAACACTTATGCACTGTTGTCTTGGTTTCAGATTACTGCTAACCAGAACTCCTAAATCTTTTTCGCAATCCGTAATATTAAGATCTACATTATTTAGTTTATATGTGGCATGGTTATTGTCCTGTCCAACATTTAGAACTTTGCATTTGTCTATATTAAACTGCATCTGCCACTTCTCCGACCACTGCATCAGTCTATTCAAATCTTCCTGGAGTGCTCGAATGTCCTCGTCAGAATGAATTCGACGGCCTATTTTGGTGTCATCGGCAAACTTGCCGATGTCGCTCTTTATGCCCTCATCTATGTCGTTTATGTAGATTGTGAACAGCAGGGGGCCCAACACTGACCCCTGTGGAACACCGCTCGTGACGCTTCCCCACTCTGATTTCTCCCCATTTATGCAAACTCTCTGCTGCCTATTTGTCAACCATGCCTCTATCCAGGAAAAAATTTCTCCTCCTATTCCATGTGCTTTAATTTTCCTCAATAGTCTCTGATGTGGGACCCTGTCAAAAGCCTTACTGAAGTCCATATACACAATATCATATTCGTTACCATGATCTACCTCCTCAAATACCTTAGTGAAAAAAGTTAATAAATTCGTAAGGCAGGAACGTCCCTTTGTAAAACCATGCTGAGATTCGTTGATTAATTTATGCTTTTCAAGGTGGCTACGAACTGCCTCGGCAATTATTGATTCCATAAATTTTCCCACTATGGAGGTTAGGCTTATTGGTCTATAGTTCGAAGCTAAGGACCTGTCACCTGTTTTGAGGGAACATTAAAATGGTATAAAATACCGACAGGTTGTTAGGTAAGACACATATGCAACAGTTAGATATCTTTATTTCGAAATGTTTCGCCTACACAGTAGGCTTCTTCAGTCGAGTACAGAAAAGTTGATAGAAGCAGAAGAGACTTGAAGACGATGTAATCAGTCCATCACCCTTGAAGTTTTGAGGTGGTCAGTCCCTCAGTCTGGAGAAGAGTATTGTTCCATAGTCTGAAACAATATGTAGCTGAAGTGACAGGGTGGAGCCTTATATACCGCCAAGTGGTGAGATGTAGGCTACCAGTAGAAGTAAGAATGAAGAATGAATGTGTAGGCGAAACGTTTCGAAATAAAGATAACTAACTGTTGCATATGTGTCTTACCTAACAGATATCTGAGGGCCTAGTCCCTAACCTGCATGGTGCAGGGTAGGGAGTGGAAGATATGTACTGAGTGTTCATTATTACACAGGGAAGGCTTCTCTCTAATGGTGTACAGAGACTACTGTTGCCAGCTCATAGGTAGTGGATAGTGTGAACACCACAGTGATTTCATGTTTAAAGTGTGGTCTGTGGCTTTAAAATATTGGCGTATGGTACTAAATGGGGGTTCACTTAGTTGCCTCTTGTTCTAATAGTCCTTATTTTATTTTGTTTTTATTCTACATTCTCTTTTCTGTTACTTATGTTAATTTGATGTTTAGCATATGTTTAGCTGTGATTCTTATAGTTTATTTTCTTTGATTTTGTACAATAAGTGAATGCTAGGGTGTTGGAGAGAGGTGTGGAATTAAAAGGTAAAGATTCTAAAAAAATAGGAGTTGTCACAATTAATTTTTGCCTATGACCCCTGATTATCTTCAAGAGAGAGCTGGACAGATACCTAAAGTCAGTGCCGGATCAGCCGGGCTGTGGTTCGTACGTTGGACTACGTGCGGCCAACAGTAACAGCCTCCTTGATCAGGCCCTGATCCACTGGTAGACCTGGTCGTGGACCGGGCCGCGGGGGCGTTGATCCCCGGAATACCCTCCAGGTAGATGACATGGTGTTTTTTGGGAGATTCTGAAGAGAAGTTGCAAAGGTTGGTAGACGAATTTGGAAGAGCATGTCAAAGAAGAAAATTAAAAGTGAACATAAGAAAGAGCAAGGTGATGAGGGTATCAAATAATTTATAAGGTAATGAAAGATTGGATATCAGAAGGGAGGAAGTGAATGTGCTCAGATATTTGGCATATAGGTCTATAAAACACAAGGTGGACCACAGAATTAACGAGAGGAAAAAGATGAGTTGTGCATTGAGGCATCTGTGGAAACAGTGAACGTTTTCCATGGAGGCAAAAAGGGGAATGTATAAAAGTATAGTGGTACCACCGATGTTATATGGGTTGTGAATGTTGCAACAAGGAGGAAACTGGAGGGAGTAGAGATATTGTGTCTCCTCTAACCTTTCTTCGAATAAATAACAAAAAGGCACAATACCGTGACTGGAACGATACTCAAATAACCCGCACATAAAAGACAGAAGCTTGCCCCTTCCATTAAGTTTAAAGCTGAATGGGAATCTAATTCCTTACTTCCTTTCCTTGATGTCCATGTCCACCGCTCAGATACAGGTTTTTCCTTTTCCGTTTACCGTAAACCTATGCACAGTGGCATGTACATTCACTACTTTTCCTATCATGCTTCCCCTGTCAAGAAAAGTGTTCTTATCTCCCTCTTTCTCCGTGCCCTCCGCATCTGTGATCCTCAGTTCCTTCCAGCAGAAATTTCCACTCTTTATAATTCGTTCTCCCGTCTTGGCTACCCTTCCCATTTCATAGACTCTGCCCTCTCACGTGCTAAACGCAATTTCTTCTCTCCCAAACTCTCTACTCATGGGAACTCTTCTATCCTCTGCCTTCCCTACATTTCCGGTCTTTCTAATCTCAACAATTCTCTCCGTCCCTTAGACATCAAGCTTACCTTCCGCCAGACTAACACTCTTCGCACTAATCTCGTTCATACCTCTCCTCCCTCTACAGATGTTCCTGGTGTCTACTCTATTTCTTGCTCCTCCTGTCCTCTTCAATACTTTGGAGAAACTGGTCGATCTCTTTCTGACAGACTTAGGGAGCACAAAAATAGTGTTAGGCTTGCCGACACTAACAATACTCTTTTCTGTCACGTCAGAGATCATAGCCATCCTATTGACTGGTCTTCTGCTAAAACTGTCTTCCCTACTTCCAACTCGAACAGTCGCCGTTTAGTTGAATCCTCTCTTATACACAACTTTCCTTGTATGAACCTTAGCCCTGGCTTCGTCTCTGTAGATGCCTTCCTCTCCCACTACATTGTAAAATGCTCCAAACTTCAGAACACCCGTGACTTAACCTGAATCCTCATTTTTCTTTTTCTTCTTCTTCTTCTTCTTTTTCTTCTTCCTCTTCCCTTTTCCTCTCTCCTTTTCTCCTCTGGGTTGTCTTTCTCTCTCCTGTCTCGTGTTTCTGTTCCTTCTTTATTTTATTTCACCACTTCCCCTTTCACGCACCTCGGTGCGCTTGCTCTCCCTCTGTGGGTTTCTAGCTCTCTTGCAGTGCTCCCCTTCCTTTGTATTTGACTGGCTCGTCTTCCTTATTTCCCACTTCTACCACTACCACTACTACTACCTCTTCTTCTTCTACTACATCTACTGATGAAATTAGACACATGTGCGGCGTCTGGTTGTCTTTGTTGTGGACGTTTCGCCATCCAGTGGCTGTCTGGATGGCGAAACGTCTACGGTGGGGATGCCCGGGTGTTGTGCGTGTGTCATTTCATCCTGTCGGTATTATATACAATTCTTGTACTACTACTACTACTACTACTACCACTACTACTACCTCCACCTCTTCCTGCCTATATATAGCCGTCCTGCTCCTTCTCTGTTAGTGTGACTTTGTCAATGGTCCAAGTCGGACCGAAACGTCGTCGTAAGCTTCTGTCTTTTATGTGCGGGTTATTTGACTTTCTTCGAATGACTCCCACCCAGCTTTCCCTACACTGCAGATTTATAAATGCTCCAAATCATTCTTGTTCTCTTCTCTAAATGTGTGAACCACCTCAACAACCCCTCTTCAACTCTCTGGATAATACTGTCAGGAAAAGGTTTTGTATGCGAGGGTCTTAGACAACCAGCAAGCGTGTTAGGAGCGAGTAGAGGCAAATGGTTTTTATGGCTTGATGTGCTGTTGGAGTGCAGGCAAGGTAACATTTATGAAGAGATTCAGGGAAACCGGTTAGCCAGACTTGAGTCCTGGAGGTGGTAAGTACATTGCCTGCACTCTGAAAGACGGGCGGGGATATTTGCAGTTTTGAACTGCAGTGTTGGAGTGAGTAATAATGAAAGTGTTTCTCCCTTTACAGGTCACCCTTCCTCGGTGGGAGACAGCCTTTGTTATAAATATTGTTAATTGCTTAAAACCACTCTTTCGTGGATGCTTTACTGTGTATACTGCTCGTGAAGACTGATACTCCAAACGGGAGGAGAATGAAGCTAGTCTTGTAGCTTCTATGGCCTCGTATGTGCTGACATCAGGGGTAACATGTCCAGTGGTATTGGGCACCTGGTGTTTGAAGCATTGATGGCTGAGTGGACTTAGACGTCTCGGAATTTTGGCGGGCTACTCATGACGCATACTAAAGGGTCGAGGGTTCGATACCCGGCCAGTCGCAGTATTTTTAATTTCTTAACAATCGTTCATGGATACATTAATATATATATGTCGTGCCGAATAGGCAGAACTTGCGATCTTGGCTTAAATAGCAATGCTCATCTTGCCATATAAGACAAGTTAAAATTTGTGTATGCAATAATTTCGCCAAAATCATTCTGAACCTAACGAAAAAAATGTTTGCTTAATATTAAATTACTGTAAACAAATCTAAAATATATTTAGTTGGGTTAGGCTAAAAAAATTGCGCTTGTTATAATAAGGTTAGGTAAGTTTTCTAAGATTCTTTTGGTGCAAAATTATAAATTTTTTACATTAACATTAATGAAAAAAAGATATCTTAAAACGTATAAGAGAAAATTTCAGAAAGGACTTAATTTCAAACGAGTTCTTGCTAATTGACCAGTTTTACATATTCGGCACGACATTATATATATATATATATATATATATATATATATATATATATATATATATATATATATATATATATATATATATATATACATACATACATATATGCACGCACACACGCACGCCTCAAACTGGCGAGGTAAGCCTAGTCAGCAAGGGTCTTTGCTGCCAAATAAGTAGAGTAAAAATTTGTTTGACATAAATCAGCGGAAATCACTCTAAACACAACTAAAAAAAATGTATATATTTTATTTTAAGTAATATCAAATAAATTTAAAATGATGTGTGATATATTTAGTAGAATTTGGGTAAAAAATTCCGTTAAAGTGAGGTTTCTAGGTTAGGTTTGGTCAAAAAAAATATTTTTTTTTTTACATTGTCGGTGCAAAATAATATGTCTATCTGATTTTTTAAAAGTTCAGTTTTCAAGGGAATTCGTGCGGAATTCCATTGAAAACTTGCGATTTTGGCTTAAATAGCAATGTTTTTCTTGCCGAATAAGGCCAGCGAAAATTTGTGTTTGCAATAATTTCGCAAAAATCATTCTGAACCCAACCAAAAATATATATTTCATTGTGTTTGTTTATTATTAAATTATTGTAAACTTATCTAAAACATATTTAGTTGGATTAGGCTAAATTAAATGGCGCTTGTTATAATAAGGTTAGTTAGTTTTCTAAGGTTTTGGTACAAAATTATTAATTTTTATATTAACATAAATGAAAAAAATATGTATCTTTAAACGTATAAGATCAAATTTTATGAAGGAATAAATTTTTACCCATTCGGCACGACATTACACACACACACACACACACACACACACACACACACACACACACACACACACACACACACTACCACACACACTACCACACACACTACCACACACACTACCACACACACACTACCACACACACTACCACACACACTACCACACACACTACCATACACACTACCATACACACATACACACACACACACACTACCACACACACTACCACACACACTACCACACACACTACCACACACACTACCACACACACATACACACACACATACACACACACATACACACACACACACACACACACAACCACACACACTACCACACACACTACCACACACACTACCACACACACTACCACACACACTACCACACACACTACCACACACACACACTACCACACACACACACTACCACACACACACACACTACCACACACACTACCACACACACATACACACACACATACACACACATACACACATACACACAACCACACACACTACCACACACACACACATACACACAACCACACACACTACCACACACACTACCACACACACTACCACACACACTACCCCACACACTACCACACACTCTACCACACACACATACACACACACATACACACACACATACACACACATACACACAACCACACACACTACCACACACACTACCACACACACACACTACCACACACACACACTACCACACACACTACCACACACACTACCACACACACTACCACACACACACACACACACACACACACACACACACACACACACACACACACACACACACACACACACACACACACACACACACACACACACACTACCACACACACTACCACACACACTACCACACACTACCACACACTACCACACACACTACCACACACACTACCACACACACACACACACACACACACACACACACACACACACACACACACACAACCACACACACTACCACACACACTACCACACACACACACTACCACACACACTACCACACACACATACACACACACACACATACACACACACATACACACACACACACACACACACACACACACACACACACACACACACACATACATACACAGACACACAGACACACACACGCGCGCGCGCGCACACACACGTACGTACGTCTTTTACAAGGGAGGAGAGTTGGTGTTGGGGTGAGGGAGGAACAGTGAGAGAAGTGTTGGAATGAAGAAGTGTCAGGATGAGGGAAGGATAGTGAAAGAGAAGTGTGGAAGTGAAGGAGAAGTGTTAGCGTGTCACTGCTACCCTCTTAGAGGGACGCCAATGCCTTCCCCCTCCCCCTCCCTCTCCCCCCCCCCTCTACCTGCCTAGTTGCCAGGCAGCATATTTGTTTCTTTACTTTGATGTTGGTATAATTAGCGAGATTATGCGTTGAGGATGTGTAGAGGCAGTTGAAGTGTTTGTTGGCGGGGTGTGGTTGGTGGTGGTGATGAGGGAGATGTGAGGGTGAAGGAGGGAGGGATGTGTGGACGGGTGGCAGCAAGACTGTGCTGTGAGAGTGAGGTGTGCAGCTTCCCTCCTCCGCCAGTCCTTCTCACCTGCACTTAGTGATCACAGGTGGCCCCAGCCGCTCCCCATCCCTCTTCTTACTCGCCGCCCTCCCTCCCCCGCCCCTGCTATACCCCCACCCTTTACCCCCTCCCTCCAATTCCATCCATCTTCGGTGTTAGCAGAAGCAAGACTGAGGAGAGAAGTGTATCACGGCGTGTGTCCTGGTAAGTGATGTTAACATGTTAGATGTAATGTAGCAACACGTGTTCAGTCACTGCTGAATGGCTTCTTGCTGTGGCAGACATCACCATGGAACTATGTTGATGCCCGGGGTATGTTCTTATGTCGGGCACCGGATAATGAGCAGTCTGACGTGGTGGCAAACACTGCCATATCGAATGTACTCTACATCAGGCTTTTATTTCGGTGACTTTCCGAGTCGAGTACGTTATTATACGTTGCTCTTCTGTAGGGCCCATCGGAGCCCTACAGAAGAGCAACAAGTTATACACGATTTGGCATAATGTGGGTGTCACTTGACTCGTGGACACACTTGTGAGGAATCCTCTGCCTCAGTACAGCTTGTAGCTCGCGCTTCACTCTCAAATACACTCTAATATGCAAAAATGTTCTGCCTTGAAGGTTATAGTTATGAATTTTAGAGCTACTGAGGTATCTTGTCCGGACCGTTCTTGGGAAAACGAATAAATAATAATAATAATAATAATAATAATAATAATAATAATTGTCGTATCTGAGCGCCTCTGCGAAGACAGAGGGTGGGTGTGGTAATGTCCGAAGATCTCAACTTCAAGGACCACAGCAATATTGGCCACTATTACATCTGCGAGGAAACTAATAGGATGGATAGTGAGAATATTCAAGACGAGATGCTAAGCCAATGATGATCCTTTTTAAATCACTTGTTCGCTCTAGGCTGGAATACTGCTGTACATTAACATCCCCATTCAAGGCAGGTGAAATTGCAGATCTAGAGAATGTACAGAGAACCTTTACTGCACGTGTAAGTTCTGTTAAACACCTTAACTACTGGGAACGCTTGGAAGCACTTAACTTGTACTCAGTGGAGCTAAGGCGAGAGAGAGATATAATCTACACCTGGATGATTCTGGAGGGACTGGTTCCTAATATGCACACAGAAATCACTCCCTACGAATGCAAAAGACTTGGCAGGCGATGCAGCATACCCCCCAGTGAAAGGTAGGGGGGGCCACTAGTACACTAGAGAAAACACAATAAGTGTCCGGGGCCCAAGACTGTTCAACAGCCTCCTACCAGCCATATGGGGCATTACCAGTAGACCCTTGGTTGTCTTCAAGAGGGAGCTGTGTTCAGTGGTCAGTCGTCACGTGAGGTCACAGACCCTGAGCTGCTTTGGGGATTAGCGTGGACGGTTACAAAGCATGGCTTGCTTCTGCAGTGTTTTAAAAACTGAGTTTGGAGAGTTGAAGGAGGAGGTCTTGCTTCTCCAGGAGGAGATTAGGAGGCTGAAGGTCCACCTCAATGGGCCTGGGAGAGAGTGTGAGGTGGTTGGAGATGTGGGGAATGAGGCTTCTAGCAGTGAGGTGCAGTCTGTCTCTCACTGTGAGGAGGCTGTAGGTGGGGAGGTAGCAACGGGTACCAGCAGTGAGGTGCAGCCCAGCACCTGCTACAAGTGGCGAGTTGTTCACAGTAATGGGAGGCGCATCAGAGTAAGGAAAGTTAAGAGTGAAGATCTGAAGGTAGGAAATCGCTTCTCTGTTCTCCAGGATGAATGTACTTCAGTGGCCAGTGAAGGTAAGGGTACTACTGCCCCTGCTAATGAAGGTAAGCGCATTCTTGTGGTTGGTGACTCTCAGGTAAGATATGTTGACCGTGCTTTTTGTAATAGGAATAAGAAGATGAGAGATAGAGTGTGCTTCCCTGGAGCTGGTGTTGGGGACATTGTCAACAGACTGGATAATATCATGTCAGGTAATGGGAACAAGCCCATTATCTGTCTCAGTGCTGGTGGAAATGATATTGGGAAGGGTAGGAGAGAAGAGCTGCTAGATAAGTACAGGTCAGCTATAGATTTCATTAAGTCTAAGGGAGGGATCCCAATCATATGTAGCATCTTGCCTAGAAGGGGAGTAGGAAATGAATGGTTGTCTAGGGCAATTGGTGTAAATTGCTGGCTAGACAGATACTGCAAGGAACTTGCAATCCCATTCATTGACAACTGGAACAACTTTTATGGCAAACATGATATGTATGCAAGGGATGGGGTTCATCTCTCTGGGGCAGGGGTGGTAGCACTTGCAGACTCGATTGAGAAGGCCATTGGTGAAATGCCTATGATTTTAAACTGATGGAAGATAGAGGTATGGGTGTGTGTGGGAAACAAGCAGGTTGCAACACTAGGGTTGGAAACAGTAAATGTATAAAAGGCATTCAGCATGAAGTTATAAATAAAGACAATAGAACAGGTCAGAAAACAAAGGGGGACAGCAGAGGGCAGCAAGGGACTAGCTCCCTTAAGGTTTACTATACTAATAGCAGGAGTGTTAGAAATAAGATAGATGAGCTAAGATTAATTGCAAGTGCAGGAAACATAGATATTATTGCTATAACAGAGACCTGGCTCAATCTGAAAGATAGAGAGATGCCATCTGAATGTCACATACAAGGCTATAAATTATTCCACACTGACAGGGTCAACAGGAAAGGTGGTGGAGTAGCGATGTATGTCAGAGACAATTTAAATTGTTGTGTTAGACAAGATATTAAATTAGAAGCGTCAGCCACTGAATCTGTTTGGTTACAGCTTCTCGAGGGCCGAGAAAAACTAATTTTGGGTGTGATTTACAGGGCCCCAAATCTTGATAGGGAGTGCAGTAAACTTCTATGGGACGAAATTCGTAAGGCATCTACATACGAAAATGTTGTGCTAATGGGAGATTTCAACTATAGACAGATTGACTGGAGCAATTTGACAGGAAATTTAGAGTCGGGTGACTTTCTTGATACGATCCAGGATTGTTTTTTAAAACAGTTTGTGACAGAGCCAACTAGGGGAAATAACCTCCTTGACTTGGTTCTTGCCAGTAGGGAAACACTAATTAATAATCTTGAGGTTAATGATGAGCTTGGGGAGAGTGATCACAAATCACTCAGTTTTAATATATCATGGAATTCCCCTAATAATGGCAATCAAGTCTCCGTCCCTGACTTTCGCTTGGCTGATTTCATAGGACTGAAAAATTACTTAGGTGGGCTGAACTGGAATGACCTGACTAGGGGTCAGGTAGGTGGTGATGGTTGCCGATATGATGCTTTCCAGGGCATAGTTCTAGCTGCTCAGTCAAATTATGTTCCAAATAGGGAAATCAGATCAAACAAAAATGATCCTAAATGGATGAACAATAGATTAAAATATCTGATTGGTCAAAAGAGAGGCATATATAGGCAAATCAAAAGAGGAGAGGGGCAATTAAGAAATCGATATATTCAGTTAAAGAGAGAAATAAAAAAGGGAATTAGAAAAGCAAAAAGAGATTATGAGGTTAAAGTTGCAAGAGAATCGAAGACTAACCCAAAAGGATTCTTTCAGGTATACAGAAGTAAGATCAGGGACAAGATAGGCCCACTCAAAAGTTCCTCGGGTCAGCTCACTGACAGTGATAAGGAAATGTGTAGAATTTTTAACACATACTTCCTCTCAGTTTTTACACAGGAGGATACCAGTGATATTCCAGTAATGATAAATTATGTAGAACAGGACGATAATAAACTGTGCACTATTAGGGTCACAAGTGACATGGTCCTTAGGCAAATAGATAAATTAAAACCTAACAAATCCCCAGGCCCTGATGAACTGTATGCAAGGGTTCTAAAGGAATGTAAAGAGGAGCTTAGCACACCTTTGGCTAATCTTTTCAACATATCACTACAAACTGGCATGGTGCCAGATAAGTGGAAAATGGCAAATGTGATACCTATTTTCAAAACAGGTGACAGGTCCTTAGCTTCGAACTATAGACCAATAAGCCTAACCTCCATAGTGGGAAAATTTATGGAATCAATAATTGCCGAGGCAGTTCGTAGCCACCTTGAAAAGCATAAATTAATCAACGAATCTCAGCATGGTTTTACAAAGGGACGTTCCTGCCTTACGAATTTATTAACTTTTTTCACTAAGGTATTTGAGGAGGTAGATCATGGTAACGAATATGATATTGTGTATATGGACTTCAGTAAGGCTTTTGACAGGGTCCCACATCAGAGACTATTGAGGAAAATTAAAGCACATGGAATAGGAGGAGAAATTTTTTCCTGGATAGAGGCATGGTTGACAAATAGGCAGCAGAGAGTTTGCATAAATGGGGAGAAATCAGAGTGGGGAAGCGTCACGAGCGGTGTTCCACAGGGGTCAGTGTTGGGCCCCCTGCTGTTCACAATCTACATAAACGACATAGATGAGGGCATAAAGAGCGACATCGGCAAGTTTGCCGATGACACCAAAATAGGCCGTCGAATTCATTCTGACGAGGACATTCGAGCACTCCAGGAAGATTTGAATAGACTGATGCAGTGGTCGGAGAAGTGGCAGATGCAGTTTAATATAGACAAATGCAAAGTTCTAAATGTTGGACAGGACAATAACCATGCCACATATAAACTAAATAATGTAGATCTTAATATTACGGATTGCGAAAAAGATTTAGGAGTTCTGGTTAGCAGTAATCTGAAACCAAGACAACAGTGCATAAGTGTTCGCAATAAAGCTAATAGAATCCTTGGCTTCATATCAAGAAGCATAAATAATAGGAGTCCTCAGGTTGTTCTTCAACTCTATACATCCTTGGTTAGGCCTCATTTAGATTATGCTGCACAGTTTTGGTCACCGTATTACAGAATGGATATAAATTCTCTGGAAAATGTACAAAGGAGGATGACAAAGATGATCCCATGTATCAGAAACCTTCCCTATGAGGATAGACTAAGGGCCCTGAAACTGCACTCTCTAGAAAGACGTAGAATTAGGGGGGATATGATTGAGGTTTATAAGTGGAAGACAGGAATAAATAAAGGGGATGTAAATAGTGTGCTGATAATATCTAGCCTAGACAGGACTCGCAGCAATGGTTTTAAGTTGGAAAAATTCAGATTCAGGAGGGATATAGGAAAGTACTGGTTTGGTAATAGAGTTGTGGATGAGTGGAACAAACTCCCAAGTACCGTTATAGAGGCCAGAACGTTGTGTAGCTTTAAAAATAGGTTGGATAAATACATGAGTAGATGTGGGTGGGTGTGAGTTAGACCTGATAGCTTGTGCTAACGGGTCGGTTGCCGTGTTCCTCCCTTGAGTCAATGTGACCTGACCTGACTAGGTTGGGTGCATTGGCTTAAGCCGGTAGGGACTTGGACCTGCCTCGCATGGGCCAGTAGGCCTTCTGCAGTGTTCCTTCGTTCTTATGTTCTTATGTTCTTAAATTCGGTGTCGGATCAGCCGGGCTGTGGATCGTACGTTGGACCGCGTGCGGCCAGCAGTAACAGCTTCGTTGATCAGGCCCTTATTCACCGGGAGGCCTGGTCGTGAACCAGGCCGCGGGGTCGTTGATTCCTGGAATACCCTCCAGGTAAACTCCAGGTACGTATGAGTGATGGTGAAAGTGTTACCTACCTGGACTCTACCTGGAGGGTATTCCGGGGATTAGCGCCCCCGGTGGATCAAGGCCTTATCAACGAGACTGTTACTGCTAGCCGCAAGCAGTCCAATGTACGATCCACAGCCCGGCTGATTCTGCACCGACTTTAGGTATCTGTCCAGCTCCCTCTTGAAGACAACCAGGGGTCTACTGGTAATGCCCCTTACGGCTGGTGGGAGGCTGTTGAACAGTCTTGGGCCTCGGACACTTATTGCGTTTTCTCTTAGTGTGCCAGTGATGCCCCTACTTTTCACTGGGGTTATGTTGCATCGCCTGCCAAGTCTTGCTTTCGTAGGGAGTGATTTCTGTGTGCAGGTTAGGAATGAATGATGAAAGTATTTTTCTTTCTCTTTGGGTTTTTCTTTCTTTTTGGGTCACCCTGCCTCGGTGGGAAACGACTGATGTGTTATAATAATAATAATTTTTAGTCATGTTTTAGTAATTCTGGGGGTTGCATGTTGTTTGATTATGTGACTTTTTCTAGATCATCTAGAAACTTTATAGATTTAAGCATTTGCAAAACTTTGGATACCGAATCTGCACTCTCTAGAAAGGCGTAGAATTAGGGGGGATATGATTGAGGTGTATAAATGGAAGACAGGAATAAATAAAGGGGATGTAAATAGCGTGCTGAAAATATCTAGCCTAGACAGGACTCGCAGCAATGGTTTTAAGTTGGAAAGCTTCAAATTCAGGAAGGATATATGAAGGCACTGGTTTGATAATAG
Source organism: Cherax quadricarinatus (assembly GCF_038502225.1). Lineage (NCBI taxonomy): Eukaryota > Metazoa > Arthropoda > Malacostraca > Decapoda > Parastacidae > Cherax > Cherax quadricarinatus. The sequence goes on from NC_091326.1 coordinate 24,536,940, forward strand.
AGTTGTGGATGAGTGGAGCAAACTCCCAAGTACAGTTATTGAGGCTAAAACTTTGTGTAGTTTTAAAAATAGGTTAGATAAATACATGAGTGGGTGTGGGTGGGTGTGAGTTGGACCTGATTAGCTTGTGCTACTAGGTCAGTTGCCGTGAATGTGACCTGACCTGACCTGACTAGGTTGGGGCATTGGCTTAAGCCGGTAGGAGACTTGGACCTACCTCGCATGGGCCAGTAGACCTGTTGCAGTGTTCCTTCTTAGGAACATAAGAAAGCAAGAGCACTGCAACAGGCGTTCTGGCCCATACGAGGCAGATCCAAGACTCCTACCGGCTTAAGCCAATGCCCCAACCTAGTCAGGTCAGGTCACATTTAAGGAAGGAACACGGCAACTGACCCAGCAGCACAAGCTAATCAGGTCCAACTCACACCTACCCACACCCACTCATGTATTTATCTAACCTATTATTTTAAAACTACACAACGTTTTAGCCTCAATAACTGTACTCGGGAGTTTGTTCCGCTCATCCACAACTCTATTACCAAACCAGTGCTTTCATATATCCTTCCTGAATCTGAATTTTTCCAACTTAAAACCATTGCTACGAGTCCTGTCTAAGCTAGATATTTTCAGCACGTTATTTACATCCCCTTTATTTATTCCTGTCTTCCATTTATACACCTCAATCACATCCCCCCTAATTCTACGCCTTTCTAGAGAGTGCAGATTCATGGTCCTCAGTCTATCCTCATAGGGAAGATTTCTGATACATGGAATCAACTTTGTCAGACTCCTTTGTACGTTTTCCCGTGTATTTATGTTCCCTTCCCCCCTCGTGCCCCTCCCGGCGGAACACCTCCTTGCTTGTATGGGTAATACGCTGGTGTTGGCCTGCACTACTGCTACCAGCTTTTTCTGGCGGCCAAGCCGTGTTTACCAGTGTTATTTTCTAGAAGGTATTTAGTGGTGCCCACCCTCATAACCTGACACGCTCACTAACACTGCCACCCCCACACCCACGTGTATTCTGGTAAAGGCAGTAGCTAGGGGTGTGTGTAGCTGCCTTAGTGGCAAGGAGGTAACCCTGGTCTTGTTTGGGGCCTCTTGCCATGACGCGGAGAGGTGTAATTTAATGCTGGAGGCATTTCCTGGGCCCCCTTACCACAGGGTGTCTGCCTGGGCCTGAAGTCTGCCCACCCTGAAGCACTCATCACCACCATTACCGCCACCACCACCACCGCTGCTGTGGTCGCTGCCTCCGCTGTCACCACCACCACCTTCCCTACCTTATCCTTCATCCACCACTATTACAAGTGCAACACTCGGGTATCTTTATTATTGGAACATTGCACTTGCGCAGCAGGCTTCTTCAGTCGAATACAGTGAGCGCCTCGAGGGTTGTAATATAATGGTAGAATTACCGACCAGAAGTTATGTAAAAGGACAGATGCCACAACAAAATGTCACATCTGTGTCCTTTTACCTAATACCTCAGAAGTAAAGTACTTTTACATTTTCCAGTGTTATATTCGCCAGTATTCAACTGAAGAAGTATTGTGTATCATCAACTGATATTATACAGTATATATAGTATTGTTGGTATCATATTCACTCCCCTACCATAACTCTTCAACCACCCCCATCATCTTCCTCCCTTATCCCCATCCTACAACCACTACCAGTACACGCCTCCGTCCCTTTTTCATCCACGTCACGCTCTCACTCCCAGTCTAAATATAAGAAAAGCACTGCTTTAGGCCTACTATAGGCAGGCCTTAAGAGCAAGCCTTCCCACTCTATTGATCACGCCTTGAATGTAACTTTTTATTTAGGCTGTGGGTACATAAAAAAAAGTTACATTGGTTTTGAGGGCACTCAGATGTTCAACAAATTAAACTAATAAACCCATGGGCTGAGTAAAATATGCTGGGAGGATAATATGGTGAACGAGGACCTGATCTTGTATTTCAAGAGGTAGTAAAAGTATGCTTCAGACATACCAGTATGTACAAAGAAGGTACACGTTGGAAAGAGAGATGCTTGATGAAGCTTCTGGAGAGCGAAACGTTGCCACAATAAAATGTCACATTAGTTGCAATTGTGTCCTTTTACTTAACATATTGTCGGTAATTCTACCAGGTTATGTAATGTTTCTGATTCGGTGTCTTGTTTCTTTGAGTCCTCATACACGTCCTTCTTCATGCTACACTCCTTACGAAAGCAGAACACTTGGCAGGCGATGCAACATACGCTCAGTGAAAAGTAGGGGCACCATTAGTATACTAAGAGAAAATACATTGTGTCCGGGGCCCAAGACTGTTAATCAATCTCCCATCAGCCATTAAGGGAATTACCAATAGACCCCTGGTTATCTTTAAGAGGAAACTGAAGAGATACCTAAAGTCAGTACCGGATCAGCCGGGCTGTGGATCGTACGTTGGACTACGTGCGGCCAGCAGTGACAACCTCGTTGATCAGACCCTGATCCACCAGGAGGCCGCGGGGGCGTTGATCCCCGGAATACCCTCCAGGTAGGTAGGTTGCGTTCTTCTATTGTTCACTTTCCTTTTGTATATTTTTTCATCATGAATTAGTCAAACAACTCACCTAGGTCATTTGTTGACTCATTTACGATTGTTGGTTCAGTACCTGTGTCGAATACTTTTTCCATTATTTGACTGCATCTCTACTAAGTGAAAAGTGTTACTTTTGCTTTGTGCGAATTTTGAGTTCTCTGCTCACGCTCCCTATGTATCAAGACTTAACACTACCTGGAGGGCATTCCGGGGATCAACGCCTCCGCGGCCAGGTCCACGACCAGGCCTCCCGGTGGATCAGAGCTTGATCAACTAGGCTGTTACTGCTGGCTGCACGTAGTCCAACGTACGATCCACTGCCCGGCTGATCCGGTACTGACTAAATTTAGGTGTCTGTCCAGCTCCCTCTTGAAGAAAACTGCTGATAAGTAAGACACATGTTCAGCAATTAGGTGTCTTTATTCCGAAACGTTTCGGCCACACAATAGGCTTCTTCAGTCGAGTATAATATGAGGCAGCAGAAGCAGTAGAGATGTAGTTATGAGTTGGTCAGTCCTGTTTCTTCTGACTCCTCTACTCGACTGAAGAAGCTTATTGTGTAGGCGAAACGTTCCGGAATAAAGATGGCTGACTATTGCACATGTGTCTTATCAATTTGTCGGTATTGTATACCATTATCATATTCGTTTAGCACTGCTACTGCTGTGCGAGGTCACCCAGCCACTGCTCGTTTATTCTTATAAAAAAACTGCCAGTTAGCGTCAGTGATATGAATGATGGGGGTTGAGTAGATTTGCCTATCAATGACCAGTAGGTTTACTGCGGTTACCTGGATTCCTGGAGGTTATTCCGGGGATCAACGCCCCCGCGGCCCGGTCCATGACCAGGCCTCCCGATGGATCAGGTCCTGATCAACTAGGCTGTTACTGCTGGCCGCACGCAGTCCAACGTACGAGCCACAGCCCGGCTGATCCGGCACTGACTTTAGGTATCTGTCCAGCTCTCTCTTGAAGGCAGCCAGGGGTTTATTGGCAATTCCCCTAATGCTTGATGGGAGGCTGTTGAACAGTCTTGGGCCCCGGACACTTACATTATTTTTCCGCTCTATTGTATGGCCAGAGTCTGTAGTATACTCTGTTCTAGTTATTATCTCCTCCAGTTTTCCATAACGGAGTAGTTGGAATTTGTCCTCATTGAACATCATATTGTTTACCGTTGCCCACTGGAAAACTTTGTTTATATCTTCTTGGAGGTTAACCGCGTCCTCAGCAGATGACAGCCTCATGCAGATCCTAGTATCATCCGCAAAGGATGATACGGTGCTGTGGTGTATATCTCTGTTTATGTCTGATATGAGGATAAGGAATAAGATGGGGGCGAGTACTGTGCCTTGTGGAACAGAGCTCTTCACTATGGCAGCCTCCGATTTAACTCTGTTGACCACTACTCTTTGTGTTCGATTTGTTAGGAAGTTGAAGATCCATCTCCCCACTTTCCCAGTTATTCCTTTAGCACGTATTTTATGGGCTATTACGCCATGATCACAATTGTCAAATGCTTTTGCAAAGTCTGTGTATATTACATCTGCATTCTGATTTTCTTCCAGTGCATCCAAGGCCATGTCATAGTGATCCAGTAGTTGTGAGAGGCAGGAGCGACCTGCCCTGAACCCATGTTGCCCTGGATTGTGCAGATTTTGGGAATCCAGGTGATTTGCAATCCTGCTTCTTAGCACTCTTTCAAAGATTTTTATGATGTGGGACGTCAGAGCTATTGGGCTATAGTTCTTAGCTAATGCTTTGCTGCCACCTTTATGGAGTGGGGCTATATCCGTTGTTTTAAGTGACTGTGGAATTTCACCCATGTCCAAGGTCCTCCATATTGTACTTAGGGCACGCGAGAGGGGTTTCTTGCAGTTCTTAATGAAAACAGAGTTCCACGAGTCTGGGCCCGGGGCTGAGTGCATAGGCATGTTGTCAATGGCTTTTTCGAAATCTATCGGAGTTAGGGTCTACTATTCCTGTGTTGGGTTACAGTTTTATGATATTTAGGTAATTATACACAAATAACCCGCACATAAAAGAGAGAAGCTTACGACGACGTTTCGGTCCAAGTCGGACCGAAACGTCGTCGTAAGTTTCTCTCTTTTATGTGCGGGTTATTTGTGTATCGTTCCAGTCACGGTATTGTGCCTTTTTGTTATTTAGGTAATTAATTTGGGAGAAAATTTAAACGTGTGTACCGTGTGTTTAGTCACGTGAATGCATCTGCACGGGTAAAATTAAATAAATTCTTGCAGCAGTTAGATGTGTTTGACAAGTGTTTTCAAGGTTCGCTGGGGATGGGTGCAGGTTGGGGGGGGGGAGTTATTTGTTTGGGGATGGATGTGCGAATAGGAGAGGGAGTCGCATTGGGGATGCGAGTAGATGTGTTTGGAGGAGTACACTAACCTGGTGAATGTAGCAAGCAGCAGGGAGCGTGCTGCATGAACCTGTTCATTAAACTTCCTTCATTAGTGGTGCCACACACAGTGTTGCATCACGTCTACAGGCATGGTGAAGGAGGGGCTGGCCACATGGGCTATGGTATGTAACTTTGAGTGAATGTGATAAATGGTTGGTGAATGGATGGTGGCTGGGTAGTGCGTGTTGTGGCTTGGCTCCCTCCACCAGGTGACCTTCACCACCTGTTGGCCAGTAAATATTTCCAGGTCTGGTGGTGGGCTGGCCCTGTGAGTGCTTGTGTGTGTTTTAAGTGTGTTGTTAAAGTAGACACATGTGCAAAACATAGAAAAATGGTGAAGATGAGATGTATTGTAAGGAAATCAGTCCCCCTGCCCCGGGCTGAGACTGATTACCTTTTTGCTCATCCGTCATAATGTGGTGGGGATAATGGTGAAGTATTCAATATGAGAAGGGTGGTGAGAGAAAATGAATGAAGCATTGTAGTGTTAGAAGAGTTGGTAGTGAATGTCAGTGGTGGAGCACCTGGAGAGGTGGTGGTGGTTGAGCACTGGAGTGTCTGTAGGAGAGGTGGAGGTGGTTGTTGAGCACTGGAGTGACTGTAGGAGGAGAGGTGATGGTGGTTGTTGAGCACTGGAGTGACTGTAGGAGGAGAGGTAGTGGTGGTTGAGCACTGGAGTGTCTGTAGGAGGAGAGGTGGAGGTGGTTGTTGAGCACTGGAGTGTCTGTAGGAGAGGTGATGGTGGTTGAGCACTGGAGTGTCTGTAGGAGGAGAGGTGGTGGTGCTTGTTGAGCACTGGAGTGTCTGTAGGAGGAGAGGTGGTGGTGGTGGTTGAGCACTGGAGTGTCTGTAGGAGGAGAGGTGGTGGTGGTTGTTGAGCACTGGAGTGTCTGTAGGAGGAGAGGTGGTGGTGGTGGTTGAGCACTGGAGTGTCTGTAGGAGGAGAGGTGGAGGTGGTTGTTGAGCACTGGAGTGTCTGTAGGAGGAGAGGTGATGGTGGTTGAGCACTGGAGTGTCTGTAGGAGGAGAGGTGGTGGTGGTGGTTGAGCACTGGAGTGTCTGTAGGAGGAGAGGTGGTGGTGGTGGTTGAGCACTGGAGTGTCTGTAGGAGGAGAGGTGGTGGTGGTTGTTGAGCACTGGAGTGTCTGTAGGAGGAGAGGTGGTGGTGGTGGTTGAGCACTGGAGTGTCTGTAGGAGGAGAGGTGGTGGTGGTTGAGCACTGGAGTGTGTAGGAGGAGAGGTGGTGGTGGTTGTTGAGCACTGGAGTGTCTGTAGGAGGAGAGGTGGTGGTGGTTGAGCACTGGAGTGTCTGTAGGAGGAGAGGTGGTGGTGGTGGTTGAGCACTGGAGTGTCTGTAGGAGGAGAGGTGGTGGTGGTTGAGCACTGGAGTGTCTGTAGGAGGAGAGGTGGTGGTGGTTGTTGAGCACTGGAGTGACTAGGAGGAGAGGTGGTGGTGGTTGAGCACTGGAGTGTCTGTAGGAGGAGAGGTGGTGGTGGTGGTTGAGCACTGGAGTGTCTGTAGGAGGAGAGGTGGTGGTGGTTGAGCACTGGAGTGTCTGTAGGAGGAGAGGTGGTGGTGGTTGTTGAGCACTGGAGTGTCTGTAGGAGGAGAGGTGGTGGTGGTTGAGCACTGGAGTGTCTGTAGGAGGAGAGGTGGTGGTGGTGGTTGAGCACTGGAGTGTCTGTAGGAGGAGAGGTGGTGGTGGTTGAGCACTGGAGTGTCTGTAGGAGGAGAGGTGGTGGTGGTTGTTGAGCACTGGAGTGACTAGGAGGAGAGGTGGTGGTGGTTGAGCACTGGAGTGTCTGTAGGAGGAGAGGTGGTGGTGGTGGTTGAGCACTGGAGTGTCTGTAGGAGGAGAGGTGGTGGTGGTTGAGCACTGGAGTGTCTGTAGGAGGAGAGGTGGTGGTGGTTGTTGAGCACTGGAGTGACTAGGAGGAGAGGTGGTGGTGGTTGAGCACTGGAGTGACTGTAGGAAGAGAGGTGGTGGTGGTTGAGCACTGGAGTGTCTGTAGGAGGAGAGGTGGTGGTGGTTGTTGAGCACTGGAGTGACTAGGAGGAGAGGTGGTGGTGGTTGAGCACTGGAGTGTCTGTAGGAGGAGAGGTGGTGGTTGTTGAGCACTGGAGTGACGGTAGTAGGAGAGGTGGTGGTGGTGGTTGAGCACTGGAGTGATGGTAGTAGGAGAGGTGGTGGTGGTTGAGCACTGGAGTGACTGTAGGAGGAGAGGTGGTGGTTGTTGAGCACTGGAGTGACGGTAGTAGGAGAGGTGGTGGTGGTTGAGCACTGGAGTGACGGTAGTAGGAGAGGTGGTGGTGGTTGAGCACTTGAGTGACTGTAGGAGGAGAGGTGGTGGTGGTTGAGCACTGGAGTGACGGTAGTAGGAGAGGTGGTGGTGGTGGTTGAGCACTGGAGTGACGGTAGTAGGAGAGGTGGTGGTGGTTGAGCACTGGAATGACTGTAGGAGGAGAGGTGGTGGTGGTTGTTGAGCACTGGAGTGACTGTAGGAGGAGAGGTGGTGGTTGTTGAGCACTGGAGTGACTGTAGGAGGAGAGGTGGTGGTTGTTGAGCACTGGAGTGACTGTAGGAGAGGTGGTGGTGGTTGTTGAGCACTGGAGTGACTGTAGGAGGAGAGGTGGTGGTGGTTGTTGAGCACTGGAGTGACGGTAGTAGGAGAGGTGGTGGTGGTTGTTGAGCACTGGAGTGACTGTAGGAGGAGAGGTGGTGGTTGTTGAGCACTGGAGTGACGGTAAGAGGAGAGGTGGTGGTGGTTGTTGAGCGCTGGAGTGACTGTAGGAGGAGAGGTGGTGGTGGTTGTTGAGCGCTGGAGTGACTGTAGGAGGAGAGGTGGTGGTTGTTGAGCACTGGAGTGACTGTAGGAGGAGAGGTGGTGGTTGTTGAGCACTGGAGTGACGGTAGGAGAAGTGGTGGTGGTTGAGCACTGGAGTGACTGTAGGAGGAGAGGTGGTGGTTGTTGAGCACTGGAGTGACTGTAGGAAGAGAGGTGGTGGTGGTTGAGCACTGGAGTGACTGTAGGAAGAGAGGTGGTGATGGTTGAGCACTGGAGTGACTGTAGGAGGAGAGGTGGTGGTGGTTGAGCACTGGAGTGACTGTAGGAAGAGAGATGGTAATGGTTGAGCACTGGAGTGACTGTAGGAGGAGAGGTGGTGTTGGTTGAGCACTGGAGTGACTGTAGGAGGAGAGGTGGTGGTGGTTGAGCACTGGAGTGACTGTAGGAAGAGAGGTGGTGATGGTTGAGCACTGGAGTGACTGTAGGAGGAGAGGTGGTGGTGGTTGAGCACTGGAGTGACTGTAGGAGGAGAGGTGGTGGTGGTTGAGCACTGGAGTGATTGTAGGAGGAGGGGTGGTGGTGGTTGAGCACTGGAGTGACGGTAGGAGGAGAGGTGGTGGTGGTTGAGCACTGGGGTGACTGTAGGAGGAGAGGTGGTGGCTGTTGAGCACTGGAGTGACTGTAGGAGGAGAGGTGGTGGTGGTTGATCACTGGAGTGACGGCGAGAGGAGAGGTGGTAATGGTTGAGCACTGGAGTGACGGTAAGAGGAGAGGTGGTGGTGGTTGAGCACTGGAGTGACGGTAAGAGGAGAGGTGGTGGTGGTTGAGCACTGGAGTGACGGTAAGAGGAGAGGTGGTGGTGGTGAGCACTGGAGTGAAGGTAAGAGGAGAGGTGGTGGTGGTGAGCACTGGAGTGAAGGTAAGAGGAGAGGTGGTGGTGGTTGAGCACTGGAGTGACGGTAAGAGGAGAGGTGGTGGTGGTTGAGCACTGGAGTGAAGGTAGGAGGAGAGGTGGTGGTGGTTGAGCACTGGAGTGAAGGTAAGAGGAGAGGTGGTAGTGATTGAGCACTGAGTGAAGGTAAGAGGAGAGGTGGTGGTGGTTGAGCACTGGAGTGACGGTAAGAGGAGAGGTGGTGGTGGTTGAGCACTGGAGTGACGGTAAGAGGAGAGGTGGTGGTGGTGAGCACTGGAGTGAAGGTAAGAGGAGAGGTGGTGGTGGTTGAGCACTGGAGTGAAGGTAAGAGTAGAGGTGGTAGTGATTGAGCACTGAGTGAAGGTAAGAGGAGAGGTGGTGGTGGTTGAGCACTGAGTGAAGGTAAGAGGAGAGGTGGTGGTGGTTGAGCACTGGAGTGACGGTGGGAGGAGGGGTGGTGGTGGTTGATCACTGGAGTGACGGTGGGAGGAGAGGTGGTGGTGGTTGATCACTGGAGTGACGGTGGGAGGAGAGGTGGTGGTGGTTGGTGGCTTAGCACTGGAGTGACGGTGGGAGGAGAGGTGGTGGTGGTTGATCACTGGAGTGACGGTGGGAGGAGAGGTGGTGGTGGTTGGTGGCTTAGCACTGGAGTGATGGTGGGAGGAGAGGTGGTGGTGGTTGGTGGCTTAGCACTGGAGTGATGGTGAGAGGAGAGGTGGTGGTGGTTGATCACTGGAGTGACGGTGGGAGGAGAGGTGGTGGTGGTTGGTGGCTTAGCACTGGAGTGACGGTGGGAGGAGAGGTAGGTGGCCGTCTCACAGGTATCAGCTGTCACCCACTACCTGGTGAAGCAGCCGGTGGCTGGCGGGACGGTGCACCACACCCGTCTTCTCAAAGGTTACATCACCTGCCACGCATGTGTGGCATATCTAGCTCACGTGTTTGTTGGTCACCTTCTCTCTTCGTGTGTGTGTGTGTGTGTGTGTGTGTGTGTGTGTGTGTGTGTGTGTGTGTGTGTGTGTGTGTGTGTGTGTGTGTGTGTGTGTGTGTGTGCACGCGCGCACTACTCCTAATTGTGGTAGATAAGACACATAGACAACATTTAGGCAAATTTATTCTGAAACGTTTCGCCTACACAGTAGGCTTCTTCAGTCGAGTACAGAAAGTAGGCAGGAGACTGTACTCGACTGAAGAAGCGTACTGTGTAGGCTAAACGTTTCGGAATAAAGTTGCCTATGTGTCTTATCTACCAACCTGTCGGTATTGTATACCATTTGATAATCACTCCTAATTATGATTGCGGGGGTCGAGTCTCAGCTCCTGGCCATGCCACTGCTGGCCGCTACTGGTTTCACTTTTTAAAGCTTGGCTACATGAGCCCCATCATACCTATTTTTAAAGCTGTGTATGGACTCTGCCACTTCACTGTCGAAGTTGTTCCACGTTCTGACTACTCCTAAGGTTAAAAAGTATTTTCTAACATTCTTATGGTTCATGTGTGCTTTTAACCAATAGATGCGACCCCATGTATCTGAGACTCGCAGTCTACCCTGTTAATGCCTCTCAGTATTTTGTACGTCGTGATCATGACTCACGAAATCGTGATGACACGATTGCAAACAAACCATACCACGGATAGGGATAGAACCCACGGTCAGAGTCATAAAACTCCAGACTGACGCGTTAGCTACTGGGCCAGCTGGCTACAAGATTCGCCCAACTCGGTATATTTATACACCATAGGAAGGTTAGCATAGGCACCACTGTGACCACAAATGCCAATTTTTACAGACGAATCTCCCGCCACCGTGGCCGTGACGAACTCTAGCTCAAGTTCCCTCAAAGCCGTCAGATCTATATTGGAGTACGCAGCACCAGTATGGGACCCACACATGGTCGAGCATATAAAGAAATTGGAGAAAATGCACAGGTTTGCAAAAAGACTAGTCCCAAAGCTAAGGGTATGTCCTATGAGGGCACCACTGTGACCAAAAACTTGCATTTGCTAACCTTCCTATGGCGTATAAATATACGTAGTTGGGCGAATCTCGTAGATCAATGGTTCAGAGAACCGACACGTTGATAAATTAGACACATGTGGAACTCTTGGGTATCTTTATTGAGGAAACGTTTCGCCACACAGTGGCTTCATAAGTCCATACAAAGGAGAATCTTGAAGAACAGGAGGAGAATGAGGTATTCAGTCCCTCAGCCTTGAGTCGATGTGGTCAGTCCATCAATCTTGAATAGAATGGACTGACCACATCGACTCAAGGCTGAGGGACTGATTACCTCATTCTCCTCCTGTTCTTCAAGATTCTCCTTTGTATGGACTGATGAAGCCACTGTGTGGCGAAACGCTTCCGCAATAAAGATACCCAAGAGCTGCACATGTGTCTAATTTATGAACGAATCTTCTTGTAGCCAGCTGGCCCAGTGGCTAGCGCGTCGGTCTGGAGTTTTATGACTCTGATTGCGGGTTCTATCCCCGCCTGAGGTATGGTTTGTTTGCAGTCGTGTCATTACGATTTCGTAGTGTAGTGAATGACTCCTTAAATGTCGACAAACTATTCTTCTTTTTGCCAGGCGCGCATTGGCTGCAGCAGTTATTTGGTTGATATGAGCCTCGAGAGATGTTCTCAGAATGACACTTTAAGGTCCTCCTTGAGTGAACTTTTCAGCCTTTGCCCCTGACCCTGTACTCCATCTGCGGTCTTCTTTGTCCTTCCCCAAGCTTCATACCTTTGCACTTGGTGAGGTTAAACTCTAGGAGCCATTTGTCATACCAAGCTTGTAGTCTGTCCAGGTTAGTTTGTTGCCTTTCCTGGTCCTTTCCCTTTAAGGAGTGAGAGGGGATATGATTGAGGTATATAACTAGAAGGCAGGAATAAATAAAGGGGATGTAAATAGCGTGTTAAAAATATCTAGCCTAGACAGGACTCCCAGCAATGGCTTTAAGTTGGAAAATTTCAGATTCAGGAAGGATATAGGAAAGCACTGGTTTGGTAATAGAGTTGTGGATGAGTGGAACAAACTACCGAGTACAGTTATAGAGGCCAAAACGTTGTGTAGCTTTAAAGATGGGCTAGATAAATACATGAGTGGGTGCGGGTGGGTGTGAGTTGGACGTGCTACTAGGTCAGATGCCGTGATCCTTCCTTAAGTGAATGTGGCCTGACTTGACTAGGTTGGGGCATTGGCTTTGGCCGGTAGGAGACTTGGACCTGCCTCGCATGGGACAGTAGGCCCGTTGCAGTGTTCCTTCTTTCTTATTTTGTCTGCGATCAGGGATGCCACTGACTATCCTTTCTATTATATCTTTCACGCATTCAAGGAATAGCACCAGCCCTAGGCCTGATCCTTGTGGAACCCCACCCGTCACTTGCACCTATTCTTACACCTCGTCACGGACCATCATTCATTGTTTCCTTCCTGTCAGGTATATCTTGACCTATTGTAGCTCTTACAGAAAGTGCAATCTATCCCTCCCTCTCTCTCCCCTGTCTTCTGTTAACTTGTAGAACTCCAGTAGGTTTGTAACACAGTATTTTTCATCTATGAAGCCGTGCTTGTTGTCATGTATGAACCCACTCCTTTCTAGTTGATGAAAATTGAGACATATGTACAACATCTGAGTATCTTTATTGTAAATAGGACATATTTTGAAGACAGTAGAACTATATACAAAAGATGAGGTAATCAGTCCCTCAGCCTTGGAGTTGGTGTGAAGAGCACCGGAGGCTGGCGCTTATGTACTAACGTCAGGTGGAAAGGGACGGGTAGCAGACGAGGGCATAGTCGCTAGTAGGCTTCTCCAGTGGAAGTAGGTCGTACCCAAAGGGATGGGTAAGTTGTAGCTGTGAAGGTCATTTAGATGTCCTCTGAACCAAGATTCCATGATGTTGCAGTGTCTGACAAAATTGTACAAGAATGGTATATAATGCCCACAAGATGAAAATTTTCATCTTGTTGGTATTGTATACCATTCTTGTACAACATCCTTTGTAGTTGCTCCACCATTCTTCTGTTGATAATATACTGTGTGGTGGTGATGGTGAAGGTTCCTGCTGCTCTAGTACACAACTCCACATGGTACATGTAACCTTCATACCCTTGGTGCGTCTTTAGTATGCGAGGCCCTCCTCCTCCTCTTCCTCCTCGTGTGTTGTCAGCTCACAACTAGTGGGTGGCTGGGACCAGTGGTCTCTACCCGCTTGCGTATCATTAATAGTATACAGTACCAACAAGTTGATGAACAAGACACGTGCAACACCTGGGTTGCATTATTACCAAGACGTTTCACCGACTAGAGTCTTTTTTCACCACAATCCAGTGGTTATATATTTGAGGTAGTATATAATGCGTCTTGCGCACTATGTAAGATCACTTATACCCATGTAAGATCGCTTACATTATACCCATGTAAGATCACTTATGTTATACCCATGTAACATCACTTACATTATACCCATGTAAGATCACTTACATTATACCCATGTAAGATCACTTATGTTATACCCATGTAAGATCACTTACATTATACCCATGTAAGATCACTTATATTATACCCATGTAAGATCACTTATACCCATGTAAGATCACTTACATTATACCCATATAAGATCATAAAACACTTGTCTTCTGGTGATAATCAGTCACCTTTGTACCTTCGACTCGCCCAAGTTTTTATTAATTTTCTTATAACCTGTTAAGTATACGTTTTATTGGTTTATGTAACCTAATCTAGTCTTATTAAAAAATAAAGAAAATAGTTTTTGCACATTTGCAAGAAGCGTTGAGAAATTGAGGTTTTGCGGTAATTGACATCTGTGTTTTACAAAATGACATTCCTGAGTAAATACTGGTTGTGCAGGACCTCGTATAACACATTTGTATACCAGTACCTGTCGTGTACGCCTTCAAATAACACAAATGTTCCATCATATTCTAATTACATGACTGCATCTCAGTGGGGCAATAGTAACTAAAGATTCGTGATCCTCGTGGATTGCTTCGAGGGTGTGTGGTGGTTGTTGTGGAAGGAGGGGGTTTAGAGAGGGTGTGTGGTGGTTGTTGTGGGAGGAGGTGGTTTAGAGAGGGTGTGTGGTGGTAGTTGTGGAAGGAGGGGGTTTAGAGAGGGTGTGTGGTGGTTGTTGTGGGAGGAGGTGGTTTAGAGAGGGTGTGTGGTGGTAGTTGTGGAAGGAGGGGGTTTAGAGAGGGTGTGTGGTGGTTGTTGTGGGAGGAGGGGGTTTAGAGAGGGTGTGTGGTGGTTGTTGTGGAAGGAGGGGGTTTAGAGAGGGTGTGTGGTGGTTGTTGTGGAAGGAGGGGGTTTAGAGAGGGTGTGTGGTGGTTGTTGTGGAAGGAGGGGGTTTTAGAGAGGGTGTGTGGTGGTTGTTGTGGAAGGAGGGGGTTTAGAGAGGGTGTGTGGTGGTTGTTGTGGAAGGAGGGGGTTTAGAGAGGGTGTGTGGTGGTTGTTGTGGAAGGAGGGGGTTTTAGAGAGGGTGTGTGGTGGTTGTTGTGGAAGGAGGGGGTTTAGAGAGGGTGTGTGGTGGTAGTTGTGGGAGGAGGGGGTTTAGAGAGGGTGTGTGGTGGTAGTTGTGGGAGGAGGGGGTTTAGAGAGGGTGTGTGGTGGTAGTTGTGGGAGGAGGGGGTTTAGAGAGGGTGTGTGGTGGTAGTTGTGGGAGGAGAGGGTTTAGAGAGGGTGTGTGGTGGTAGTTGTGGGAGGAGGGGGTTTAGAGAGGGTGTGTGGTGGTAGTTGTGGGAGGAGAGGTTTTAGAGAGGGTGTGTGGTGGTAATTGTGGGAGGAGGGGGTTTAGAGAGGGTGTGTGGTGGTAGTTGTGGGAGGAGGAGGTTTAGAGAGGGTGTGTGGTGGTAGTTGTGGAAGGAGGAGGTTTAGAGAGGGTGTGTGGTGGTAGTTGTGGGAGGAGAGGGTGTGTGGTGGTAGTTGTGGGAGGAGAAGGTGTCTGGTGGTAGTTGTGGGAGGAGAGGGTTTAGAGAGGAGAGCAAGACTGTCCCCAGGAACCATGTTAGTAGGACACTTATTATTCTGCCGAGATGGAGCAAGTGTGTGAGTTGCATGCAGCCCACACCTTCCACCCTCCACAACTACCAGTGTCATGCGGCCCACACCTTCCACCCTCCACAACTACCAGTGTCATGCAGCCCACACCTTCCACCCTCCACAACTACCAGTGTCATGCAGCCCACACCTTCCACCCTCCACAACTACCAGTGTCATGCAGCCCACACCTTCCACCCTCCACAACTACCAGTGTCATGCAGCCCGCACCTTCCACCCTCCACAACTACCAGTGTCATGCAGCCCACACCTTCCACCCTCCACAACTACCAGTGTCATGCAGCCCACACCTTCCACCCTCCACAACTACCAGTGTCATGCAGCCCACACCTTCCACCCTCCACAACTACCAGTGTCATGCAGCCCACACCTTCCACCCTCCACAACTACCAGTGTCATGCAGCCCACACCTTCCACCCTCCACAACTACCAGTGTCATGCAGCCCACACCTTCCACCCTCCACAACTACCAGTGTCATGCAGCCCACACCTTCCACCCTCCACAACTACCAGTGTCATGCAGCCCACACCTTCCACCCTCCACAACTACCAGTGTCATGCAGCCCACACCTTCCACCCTCCACAACTACCAGTGTTAAGCAGCCCACACCTTCCACCCTCCACAACTACCAGTGTCATGCAGCCCACACCTTCCACAACTACCAGTGTCATGCAGCCCACACCTTCCACCCTCCACAACTACCAGTGTCATGCAGCCCACACCTTCCACCCTCCACAACTACCAGTGTCATGCAGCCCACACCTTCCACCCTCCACAACTACCAGTGTCATGCAGCCCACACCTTCCACCCTCCACAACTACCAGTGTCATGCAGCCCACACCTTCCACCCTCCACAACTACCAGTGTCATGCAGCCCACACCTTCCACCCTCCACAACTACCAGTGTTAAGCAGCCCACACCTTCCACCCTCCACAACTACCAGTGTCATGCAGCCCACACCTTCCACAACTACCAGTGTCATGCAGCCCACACCTTCCACCCTCCACAACTACCAGTGTCATGCAGCCCACACCTTCCACCCTCCACAACTACCAGTGTCATGCAGCCCTCACCTTCCTCCACAACTACCAGTGTCATGCAGCCCCCTCCACAACTACCAGTGTCCACCCACACCTTCCACACAACTACCAGTGTCATGCAGCCCACACCTTCCACCCTCCACAACTACCAGTGTCATGCAGCCCACACCTTCCACCCTCCACAACTACCAGTGTCATGCAGCCCACACCTTCCACCCTCCACAACTACCAGTGTCATGCAGCCCACACCTTCCACCCTCCACAACTACCAGTGTCATGCAGCCCACACCTTCCACCCTCCACAACTACCAGTGTCATGCAGCCCACACCTTCCACCCTCCACAACTACCAGTGTCATGCAGCCCACACCTTCCACCCTCCACAACTACCAGTGTCATGCAGCCCACACCTTCCACCCTCCACAACTACCAGTGTCATGCAGCCCACACCTTCCACCCTCCACAACTACCAGTGTCATGCAGCCCACACCTTCCACCCTCCACAACTACCAGTGTCATGCAGCCCACACCTTCCACCCTCCACAACTACCAGTGTCATGCAGCCCACACCTTCCACCCTCCACAACTACCAGTGTCATGCAGCCCACACCTTCCACCCTCCACAACTACCAGTGTCATGCAGCCCACACCTTCCACCCTCCACAACTACCAGTGTCATGCAGCCCACACTTTCCACCCTCCACAACTACCAGTGTCATGCAGCCCACACCTTCCACCCTCCACAATTACCAGTGTCATGCAGCCCACACCCTCCACAACTACCAGTGTCATGCGGCCCACACCTTCCACCCTCCACAAGTACCAGTGTCTCCACACAACTACCAGTGTCATGCAGCCCACACCTTCCACCCTCCACAACTACCAGTGTCATGCAGCCCACACCTTCCACCCTCCACAACTACCAGTGTCATGCAGCCCACACCTTCCACCCTCCACAACTACCAGTGTCATGCAGCCCACACCTTCCACCCTCCACAACTACCAGTGTCATGCAGCCCACACCTTCCACCCTCCACAACTACCAGTGTCATGCAGCCCACACCTTCCACCCTCCACAACTACCAGTGTCATGCAGCCCACACCTTCCACCCTCCACAACTACCAGTGTCATGCAGCCCACACCTTCCACCCTCCACAACTACCAGTGTCATGCAGCCTACACACCCTCCACAACTACCACATGCAGCCTACACCTTCCACCCTCCACAACTACCAGTGTCATGCAGCCCACACCTTCCACCCTCCACAACTACCAGTGTCATGCAGCCCACACCTTCCACCCTCCACAACTACCAGTGTCATGCAGCCCACACCTTCCACCCTCCACAACTACCAGTGTCATGCAGCCCACACCTTCCACCCTCCACAACTACCAGTGTCATGCAGCCCACACCTTCCACCCTCCACAACTACCAGTGTCATGCAGCCCACACCTTCCACCCTCCACAACTACCAGTGTCATGCAGCCCACACCTTCCACCCTCCACAACTACCAGTGTCATGCAGCCCACACCTTCCACCCTCCACAACTACCAGTGTCATGCAGCCCTCACCTTCCACCCTCCACAACTACCAGTGTCATGCAGCCCACACCTTCCACCCTCCACAACTACCAGTGTCATGCAGCCCACACCTTCCACCCTCCACAACTACCAGTGTCATGCAGCCCTCACCTTCCTCCACAACTACCAGTGTCATGCAGCCCTCACCTTCCTCCACAACTACCAGTGTCATGCAGCCCACACCTTCCACCCTCCACAACTACCAGTGTCATGCAGCCCACACCTTCCACCCTCCACAACTACCAGTGTCATGCAGCCCACACCTTCCACCCTCCACAACTACCAGTGTCATGCAGCCCACACCTTCCACCCTCCACAACTACCAGTGTCATGCAGCCCACACCTTCCACCCTCCACAACTACCAGTGTCATGCAGCCCACACCTTCCACCCTCCACAACTACCAGTGTCATGCAGCCCACACCTTCCACCCTCCACAACTACCAGTGTCATGCAGCCCACACCTTCCACCCTCCACAACTACCAGTGTCATGCAGCCCTCACCTTCCACCCTCCACAACTACCAGTGTCATGCAGCCCACACCTTCCACCCTCCACAACTACCAGTGTCATGCAGCCCACACCTTCCACCCTCCACAACTACCAGTGTCATGCAGCCCACACCTTCCACCCTCCACAACTACCAGTGTCATGCAGCCCACACCTTCCACCCTCCACAACTACCAGTGTCATGCAGCCCTCACCTTCCACCCTCCACAACTACCAGTGTCATGCAGCCCACACCTTCCACCCTCCACAACTACCAGTGTCATGCAGCCCTCACCTTCCACCCTCCACAACTACCAGTGTCATGCAGCCCTCACCTTCCACCCTCCACAACTACCAGTGTCATGCAGCCCACACCTTCCACCCTCCACAACTACCAGTGTCATGCAGCCCTCACCTTCCTCCACAACTACCAGTGTCATGCAGCCCACACCTTCCACCCTCCACAACTACCAGTGTCATGCAGCCCACACCTTCCTCCACAACTACCAGTGTCATGCAGCCCACACCTTCCACCCTCCACAACTACCAGTGTCATGCAGCCCACACCTTCCACCCTCCACAACTACCAGTGTCATGCAGCCCACACCTTCCACCCTCCACAACTACCAGTGTCATGCAGCCCTCACCTTCCTCCACAACTACCAGTGTCATGCAGCCCACACCTTCCACCCTCCACAACTACCAGTGTCATGCAGCCCACACCTTCCACCCTCCACAACTACCAGTGTCATGCAGCCCACACCTTCCACCCTCCACAACTACCAGTGTCATGCAGCCCACACCTTCCACCCTCCACAACTACCAGTGTCATGCAGCCCACACCTTCCACCCTCCACAACTACCAGTGTCATGCAGCCCACACCTTCCACCCTCCACAACTACCAGTGTCATGCAGCCCACACCTTCCACCCTCCACAACTACCAGTGTCATGCAGCCCACACCTTCCACCCTCCACAACTACCAGTGTCATGCAGCCCACCTTCCACAACTACCAGTGTCATGCAGCCCTCACCTTCCTCCACAACTACCAGTGTCATGCAGCCCACACCTTCCAGCCCTCCACAACTACCATTGTCATGCAGCCCACACCTTCCTCCACAACTACCAGTGTCATGCAGCCCTCACCTTCCACCCTCCACAACTACCAGTGTCATGCAGCCCACACCTTCCTCCACAACTACCAGTGTCATGCAGCCCTCACCTTCCACCCTCCACAACTACCAGTGTCATGCAGCCCACACCTTCCTCCACAACTACCAGTGTCATGCAGCCCTCACCTTCCACCCTCCACAACTACCAGTGTCATGCAGCCCACACCTTCCACCCTCCACAACTACCAGTGTCATGCAGCCCTCACCTTCCACCCTCCACAACTACCAGTGTCATGCAGCCCACACCTTCCACCCTCCACAACTACCAGTGTCATGCAGCCCACACCTTCCACCCTCCACAACTACCAGTGTCATGCAGCCCACACCTTCCACCCTCCACAACTACCAGTGTCATGCAGCCCACACCTTCCACCCTCCACAACTACCAGTGTCATGCAGCCCTCACCTTCCACCCTCCACAACTACCAGTGTCATGCAGCCCACACCTTCCACCCTCCACAACTACCAGTGTCATGCAGCCCACACCTTCCACCCTCCACAACTACCAGTGTCATGCAGCCCACACCTTCCACCCTCCACAACTACCAGTGTCATGCAGCCCACACCTTCCACCCTCCACAACTACCAGTGTCATGCAGCCCACACCTTCCACCCTCCACAACTACCAGTGTCATGCAGCCCTCACCTTCCACCCTCCACAACTACCAGTGTCATGCAGCCCTCACCTTCCACCCTCCACAACTACCAGTGTCATGCAGCCCTCACCTTCCTCCACAACTACCAGTGTCATGCAGCCCACACCTTCCACCCTCCACAACTACCAGTGTCATGCAGCCCTCACCTTCCTCCACAACTACCAGTGTCATGCAGCCCACACCTTCCACCCTCCACAACTACCAGTGTCATGCAGCCCACACCTTCCACCCTCCACAACTACCAGTGTCATGCAGCCCACACCTTCCACCCCCCACAACTACCAGTGTCATGCAGCCCACACCTGCCTCCACAACTACCAGTGTCATGCAGCCCACACCTTCCACCCTCCACAACTACCAGTGTCATGCAGCCCTCACCTTCCTCCACAACTACCAGTGTCATGCAGCCCTCACCTTCCTCCACAACTACCAGTGTCATGCAGCCCACACCTTCCACCCTCCACAACTACCAGTGTCATGCAGCCCACACCTTCCACCCTCCACAACTACCAGTGTCATGCAGCCCACACCTTCCACCCTCCACAACTACCAGTGTCATGCAGCCCACACCTTCCACCCTCCACAACTACCAGTGTCATGCGGCCCACACCTTCCACCCTCCACAACTACCAGTGTCATGCAGCCTACACCTTCCACCCTCCACAACTACCAGTGTCATGCAG
Organism: Cherax quadricarinatus; assembly: GCF_038502225.1. Taxonomy (NCBI): domain Eukaryota; kingdom Metazoa; phylum Arthropoda; class Malacostraca; order Decapoda; family Parastacidae; genus Cherax; species Cherax quadricarinatus. The sequence continues at coordinate 24,557,341 of NC_091326.1, forward strand.
CCCACACCTTTCACCCTCCACAACTACCGGTGTCATGCAGCCCTCACCTTCCACAACTACCAGTGTCATGCAGCCCTCACCTTCCTCCACAACTACCAGTGTCATGCAGCCCTCACCTTCCTCCACAACTACCAGTGTCATGCAGCCCTCACCTTCCACCCTCCACAACTACCAGTGTCATGCAGCCCTCACCTTCCTCCACAACTACCAGTGTCATGCAGCCCGCACCTTCCACCCTCCACAACTACCAGTGTCATGCAGCCCTCACCTTCCTCCACAACTACCAGTGTCATGCAGCCCTCACCTTCCTCCACAACTACCAGTGTCATGCAGCCCTCACCTTCCACCCTCCACAACTACCAGTGTCATGCAGCCCTCACCTTCCACCCTCCACAACTACCAGTGTCATGCAGCCCTCACCTTCCACCCTCCACGACACCTGTGACATAACACTTACCAGTGTCACCCGGACGACACCTATCACATCAGTACCAATGTCACGTGGACAACATCTGTTAGATCATTACTGGTGTCACCTGGGCAATATCTGTTAGATCATTACTGGTGTCACCTGGACAACACCTGTCACACCTGAACGACACCTGCTGTCACATCGCAACTTCCACTGTCACCTGGACACCTGTCACATCATAACTGCCCGTGTCACCTGGATGACATCTGTCATATCAAAAGTACAAGTGTCACCTTGACGACACCTGTCACATCCCATCTACCAGTGTCACCTGGACTACACCTGTCACATCACTACCAGTGTCACTTGGACGACACCTGTCACATGACAAGTACCAGTGTCGGCAACACCTACTCTCTCATCACAACTACCAGTGTCACCTGGACGACACCTGTCACATCACAACTACTAGTTTCATCTGGACGACACCTGCTCTCACATCGCAACTACCAATGTCACATCACTACACGTGTCACATCACAACTACCAGCGTCACTTGGGGTACACCTGTCACATCACAACTACCAGTGTCACCTGGGTGACACCTGTCACATCACAACTGCCAGTGTCACATGGACGACACCTATCACATCACTACCAGTGTCACCTGGACGACACCTGTCCCATCACAACTGCCAGTGTCACCTGGACGACACCTGTCACATCACAACTACCATTGTCACTTGGACGACACCTGTCACATCACTACCAGTGTCACCTGGACGACACCTGTCACATCACAACTACTATTGTCACTTGGACGACACCTGTCACATCACTACCAGTGTCACCTGGACGACACCTGTCCCATCACAACTACTAGTGTCACTTGGACGACACCTGTCACATCACTACCAGTGTCACCTGGACGACACCTGTCACATCACAACTACCATTGTCACCTGGACGACACCTGTCCCATCACAACTACCAGTGTCACCTGGACGACACCTGTCCCATCACAACAACCAGTGTCACCTGGACAACACCTGTCACATCACAATTACCAGTGTCACATGGACGACACCTGCTCTCACATCACAACTACCAGTGCCACCTGGACGACACCTGTCACATCACAGCTACCAGTGTCACCTGAACGACGACACCTGTCACATCACAACTACCAGTGTCACATGGACGACACCTGCCACATCACAATTACCAGTGTCACATGGATGACACCTGTCACATCACAATTACCAGTGTCACATGGATGACACCTGTCCCATCACAACTACTAGTGTCACTTGGACGACACCTGTCACATCACTACCAGTGTCACCTGGACGACATCTGTCACATCACAACTACCATTGTCACCTGGACGACACCTGTCCCATCACAACTACCAGTGTCACCTGGACGACACCTGTCACATCACAACTACCAGTGTCACCTGGACGACACCTGTCACATCACAATTACCAGTGTCACATGGACGACACCTGTCATATCACAACTACCAGTGTCACCTGGACGACACCTGTCACATCACAATTACCAGTGCCACCTAGACGGCACCTATCACATCACAATTACCAGTGTCACATGGACGACACCTGTCATATCACAGTTACCAGTGTCACCTGGAGGATACCTGTCACATCACAATTACCAGTGTCACATGGACGACACCTGCTCTCACATCACAACTACCAGTGCCACCTGGACGACACCTGTCACATCACAACTACCAGTGTCACATGGACGACACCTGTCACATCACAATTACCAGTGTCACATGGACGACACCTGCTGTCACATCGTAACTACCAGTATCACAGATGACACCTGTCACATTACAATTACCAGTGTCACATGGACCATATCTGTCGTACCACAATTACCAGTGTCACCTGGACGATACCTGTCACATCACAATTACCAGTGTCACATGGACGACACCTGTCATATCTCCACAGCGTACTCTCAGTCGTTAGTACACTTACCTCTCACTTAGCACTCAGCATACCTCCCACCCAGCACTCAGCATACCTCCCACCCAGCACTCAGCATACCTCCCATCCAGCACTCAGCATACCTCCCATCCAGCACTCAGCATACCTCCCACCCAGCACTCAGCATACCTCCCACCCAGCACTCAGCATACCTCCCACCCAGCACTCAGCATACCTCCCACCCAGCACTCAGCATACCTCCCACCCAGCACTCAGCATACCTCCCACCCAGCACTCAGCATACCTCCCACCCAGCACTCAGCATACCTCCCACCCAGCACTCAGTATACCTCCCACCCAGCACTCAGCATACCTCCCATCCAGCACTCAGCATACCTCCCACCCAGCACTCAGCATACCTCCCACCCAGCACTCAGCATACCTCCCACCCAGCACTCAGCATACCTCCCACCCAGCACTCAGCATACCTCCCATCCAGCACTCAGCATACCTCCCATCCAGCACTCAGCATACCTCCCATCCAGCACTCAGCATACCTCCCATCCAGCACTCAGCATACCTCCCATCCAGCACTCAGCATACCTCCCACCCAGCACTCAGCATACCTCCCACCCAGCACTCAGCATACCTCCCATCCAGCACTCAGCATACCTCCCATCCAGCACTCAGCATACCTCCCACCCAGCACTCAGCATACCTCCCACCCAGCACTCAGCATACCTCCCATCCAGCACTCAGCATACCTCCCATCCAGCACTCAGCATACCTCCCACCCAGCACTCAGCATACCTCCCACCCAGCACTCAGCATACCTCCCACCCAGCACTCAGCATACCTCCCATCCAGCACTCAGCATACCTCCCATCCAGCACTCAGCATACCTCCCACCCAGCACTCAGCATACCTCCCACCCAGCACTCAGCATACCTCCCACCCAGCACTCAGCATACCTCCCATCCAGCACTCAGCATACCTCCCATCCAGCACTCAGCATACCTCCCACCCAGCACTCAGCATACCTCCCATCCAGCACTCAGCATACCTCCCATCCAGCACTCAGCATACCTCCCATCCAGCACTCAGCATACCTCCCACCCAGCACTCAGCATACCTCCCACCCAGCACTCAGCATACCTCCCACCCAGCACTCAGCATACCTCCCACCCAGCACTCAGCATACCTCCCACCCAGCACTCAGCATACCTCCCATCCAGCACTCAGCATACCTCCCATCCAGCACTCAGCATACCTCCCACCCAGCACTCAGCATACCTCCCATCCAGCACTCAGCATACCTCCCATCCAGCACTCAGCATACCTCCCACCCAGCACTCAGCATACCTCCCACCCAGCACTCAGCATACCTCCCACCCAGCACTCAGCATACCTCCCACCCAGCACTCAGCATACCTCCCACCCAGCACTCAGCATACCTCCCACCCAGCACTCAGCATACCTCCCATCCAGCACTCAGCATACCTCCCATCCAGCACTCAGCATACCTCCCACCCAGCACTCAGCATACCTCCCACCCAGCACTCAGCATACCTCCCACCCAGCACTCAGCATACCTCCCATCCAGCACTCAGCATACCTCCCATCCAGCACTCAGCATACCTCCCACCCAGCACTCAGCATACCTCCCATCCAGCACTCAGCATACCTCCCATCCAGCACTCAGCATACCTCCCACCCAGCACTCAGCATACCTCCCACCCAGCACTCAGCATACCTCCCACCCAGCACTCAGCATACCTCCCACCCAGCACTCAGCATACCTCCCACCCAGCACTCAGCATACCTCCCACCCAGCACTCAGCATACCTCCCATCCAGCACTCAGCATACCTCCCATCCAGCACTCAGCATACCTCCCACCCAGCACTCAGCATACCTCCCATCCAGCACTCAGCATACCTCCCATCCAGCACTCAGCATACCTCCCACCCAGCACTCAGCATACCTCCCACCCAGCACTCAGCATACCTCCCACCCAGCACTCAGCATACCTCCCACCCAGCACTCAGCATACCTCCCATCCAGCACTCAGCATACCTCCCACCCAGCACTCAGCATACCTCCCACCCAGCACTCAGCATGCCTCCCATCCAGCACTCAGCTTACCTTCCCCTCGGTATATCTCCCACCTAGCACTCAGCTTACCTCCCTAGCATTCAGCATACTTTCTTCCAGCACTCAGCATGCCTCTCACCCAGCACTCAGCATACCTTCCACCCAGCACTCAGTATACCTCCCACCCAGCACTCAGTATTCCTCCCCCCACCACTCAGCATATGCTAGTCAGCATTGCACCCACCACCTACCCAGCACTGCCAGGGCCAGGTGGTGGCCGACACAGCTTTCACCGGCACTGCAGTTCATTGACCAAGATAATTGTATCACCATTAACGAACCGGAAATATACAACATATATATCATAGATTAAATATTGATGACTTTGTCCTGTCTTCAGTATTTATTTGTGTCTCATTAAATACACACCATTTTCGTTGATGAAATATAATCGCTTCAATAATTAGCTTATATTTAGAAAATATATAAACACAGTAGGATGAGTCTCTCAGTGTGTCTACCTACCTGGAGGGCATTCCGGGGATCAACGCCCCCGCCGCCCGGTCCATGACCAGGCCTCCTGGTGGATCAGGGCCTGATCAACCAGGCTGTTACTCCTGGTCGCACGTAGTCCAACGTACGAACCACAGCCCGGCTGATCTGACACTGACTTTAGGTATCTGTCCAGCTCCCTCTTGAAGACAACCAGGGGTCTGTTGGTAATTCAACTTATGGCTGATGGGAGGCTGTTGAACAGTCTTGGGCCCCAGACACTTATTGTGTTTTCTCTTAGTGTACGAGTGGCGCCCCTGCTTTTCACTTGGGGGTATGTTGCATCGCCTGCCAAGTTTTTTGCTTTCGTAGGGAGTGATTCCTGTGTGCATATTAGGAACCAGTCCCTCCAGAATCTCCCAGGTGTAGATTATGATATATCTCTCTCGCCTGCGCTCCAGTGAGTACAAGTCGAGTGCTTCCAAGCGTTCCCAGTAGTTAAGGTGTTTGGTGGAACTTATATGTGCAGTAAAGGTTCTCTGTACATTCTCTAGAGCTACAGTCTCACCTGCCTTGAATGGGGATGTTAATGTACAGCAGTATTCCAGCCTAGAGAGAAGTGATTTAAAACGGATCATCATTGGCTTATCCATCATTATCCATCCTATTAGTTTCCTCGCAGATGTGATAGTGGAATTCTTGTGGTCCTTGAAGGTGAGATCTTCAGAAATTACCACACCCAGGTCCTTCACATTACTTTTCAGCTATATTGTGTGATTAGAGTTTGTAGTATACTCAGTTCTAGTTATTATTTCCTCCAGTTTTCCATAACGGATTAGTTGATATTTGGCTTCGTTGAACATCATATTCTCCGTTGCCCATTGGAAAACTTGGTTTTTATCTCCTTGGAGATTTGCCGTGTCCTCGGTGGATGACACTCACGCAGATCCTAGTATCGTCTGCAGAGGATGATACGATGCTATGGTTTACATCTCTGTCTATGTCTGATATGAGAATGAGGAACAGGATAGGGGGGGAGTACTGTGCCTTGTGGAACAGGATAGGGGCGAGTACTGTGCCTTGTGGAACAGAGCTCTTCACTATGGCAGCTTCCGATTTAACTCTGTTTACCACTACTATTTGTGTTCGATTATCGGTCTAGAAAGTTTAAACATTTGTCAAAAGCTTTTGCAAGATCTGTGTATACTACATCTGCATTCTGTTTGTTTTCCAGTGCCTCTGAGACCATATCGTAGTGGTTGGGTAGTTGCGAGAGGCAGGAGCGACCTGCTCTGAAACCATGTTGCCCTGGGTTGTGTAACTTTTGGGAGTCCAGGTGGTTTGCTATCCTGCTTCTTAGAACTCTTTCAAAGATTTTTATGATGTGGGCCGGTAAAGCTATTGGTCTATAGTTCTTAGCTACTACTTTTTTTCCCTCTTTATGGAGTGGGGCTATATCTGTTGTTTTTAGTGACTCTGGAACCTCACCTGTGTCTATGCTGCTTCTCGATAGCATTCTTAGGATTCGTGAGAGGGGTTTCTTGTAGTTCTTAATGAACAGAGTTCCACGAGGCTGGGCCTGAGGCTGAGTGCATGGGCATGTCGTCGATGGCTTTCTCAAAGTCTAGTGAAGTTAAGGTTGTCATAAATTTAGCATACATTGGTTTTGGGACTCATTCATGGAAAAAGTGTTTGGATTGTCTATCTTTAGACTGATTAGTGACTTACTGAACACAGTCCTATTGAGATTTCAGTGTCTCAATCATTTCTTTTGTGACATCTCTCTAGGATCCGTCTTGTCTGAGCAAGGGCCCTATACTAGAAGTGGTTTTTGCCTTGTTTTTGGCATATAAAAATATTTAGAATTTCTTTCAATTTCACTAATCACTTTTAGCTCTTATTGTCTCTTCTGGATGCTGTACGAGTCCTTTAACTTTATCTCAATATTTTCCACATCCCTGGTTAGCACTTCTTTCCATGTTTCAGATAATCTGGCATTCTTGAGGACCTCAGTGATTCTTCACCTTCTTTTGTAGAGGGAGTGTCTCTCCAGTTAACTACTTCTCTTCTTTTTTCTTAGGGGAATATGCCTTGAACATATTCATCTACCAAGGCACTGGTTAGGGTCCATGTCATTTAAGATATCTTCCCAACATGTTTAATTTAGGACATAGTTTACCTGGTCCCAGTTGATGTTCTTGTTTTTGAAGTTGAATTTGGTAAAGGTACCCTCATAGTTGTATGCATTTTGCTGATCAGGATCCCTGTGCATGTAAGTCTAGACGTCGATTAGCTTGTGATCAGAATTAGTTGTTTTTTATATTGTTATGTTTCTTACAAGGTCCTCATTATTTGTGAAAATGAGGTCTAGTGTGTTCTCTAGTCTTGCTGGCTCCTCTATCTGCTGACTTAGGGTGTTTATTGGAGAAATTCAGCAGCTCCTGTGTGTGACTTTTTATCTGAGCTGCCTCCAGTGATTATTTCTGCTGCACCATTATTTGCTGTTTTTCTATTTTGTATGTCTTAGATTGAAGTCACCAATCAGCAAGATCTTTGGGGATGGGGATGGAAGGTTTTCCAGACAGCAGTCGATTTTTGCTAGCTGTTCCTTGAACTATTAGGAAGTTGCAGCTGGTGGCTTACATACAAGTACAATGACTAAGTTTTGGTTCTTGGTATTTATTGTTAGAACTTCAACTGCATCATTTGTGGCGTTCAATATCTCCATGCAAATGAGTGACTCTTTGACTTACAGGCCAACACCCCTTCCCTTGTTGCCTGTTCTTTCTGTCTCATCTGAAGAGGTTGTACCCAGGTATCCATATTTCACTGTCAAGGCAATCTTTTGCGTGGGTCTCTGTGAAAGCTGCAAACACTGCATTTGACTCCTCTAGAAGTCCACTAATGAAAGGTATTTTGTTGGTGGATGGCTTAGGGCCCTGTATATTAGCAAGTATAAATGAGGTTGTGTTGAATGTTTGTTGGGGGGATTTCGTTGTTGGCATCAGTAGTTGTGAGTCCGGAGGTGCCACTGGCTTTCCATTTTCTTTCTTAGTTTCCTACCACTAAAAAAATCAATTGGAGTGGCGTTGTCGTAGCTACCATAACTACTATGATTTGTTTTACGGAGTGTGTGCCTCCTGGTCCCTTTTAGGTGGTATGCGGGGCAGTTGGTATTGTAACATTGTTTTTCGAGGACTGAAAAATGGCATATCTCAGGGCGGAAGAATTTGCAAGAGGTAGAACGACACACACTTCTTTAGACAGGAGGTCGTGGCAATTTTTGGGATGCTCAAAGTTGCATGTTAGTTTACTTCAATATTCATTGAAGGGATTAACGTATTCTTGACTTATGGTTAATAGGTTAAATGCAGTCTTGATGACCTTCCTGTACTTGATAGGCTTTCAGCTTAGTTAACCAGACTAAGAGCTTATTTACATGGTGTGGGCGGTAGTCTAGAAAATAAACAGTATGGTCATGTCTGGCCCCTCTTTGTTCTCTTAGCTTAACCAATTTGTGGTAGTGAGCTCTTTATCCTATCATTTTGCCTATTTCAAAAAAAAAAAAAAAAAAAAAAAGGTAATGAGTTTATATTAGGCTACATGGGTGTGACCGGTTTGAAAAGTTCTTATACTTCCCCAGTCCTGTCTGAGGCCAGACTTCCCTGGTGACCCGGTGTTTCCCGCGGCCCTCCCTGGTGACCGATGTTGCCCGCGGTCCCCCTGGTGACCCGGTTTATCCTGCGGCCCGCCCTGGTGACCAATGTTGCCCGTGGCCCCCATGGTGACCTGGTGTTTCCCGCGGCCTGCTCTGATGACCGATGTTGCCCGTGGCCCCCATGGTGACCCGATGTTTCCCGCGGCTCCCCTGGTGACCCGGTGTTGCCCGCGGTCTCCCTGGTAACCCGGTGTTGCCTGGGGCCCGCATACCCATCACAACCTGAGTAATGCGGTGCATCCTACAGCAACTTGATCAAGTTCTTGAAGCTCGTCATTGCCCGCTTGTCAGTGAAAGTGATGTTCAGAGGAATCTTAGTCTGTCTGTCTCTCTCTCTCTCTCTCTCTCTCTCTCTCTCTCTCTCTCTCTCTCTCTCTCTCTCTCTCTGGGTAACTTAGGGTCACAATGTTGCTCTAAGTAACGCAACTAATTATTGTTATAGCGTAAAGAATGACATTAATGGGTCTCGAATTGTAATTATTGAGGGTATTTCTGTGATGATAGCAAGTTAGCGATAGCAGCAAGTTAGTGATGATAGCAGCAAGTTAGTGATGATAGCAGCAAGTTGGTGATGATAGCAGCAAGTTGGTGGCGATAGCAATAAGTTGAGGATAGCAGCAAGTTAGTGATGATAGCAGCAAGTTAGTGATGATAGCAGCAAGTTAGTGATGATAGCAGCAAGTTGGTGATGATAGCAGCAAGTTGGTGGCGATAGCAATAAGTTGAGGATAGCAGCAAGTTAGTGATGATAGCAGCAAGTTGGTGATGATAGCAGCAAGTTGGTGGCGATAGCAATAAGTTGAGGATAGCAGCAAGTTAGTGATGATAGCAGCAAGTTGGTGACGATAGCAATAAGTTGATGATAGCAGCAAGTTGGTGATGATAACAACAAGTTGGTGACGATAGCAATAAGTTGATGATAACAGCAAGTTAGTGATGATAACAAGTTGGTGACGATAGCAATAAGTTGATGATAGCAGCAAGTTAGTGGTGATACCAACAAGTTAGTGATTATAGCAGCAAGTTAGTGATGATAGCAAGCTGGTGATGATAGCAGCAAGTTAGTGATGACAGCACGTTAGTGATGATAGCAAGTTGGTGATGATAGCAGCAAGTTGGTGATGATAGCAGCAAGTTGGTGATGATAGCAGCAAGTTGGTGATGATAGCAGCAAGTTGGTGATGATAGCAAGTTGGTGATGATAGCAGCAAGTTGGTGATGATAGCAGCAAGTTGGTGATGATAGCAGCAAGTTGGTGATGATAGCAGCAAGTTGGTGATGATAGCAGCAAGTTAGTGATGATAGCAAGTTAGTGATGATAGCAAGTTAGTGATGATAGCAGCAAGTTGGTGGTAATAGCAAGTTGGTGATGATAGCAGCAAGTTGATGATAGCAGCAAGTTGGTGATGATAGCAATAAGTTGATGATAGCAAGTTGGTGATGATAGCAACAACTTGGTGAAGATAGCAGCAAGTTGGTGATGATAGCAACAAGTTGGTGATGATAGCAAGATAGCGATGATAGCAACAAGTTGGTGATGGTAGCAACAAGCGGTGATGACTGGTAGCGGTGTTGGTGATGATTGGTAACATTGGTGGTGGTGTTGACTAGTAGTGGTGGTGGTGACTGGTAGTGGTGGTACGGCACAGGTAGGTGGTGATGGCCGGTGGTGGACTGGTTGATGGTGACGACTGGTAGCGGTGGTGGGGCATAGGTAAGTGATGATGTCTGGTAGGTGGTGATGGCTGGTAGTTGTGCACAGGTAGGTGGTAGTGATGATAGTGGTGGTGGTAGTGCACAGGTAGGTGGTGATGGCTGGTAATGGTGACTGATAATGGTGGTGCACAGGTAGGTGGTGATGGATGGTTGTTGTGCACAGGTAAGTGGTGATGGCTGCTAGTGGTGCACAGGTAGTGGTGGTGGCTGGTGGTGATGCACAGGTAGGTAGTGATGGCTGGAAAGGGTGGTGGTGCACAGGTAGGTGGTGATGGCTGGAAGGGGTGGTGGTACACAGGTAGGTGGTGATGGCTGGTCGGGGTGATGGTGCACAGGTAGATGGTGATGGCTGGTAGGGGTGGTGGTGCACAGGTAGGTGGTGATGGCTGGTAGGGGTGGTGGTGCACAAGTAGGTGGTGATGGGGGGGGTGGTGGTGGTGCACAGGTAGGTGGTGGTGCACAGGTAGGTGGTGATGGGTGGTGGTGCACAGGTAGGTGGTGATGGGTGGTGGTGCACAGATAGGTGGTGGTGGCTGGTAAGGGTGGTGGTGCTGGTGTACAGGTAGGTGGTGATGGCTGGTAGGAGTGGTGGTGCACAGGTGGTGGTGGGAGTGGTGTACAGGTAGGTGGTGATGGCTGCTAGGAGTGGTGGTGCACAGGTAGGTGGTGATGGGTGGTAGTAGTGGTGCACAGGCAGGGAGTGATGGCTGGTGGGAGTGATGGTGCACAGGTAGGTGGTGATGGCTGGTAGGAGTGGTGGTGCACAGGTAGGTGGTGATGGGTGGTAGGAGTGGTGGTGCACAGGTAGGTGGTGATGGCTGGTAGTAGTGGTGCACAGGCAGGGGGTGATGGCTGGTGGGAGTGATGGTGCACAGGTAGGTGGTGATGGCTGGTAGGAGTGGTGGTGCTCAGGTAGGTGGTGATGGGTGGTAGTAGTGGTGGTGCACAGGTAGGTGGTGATGGCTGGTAGGAGTGGCGGTGCACAGGTAGGTGGTGATGGCTGGTAGGAGTGGTGGTGCACAGGTAGGTGGTGATGGCTGGTAGGAGTGGTGGTGCACAGGTAGGTGGTGATGGCTGGTAGGAGTGGTGGTGCACAGGTAGGTGTTGATGGCTGGTAGTAGTGGTGCACAGGTAGGTGGTGATGGGCGGTAGGAGTTGTGGTGCACAGGTAGGTGGTGATGGGTGGTAGGAGTGGTGGTGCACAGGTAGGTGGTGATGGGTGGTAGGAGTGGTGGTGCACAGGTAGGTGGTGATGGCTGGTAGTAGTGGTACACAGGTAGGTGGTGATGGGCGGTAGGAGTTGTGGTGCACAGGTAGGTGGTGATGGGTGGTAGGAGTGGTGGTGCACAGGTAGGTGGTGATGGCTGGTAGGAGTGGTGGTGCACAGGTAGGTGGTGATGTCTGGTAGGAGTGGTGGTGCACAGGTAGGTGGTGATGGGTGGTAGGAGTGGTGGTGCACAGGTAGGTGGTGATGGCTGGTAGGAGTGGTGGTGCACAGGTAGGTGGTGATGGGTGGTAGGAGTGGTGGTGCACAGGTAGGTGGTGATGGCTGGTAGGAGTGGTGGTGCACAGGTAGGTGGTGATGTCTGGTAGGAGTGGTGGTGCACAAGTAGGTGGTGATGAGTGATAGTAGTGGTGCACAGGTAGGTGGTGATGGCTTGTAGGAGTGGTGGTGCACAGGTAGGTAATGGATAGTAGGGGTGGTGGTAAAGGTGAAGGGAAGAGGTAAGTATGGCGTGGATGTTAATTATCTAGTTTATTTGTTGAGAAGATGATATAAACATAATGCTGGCGGTGTTGCAACAACAAACTGGAGACAATGACTGCAAGTTCTTCATACAGTGTGTTGGTATCTAAATCTGAATTTATTGTTTAAAGTTCTGACCCGTTCTTTTATAGCCATTATTTTCCGCAAATTTTGTTTATAGACGCCACTTATTGACCTCACCAAATTTGCATTTCCTTCTACGCTTTGATAGAGATTAGTAGTTAAGTATACTTAAGCTAATAGGGATAATTCTCATATACATTGTTATATCTATTCTGTATTATGGGGACCAAAACTGTACATAAGAACGAAGGAACACTGCAGCAGGCCTACTGGCCCATGCGAGGCAGGTCCAAGTCTCCTACCGGCTTAAGCCAATGCACCCAACCTAGTCAGGTCAGGTCACCTTGACTTAAGGGAGGAACACGGCAACCGTCCTGGTAGCACAAGCTATCAGGTCCAACTCACACCCACCCACACCCACTCATGTATTTATCCAACCTATTTTTAAAGCTACACAACGTTCTGGCCTCTAGGACCGTACTTGGGAGTTTGTTCCACTCATCCACAACTCTATTACCAAACCAGTACTTTCCTATATCCTTCCTGAATCTGAATTTTTCTAACTTAAAACCATTGCTGCGAGTCCTGTCTAGGCTAGATATTTTCAGCACACTATTTACATCCCCTTTATTTATTCCTGTCTTCCATTTATACACCTCAATCATATCCCCCCTAATTCTACGTCTTTCTAGAGAGTGCAGATTCAGGGCCCTTAGTCTATCCTCATAGGGAAGGTTTCTGATACATGGGATCAACTTTGTCATCCTCCTTTGTACATTTTCCAGAGCATTTATATCCATTCTGTAATACGGTGACCAAAACTGTGCAGCATAATCTAAATGGGGCCTAACCAAGGATGTATAGAGTTGAAGAACAACCTGAGGACTCCTATTATTTATGCTTCTTGATATGAAGCCAAGGATTCTATTAGCTTTATTGCGAACACTTATGCACTGTTGTCTTGGTTTCAGATTACTGCTAACCAGAACTCCTATATCTTTTTCGCAATCCGTAATATTAAGATCTACATTATTTAGTTTATATGTGGCACGGTTATTGTCCTGTCCAACATTTAGAACTTTGCATTTGTCTATATTAAACTGCATCTGCCACCTCTCCGACCACTGCATCAGTCTATTCAAATCTTCCTGGAGTGCTCTAATGTCCTCGTCAGAATGAATTCGACGGCCTATTTTGGTGTCATCGGCAAACTTGCTGATGTCGCTCTTTATGCCCTCATCTATGTCGTTTATATATATTGTGAACAGCAGGGGGCCCAACACTGACCCCTGTGGAACACCGCTCGTGACGCTTCCCCACTCTGATTTCTCCCCATTTATGCAAACTCTCTGCTGCCTATTTGTCAACCATGCCTCTATCCAGGAAAAAATTTCTCCTCCTATTCCATGTGCCTTAATTTTCCTCAATAGTCTCTGATGTGGGACCCTGTCAAAAGCCTTACTGAAGTCCATATACACAATATCATATTCATTACCATGATCTACCTCCTCAAATACCTTAGTGAAAAAAGTTAATAAATTCGTAAGGCAGGAACGCCCCTTTGTAAAACCATGCTGAGATTCGTTGATTAATTTATGCTTTTCAAGGTGGCTACGAACTGCCTCGGCAATTATTGATTCCATAAATTTTCCCACTATGGAGGTTAGGCTTATTGGTCTATAATTCGAAGCTAAGGACCCGTCACCTGCTTTGAAAATAGGTATCACATTTGCCATTTTCCACTTATCTGGCACCATGCCAGTTTGTAGTGATATGTTGAAAAGATTAGCCAAAGGTTTGCTAAGCTCCTCTTTACATTCCTTTAGAACCCTTGCATACAGTTCATCAGGGCCTGGGGATTTGTTAGGTTTTAATTTATCTATTTGCCTAAGGACCATGTCACTTGTGACCCTAATCGTGCACAGTTTATTATCGTCCTGTTCCACATAATTTATCATTTCTGGAATATCGCTGGTATCCTCCTGTGTAAAAACTGAGAGGAAGTATGTGTTAAAACTTCTACACATTTCCTTATCACTGTCAGTGAGCTGACCCAAGGAACTTTTGAGTGGACCTATCTTGTCCCTGATCTTACTTCTGTATACCTGAAAGAATCCTTTTGGGTTAGTCTTCGAATCTCTTGTAACTTTAACCTCATAATCTCTTTTTGCTTTTCTAATTCCTTTTTTTATTTCTCTCTTTAACTGAATATATCGATTTCTTAATTGCCCCTCCCCTCTTTTGATTTGCCTATATATGCCTCTCTTTTGACCAATTAGATATTTTAATCTATTGTTCATCCATTTAGGATCATTTTTGTTTGATCTGATTTCCCTATTTGGAACATAATTTGACTGAGCAGCTAGAACTATGCCCTGGAAAGCGTCATATCGGCAACCATCACCACCTACCTGACCCTTAGTCAGGTCATTCCAGTTCAGCCCACCTAAGTAATTTTTCAGTCCTATGAAATCAGCCAAGCGGAAGTCAGGGACAGAGACTTGATTGCCATTATTAGGGGAATTCCATGATATATTAAAACTGAGTGATTTGTGATCACTTTCCCCAAGCTCATCATTAACCTCAAGATTATTAATTAGTGTTTCCCTACTGGCAAGAACCAAGTCAAGGAGGTTATTTCCCCTAGTTGGCTCTGTCACAAACTGTTTTAAAAAACAATCCTGGATCGTATCAAGAAAGTCACCTGACTCTAAATTTCCTGTCAAATTGCTCCAGTCAATCTGTCTATAGTTGAAATCTCCCATTAGCACAACATTTTCGTATGTAGATGCCTTACGAATTTCGTCCCATAGAAGTTTACTGCACTCCCTATCAAGATTTGGGGCCCTGTAAATCACGCCCAAAATTAGTTTTTCTCGGCCCTCGAGAAGCTGTAACCAAACAGATTCAGTGGCTGACGCTTCTAATTTAATATCTTGTCTAACACAACAATTTAAATTGTCTCTGACATACATCGCTACTCCACCACATTTTACTTTAGAACGCTGTGACAGCAACAGTCTTGAAGGAAATATTTCTGGAATGAAGGATAAAGTCTGCAGGCCACAAGCAAAGAGAGAGAGAGAGAGAGATAGACAGACACAGACAGACAGACAGACAGACAGAGCCTTGATGAGTCTGTCACCAGGAAAGTTGGGTCAGATTGGGATGAGTGGCAACTACAGGCTTGGGAAGGTTGAGGGGGAGAGGGTGAAGCATGATTGAGTACCATAGCTGCCCCTTTCCTTCCGTCCTTCCTAACAAAATCACCATATCTTCACAAGCGTCTTCTGTTTGCTAATGCAGAGATGTCAAGGAATGTTTACTTCCCTTCACTTTCACCCTTGTGTGTGTGTGTATGAACTAACAATTTGTGATTGCAAGGGTCGATTCACAGCTCCTAGCCCACCTCTTGGTTAGTCGCTACTAGGTCCACTCTCCCTGCTCCATGAGCTTTATCGTATCTCTTCTTAATGCAATGTATGGATCCTGCCTCCACTACATCACTCTCCAGATTGTTCTTTCCTGACAACTCTACGACTGAAAAAATACTTCCTAACATCCCTGTGACCCGGCTTCAAATTTTCAACAGTTGTGTACGGTATCGAGGGCCAAATTCTTGGAACAGTTGACATGTTCACGTGCCCTGTGAACGAGTTTGCTGAACTTATTCCCATCTTCCTGGATGTTAATGGGAATGGTTTGGATAACTTCCAGAATCCTCACTGGTCTAACTTAAAATCTTGAAATGTATAGATGCAGATTTGACCATATTATACTTTTTTTAAAATGACTGGTCAGTCTTACGTAGAGAAAAATTTGGATAGATTTTGGCCTGTATAGCTTCCAGTTTGCCTTTTTTGGGGGGGAAACTAGAAAAAAAAATAAAATACTGCTTTTCGTGCAATAATCTCTTTTTGTGGCATCTGGTTTGCTTCAGCCTTCTAAAGTGATAACACTGAAGCATCTTAACGGCTGTAAGCTTAAATGTGCTTGTCTATTTTAACGTATTGGTATTTTTGGTCTCTTTGAAATGTTTGAATTGTATATTGGCTTTGTAACATTATAATTTATTATTGAAGAAATTTTGATATATCTGAAGCTAATATTTAACTGCATTATTAATTTACGACACACACTGCGCAACTCCAGCCGCGTTTTGTGAGGCATTGAGTTACGGAATATAGGGATACCAATATTTGAACACTCATCGACGGAAATACATGTAGTTTTTTCTGTTATGGTTAAGATGTGAATACCATACATCAGCTCTCCTGTTGTAATGTTCCACAATATTGCTCTCACGTGCCTTCTTTTGATGTGTCAGTTTGGTATCCCTCTCTTATCTTCTAAAGTTTTCCTCTCCTCACATTGTATTTGTGCAATTTGTCAGCCTTTTATTACATTATCTATTTATTATTTCAGCTACGCAAACTGTCAAACATGTTGATGCGATAATGCCACCGTGTGGACGAAAAGCTCTCAATAAAGGATCGCTTTACATTGCATTTGTCTCTTTTTCCACTGTCTTGGTATTTTATACTATTTATCTCTAAGCTCATCACCAGGAATGCCTTCCTTAGATCACTTACAAAAGCAACTGCTCAAGTAATAGTAATAATTTATCACCAACTTATAAATGCTGCTGGATCTAAGCAGGCTACTGGCAGGGCTGCATCTGCTCTTGTTGCTACCTCCTTCAGTTTTAAATGGGCGTCTACACTGCAAACTGAATTTTTTGCCATCCTAATGACGATAAAGTTAACTTATGACACTGAGCTTGAGTTTATGATTATTACTGATTCTATGTCATCACTGAAGACTCTTGTCTCACATAATGACTCTAACAACATGCTCATTAAAAAAGAATTAATGTACAATTGTTATGGACTCCATCACACATTAGATTACTCTTTCATGACAAAGTTAATTCGTTAGTCAAAACAAATTACCCTGAAGGAAAATATAGAATATAACTTTGGTATATCTGTGACTAGCATTAAGGATAATAGGAAATAAATACTGAAACTGAATGTTACTGAAATGCAATTAGAAGCCAGAGCAGATCTATAACCCCACTGTGATAACATGAATGTAATAACAATGGTATATAATACTGACAAGTAGATACGTAAGACACATGTACAACAATTAGGTATCATTATATATATATATATATATATATATATATATATATATATATATATATATATATATATATATATATATATATATATATATATCAATAACAACATTGCGACTAGCCAAGGAATCGAACCCATGCTGCTTTGGCCCACCTTATGGTGAGCCGAATAGGTCAAATTTGCGATTTTGACTTAAATAGCAATGCTCTTCTTGCCGAATAAAGCAAGCGAAAATTTGTGTATGCAGTAATTTCGCAAAAATAATTTTGAACCTAAGGAAAAAATATATTTCTATGTGTTTGTTTATTATTAAATTATTGTAAACTTATCTAAAATATATTTAGTTGGATTAGGCTAAATTTAATTGAGCTTGTTATAATAAGGTTAGGTAAGTTTTCTAAGGTTCTTTTGGTACAAAATTATATATTTTTGCATTAACATAAATGAAAACATAGATCTTTAAACATATAAGAGAAAATTTTAGAAAAGACTTGGTAATTGACCAATTTTACATATTTGGCACGACACACACACACACACACACACACACACACACACACACACACACACACACACACACACACACACACACACGCGCACACACACACACACACACACACACACACACACACATATATATATATATATATATATATATATATATATATATATATATATATATATATATATATGGCTGCAACAACAGATAGGGAGACTGCCCGTCTCCAGGCTGTGAGCGCACCTCACTCCGGAGACTTCCTCCAAACAATTCCCATATCGGCAATGGGAACGCAGCTCGACCCTAAGACCCTCCGTATTGCAGTGGCTCTGCGCCTTGCTGCCCCAATTCACACAGAATATATGTGTATTTGCAGTGAAGCCCAAGCAGACCAATACAGTCTACATGGTCTTAACTGTTCCAAAACCAAGGGCTGGCATGCAAGACACAATGAGGTCAATGACATAAAGAGAACCCCGATCACTAGCAGCCAACAATACCCACAACCCAGCAAACTGCCCCGATGGGATCACCATCTATCCTTGGAAGAATGGCAAGCTCTTAGCATGGGACTATACCTGTGTGTCCACGATGGCCGATACCTACATCCATCACAGTGTTGGGCGACAGGGAGGAGCTGCTGACCACAGGGAGGAGTACAAGATCAGCAAGTACAGGGACATAATCCAACAGCTATCAATTTGTCCCAGTGGGATCAGAGACCTTGGGATCATGGGGAAAAGAATGTCACACGTTTCCTCAGAGAATTGGGTTCCAGACTCATCGACACCACCAGGGACCCAAGGGCAGCCACTTTCATGTTCCAGCGCCTCAGCGTAGTCATCCAGAGGGGAAAGGCTTGCTGCATACTTGGCTCACGTCCGGCTTTGGAGGAGCTGGAGGAAATTCATGATCTTTAATACATTGTACCATTGTATTAAATATATATATATATATATATATATATATATATATATATATATATATATATATATATATATATATATATATATATATATATAACAATTAACATTTAATTGATCATCTGCGTGTACCAGACTACCAGAGGTACTTGCAACGAACCCAAAGCCTGGCTACTACAACTTCATTCAGTCTGTTCATATTGCAAGTTGCTCCATAAAATTCCTTGTCTGCATGCAACAGTTAGGTATTTATCTGTATAATAACCTATGTGATATGCCAAGATATTAATAAAAATAAGATACCAGACATTAAGCAGATTTACTAAATTTACTTGCAACAGATAAGTAAACTGTAGATATAAATCCAGATGTAGTCCTGTAAACTCTTTTGGGGCCGAGTTCCTAGATCTTTTGCGTATCTGTATGTTCTGGCGCTACCTTCCACAGGATGGATGGATATGGAGTGCACAATAAACTAGCCACTTCGCCTCTGCCAAAATCTATCCTTAATCGTTCTGTAGAGTTATTTTCAGAGATCGTATCATCGGTATTGTTGATTATTGATGTATTGAAGTTTTGTATAGAGCTTGTTGTCACCATTATGTGTGTGCGCGTGTGCGTGTGCGTGTGCGTGTGTGTGTGTGTGTGTGTGTGTGTGTGTGTGTGTGTGTGTGTGTGTGTGTGTGTGTGTGTATATGTGTGTATATGTGTATGTGTGTGTGTGTGTATGTGTGTGTGTGTGTGTGTGTGTGTGTGTGTGTGTGTGTCAGTGAACAGCCCATCTTCTTAACCAAAGACATCATGGCACTGTTGTAAAAGCAGTCACATGGGTGACTGTTGCCGGAACCTTGAACAGTTGAAATGTGACTGTTTTACGTCAGCCGCGTACAGTGGCTGCCCGTTTTCTGTTCATGCTGCTTTTTATCTCGTATTTGTAGTTTGTTCCGTTGTAACCTAATCTGTGGTAACTTAGAAATGTGCTGTGAACCCTTTGTAAAAAAAAAAGTGACAAATGCTAGGAGGATGGAGAGAAGAGAGGAATCGGACAGTGTTTGAGCTGGAGAGGCAACATCAGCACGTGCTCCAACCCTCTTGTCATGCTCACAAAACATTTACCTATCCTTTCCCATTTTTTTCGTGGTCCTCTCCCGTCTCTCTCACTGAGATATATGGTATGAATGCGTATTTAGGTGTGTTGCGTCAATGTGTGTGTGTGTGTGTGTGTGTGTGTGTGTGTGTGTGTGTGTGTGTTTGTGTGTGTGTGTGTGTGTGTGTAGAGAGAGAGAGAGAGAGAGGGAGAGATGCCACTTGTCTTCACATGACTAGCATTGTCGCTAGTGCTCTTGTCAACAGTTGTAACCTTCACGTTGTTGATTTCATGTTTCCCTCTGTGTCATCCTCACCTTCACGCTCCCCCCCCCCATCCCTCACTTCTCACTCATGGCCACCACCTCCGTCCCTCACTTCTCTATTTCTTCATGGCCACCGCTTGATGTAAGAAAGCTATCAGTTGTGATGTAGTATAAGTTGTAAATAAAGCTCACTTATATTCTCACTGTGTTATACTTGTATAGCGTAAGATAGAAGCAACACTGCTGTGTCCTGAAAATGGTATCTAATACCTACAAGTTGAAGAGTGACATATGTGCAACCGTTCGGTATCTTTATTGTTGATTAACTTTTCACCTACGCAGTAGGTTTCTTCAGTCAGATACAGAGAATAAATTGGAGGTAGTAGACACAGTAGCGAGGTAACGATGTCATCAATCCATCAACCTTGAGAAGTAGTTCATTGTTCCAGACTATGGAGGTGAACACTTCTCAAGGCTGAGGTACTGACCACCTCAGAGGCTATTTCTCGAAGGCTGATGGAATGAAGAAGCTTACAGCGTAAGCGAAACGTATGATTCAACAATAAAAATACCCAACTGTTGCACATGTCTCACTCTTCAAGCAATCAAGCAACACTGCTTACGTACCCAATTTTATTTGGTAAAAAAACTTGTTGATGGTCACCACCTTCGCCACTACTCCCTCTCCGGCCTTCACTTCATCAGTGTGTCCATGTTCCCAATCCTTCCCGCTGTGTCATTGTTGGCTCATTCGCCACGGAGAATCAACTGACACGGCACTTTGTCGGATGATAACCCATTCATTGGTGCCTTTGACACTATTGTGGGAGCACTACAAGAAGTAACACTGGTAAGTGGAGCTAGAATTGCTGGTGTTTATGACAAGAGCGACCAAACGATAGGGAGGGTAGCCCTGGTTCCTTGGATGAAGAGCATTTCGCAGTCATAACAGTAAGCCCCCTTGAAGGCTAGATGAGTATAACAAGTTGAAGAATTGAGACACTTATGCAGCATATGGGAATCTTTATTGAAGAAACGTTTCGCCACACAGTGGCTTCAACAGTCCAATACAAATCAGAAGGGTGTAAGAGGATGAGGAGTTAGAGGTAATCATCAGGTCTTATGTTGTGCAGGTTTGGTATACAGTACCGACAAGATGAAGAATTAGACATGTGCAACATCTGGGCATCTTTATTTTAGAGGTTTCGCTATCTAATGGCTGTATCAATACAAATTCGAGGACATAATGGGAAGAGAGTAGAAATATATACAAAAGACGAGATAATCAGTCCCTCAGCCTTGGAGTTAGTGACGAGTAACGTACACAAATAACCTGCACATAGAAGAGAGGAGCTTACGACGACGTTTCGGTCCGACTTGGACCATTTACAGTCACACTAGCCAGAAGTATGTATAATGTTCGCCAAGACCGTAGTCCTGGCACGGGTCTCAATCTTGCGATGACCCGTCTCTGGCTCCCGAGGGAGAAAGGTTTCTACAATGATGCGACGTATGCTGCTCAAGCACTCTTCTGGTCAGTTCAACTTGTGCATCTCAGGCGACAGCACCATATGTACTCCTCACTAAGGACACTAGCGAGGAGGATATGTCGTTGTCACCGGTAACAGCTTGTCTGGTTCGTTGACTCCATGGTACACTAGTGTGGCCGCAGTCATCTCTGGGTCCTCTTCGGGAGGGAATATCACTCCTAGTTGCCTGCGGAGTGTCTCAGTAACTTCGCACTCCAGAAGATAGTGTGTTAGGGGCCGCTGGACAACGTGCTGACAGTACTGGCACATCTCCTCCTCAGCCTTGTCTACCATCATCTTGGCTGTGGGAAAGCCCAAACGAAGCCGATGGATGGCGGTACACTGCGCTCTGGACGAGCTTCTATCACATGGAGGGAGTTCTCCCTGAGTAGCTGCTCGGTACCACTGTTGAGATGGGGTATCACCTAAGACCTCCCCCATAAGTTTCATGGCTCTGGCGGCCACCAGTTTGGTCTGTCGTAGGCTGATGGGGACAGTAATCCGAACATGTGGATAGTCTGTAATAAAGTTGGTAGAATTACCGACAATATGTAAAGTAAAAGGACACAAGTGCAACTAATGTGACATTTTATTGTGGCAACGTTTCGCTCTCCAGGAGCTTTATCAAGCCATTAGACAATACATGGACACAGAGGGCATATATAGGCTCAGAGTGAGGTGCAATACTAGTGGTAGTGGTAGTAGTAGTAGTAGTGACAAAAGTTGCCACAATAAAATATCACATTAGTTGCACTTGTGTCCTTTTACTTTACACGTGGACAGTCTGTTGCTGCCTTGGCTGCATCATCCGCCGCCTCATTTTCCCGGATGCCAGCATGGCTGGGGATCCAGTTCAATGTCGATCTGTTACCCTGAACTTCTAAGGCTGTCATTATGCTCAGGATCGATGTGATGAGGTGAACATTGTCCTGTGGTTGAGGATGGGAGAGGGCATTGATTGCAGAGGTGGAATCAACATGTATGACAGGTCGGAGTCGATGTCTTAGGGCATGTGACAATGCCTGCTGAATCGCCACCTCAGCTTGAAGGATCGTGCAGTGGTCAGGGAGTCGCCAGCCTTGTGTGTGACCATTGTGGTACAGTCCAGCTGCTGCTCTCTTCCTGTCAGGGTCGACAGAACCATCTGTGAAATACACTGCACATGTGCCTCCCTCTGCCAGTGTCATGCTTGTCTCAGCATGATTGCTGAGGGTGTCTTGACTGCAGAGACGCTTAGAGATGGGTAGCTGCATGATGCAAACATCGGCTGAATCTGGGCGCCAGGGAGGTGGTGGATGGTACCCAGCAACAGGAAGGTCACAACTCTTCTCAAGGAGTAGTTGTATAGGCAGCAGCTTCTGCCCAGCAGCACAAAACGAACGAATCCAGTAGTAGTCCGTGAAGAGAGTGGGATCTTGTGTCATGGTTGTCAATATCCGTCTCCTTAGTGGGGTACCTTGCTGCCGGTGCAGAATGCAGAATCGTGGCTACTTTGCAGGCGTTTATGTATCCTACTCTGTCAGCCAGGGAAGGAAGCCGGGCCTCAGATCCGAGACATACTGTGTTGGTCCAGATGGGGGCCCCAAGCATAGTTCTTATCGCCTGGTTTTGTACGACCTCCACCCTTTGCCTGCTCTGCTTGGTGATGCATTCTTCGGTAGGGTGGGGCTGGCTGCAGACACCGCAGATTACTCTGTTGGGACAGAGTGCACCCAGGTGTCCGTAATGCTGGCACTTGTAACAGCGAACTGGTTCTGCCGTGAAGGTCCTGACATCATACCTGCCCCAAGAACCGAGGTCCAGCTGGGATGGCAGCAGTCCTACATGCTGAATGAGGACCTGCCGGGTTGGTGCGTTGCCTGCCGACTTTGCCTTGAGACGCTGAGCTGACACGACTCTGGGGTGAGCTGCTACTGCCTCGATGGGCATCACCAGCAGGTATCACATCACTACACCCTTGGTGATCTGCCGAGAATCCAGTTCCTCCAGAGTAAAGGAGCGGTCTGTCTCCATGACTCTCTTCAAGATGGTATGCATTTCCCTGTTGATAGAAGTCAGGAGTCAGTATGGTTCTCCTCTCAAGTTGAACCATATCTTGAACCTCAGTTTGTGCCATGTTTCTAGGTGTGTAACCACGCCGTAGTGGGTTTTGTGTTCCCCATAAGCCTAATGAGGTAAAGATACCCAGATGTTGCACATTGTCTTAATTTCATCTTGTCGGTATTGTATACCTTTTTTGCACAACATGAGCTTGTTTAAATCCTCCTGAAGTCCAGTGGCATCTTCCTCAGAATCTATTATCCTGAACATTAAAATGGTATAAAATACCGACAGGTTGTTAGGTAAGACACATATGCAACAGTTAGGTATCTTTATTTCGAAACGTTTCGCCTACACAGTAGGCTTCCTCAGTCGAGTACAGAAAAGTTGATAGAAGCAGAAGATACTTGAAGACGATGTAATCAGTCCATCACCCTTAAAGTTTTGAGGTGGTCAGTCCCTCAGTCTGGAGAAGAGCATTGTTCCATGGTATGAAACAATATGGAGATGAAGTGACAGGATGGAGCCTTAAATAGCGCCAAGAGGTGAGACGTAGGTCACTAGAAGAGGTAAGAACTCAGATGTTGGGAGGTCAGGTCCCTCTCAAATCCAGCCGTTCTCACTAGTAAAGGTTGTCGAAGTTGATTGTAGGTCTGTACCAAGATACCCTTGTGTTGCAGTGCCTACTGTGTAGGCGAAACGTTTCGAAATAAAGATACCTAACTGTTGCATATGTGTCTTACCTAACAATCTATTATCCTGCTTATTTTTGTATCGTCAGCGAATTTGCTTATATCACTAGTTATTCCTTCGTCAAAGTCATTAATGTACATTATGAACAACAATGTACTTAAAACTGATCCTTGTGGAACACCACTTGTGACTGATCCCCACTCAGATTTCACCTCATTTATGCAAACTCTACTTTGTGGGCCAGCCACGCATCGGTCTATGACAGGACTTTTTCCCCAATACCTACCTGGAGGGTGTGGGAGTCAACGCTCCAGCGGCTCAGTCCTTGATCAAGTCTCCCGGTGGATCAGGACCTGATCAACCAGGTTGTTACTGCTGGCCGCACGTAGTCCAATGTACGAACCACAGCCTGGCTGGTCAGGCAGACTTTAGTTATCTGTCCAGCTCCCTCTTGAAAACAACCAAGGGTTTATTGGTAATTTGTTGAGTAGTCTTGGTCCCCGGACACTTATTGTGTTTTGTCTTAGTGTACTAATGGCGCCCCTACTTTTCATTGGGAGTATGTTGCACCGTCTGCCCAGTCTTTTGCTTTCGTGTAGATTTGGGACCAGTCCCTCTAGGATTTTCCAGGTGTAGATTATGATGCATCTCTCGCCTGCGCTCCGGTGGGTGCAAATCAAATGCTTCCAAGCGCTCCCAGTAGTTATGGTCTTTGACGGAACTTATATGTGCAGTAAAGGTTCTTCGTACATTCTCCAGGTCTGCGATTTCACCTGCCTTGAATGGAGATGTTAATATACAGTAGTATTCCAGCCTAGAGAGAACAAGTAATTTATAAAGGATCATCATTGGCTTGGCATCCCTTGTTTTTTAGGGTTATTATTGATCCTATCATCATCGCAGATATGATAGTGACACTGTTATGATCCCTGAAAATGAAAATGAAATGAAAATGTTTATTTCCATGCAAGGCTTACAATGTGTGGTTTACTTGTAAAATATTAATTACAAAGAAGGCCTCTAGCATGCCTAGGCATCTCGGGCAGACTAATCCTAATTCTTACTCTGTATTGACACAGGTTATGGAGCAGTACATTGTAATATACCTTATTGCGTACTAGGTAACTGAAGTGATTTATTAGACTTATAATAATGAGGTAGTACAAAACATATAAGAATACAGTATTACAATTAGTAAATTTAGTAATGGGAATGGTTAAGTCTTGGCATGATACACTGTTTCTGTTAAATTATTATTATTATAATCAAAAAGAAGCGCTAAGCCACAAGGACTAATGTTTCTGTTAAAGCTCCTTATATTGGGAGAGTATCTTGGGCAAACCTAGGGCTAACTTAAGATTTATTAGGCAGTAGCTATATTGTAAATTAGGGGGATCACAGATATCGAGAGCAAGTCTGTTTTGTTTTGGATGTGCGCTTGATACAAAGAGAATAGGTGGTATTCATATAGTTAGCTGATGATGGGGTGTGTTAGGAGATAAGATTTTTTTTTTCAACGGTGGTTTTGACATTACCACTCCCAGGTCCTTCCCGCTACTTTTCTGCTCTATTGTGTAGTTAGAGTTTCTAGTATACACCGTTCTAGCTACTATTTCTTACATAAGTTGCCACTTTCTTTAACAGTGTTGTGAGTGATTCATATAAACAATATAGTAATTTTCATCGTGGTCAACTGCCTCAAATGCTTTACTGAAGAAAGTCAGTAAATTTGTCAGACAGGAACGGCCCCTCGGAATCCATTGTTGAGTATCATGAATCAGATTATGCTTATCAAGATGGACTCTTATAATATCAGCTATAACAGACTACTAATTTACCTACAATTGACGTCAGGCTTATTGGGCGGTAATTTGATGATAATGGCTCGTGGTGAACTGAAGTGACACTTTATTATGAATCTTGTCAAGCGGTTACAAGTTACAAATAATACAGGGACACAGAGGGTATATACAGGCAACATTGTGAAGTGGAAAAAATAAGTAAGACACATTTAGGTTTCTTTATTTTGAAACATTTCACCTACACACTAGGCACCTTCAGGAGACAACAGAAGCAGTGATATAAAGATGATGTAATCAGTCCATAACCCTCTAGGAAGTAGTTATGAGGTAGTCAGTCGCTCAGCCTAGAGAAGAGTTCTGCTTCATGGTCTGGAACACTGGAAATATTCCAGACTGTGTAGCAGAAAACTTCTCCAGACTGAGGGACAGACAATATAAAAACTACTTCCTTGAGAGTAATGGACTGATTACATTATCTTTACATCTCTGCTGCTTCTGCTGCCTCTACATTGGACTGAAAATGCTTACTGTGTAAGTGAAACGTATCGGAATAAAGATATCTGATATTTGACCATATCAAGTTTTGTCATGTAAGACAGCACCAACGTACTCTTGATACCAACACCTTACCACCATTTATGGTGTTTTATGATTTAGCAAAATTAGATACATCAACAGTTTTATATGATAGCTTTGTTTTGTTCCCACACTGTAACTTTCCTTGTCATATTCCCTCACACAAGGTGAATTTTATAATTGATTAATAAAACACTTGTGCATATGACAGGGACATAGAGGGTATATACAGGCAACATTGTGAAGTGGAAAAAAGTAAGCAAGACACGTGCAACATTTAGGTTTCTTTATTCTGAAACATTTCACCTTCACACTAGTGCACACTTGTGCATATCTTTATTGCTGATTGGCAGCAAACATTGAAGACAATAAAGAGGATAATATGCTGATGAAGTGTGTTAGCTTGAGCTGAGAGACTTCAGTAGGGCAGTGAGAAGAGGTCAGGTCATATGGATTAAGTGGTTAAGGTGAAAGGTCGGGTTAAGTGAGAAAGGTTTGGGCTAGAGGTGAAGTTATCCAGTGCGTGCCATACCTAGGGGGGGGGGGCTGCCGCCCGGCAGCTCGGGAAGGGGCGTTTGTTTTGGTCAGTGTTGGGGTCGCCATGACAACGGGTAAACAAGGTGGGGGAGGGGAACAATGATAAGGTGAAGTAGTGGGCTCTTCTGTGACCTGAGAGTACTTTTAGGGTACCCACCTCCCACACTGCTTTTCCCCTTTCCCCTTGAGAGCCAGGGCACGTATGGATGACTGTGGGGGAGGGGCTGCAGGGTACCTGGGTCATGTGGAGGGGGGAAAGGAGGTAGCCGCGTTGGGGGTGTAGTTGGTGAACCAATCAGGTGTGGCCGTGTGGTAGAGGGGGCCAAAACCCCTGGTAGCGCCGTGGTGGCACCAGCACACACACTACCACCACAGCCCTCAACACCCACAACCCTCACCACCCGACGCCCACACCATCCC
Organism: Cherax quadricarinatus; assembly: GCF_038502225.1. Lineage (NCBI taxonomy): Eukaryota > Metazoa > Arthropoda > Malacostraca > Decapoda > Parastacidae > Cherax > Cherax quadricarinatus. The sequence continues at coordinate 24,585,079 of NC_091326.1, forward strand.
TGGCTGCCCACACCCCTGACCACCACCACCACCACCCTGGTCCTGGCCAGGCAGGGTACGTCATAATCGTTAAGGTATACAACTCTGCCCTCACTCGTACACTTATCAATCTCCAATCTTTTGGTGCAGGTATTGCGTGGTGGGTTAGGAAGTATGTTTGTGGTTGAGGGTTGTGTAGTCGTTGTGAATTTTGATTGTGAGGATTAGATGTGCGAGTGGCGGAGTGGTGGTTGTGGTAGTAATAGTGGTGGTGGCGTGCAGTAGTGACAACAGTGGTAGTGGTGGGGTGTACACTTGGGCTGGGTCACTGGCGCTCACCCTCACTACTGCACCTCACTCCTGCTACGTCGCCCCGCACGCTCACTCACCCACACGTCATGGACGACCCTCAACAGCCTGAATGTAACGAAGGTAACTATCATCTCGCTAGTCTCCTTGTTGGGGAGGCCTGGGCACCCAACTGGATGTTACCTGGGGGCAAGACGCTGACCTGACCTCACCTGTAGGTGTGGTGACCTGGGTGGTAGGCAGGCAGGCAGGTGAAGTGGGTTGTGTAGTCTCAGTGTGTGGCGGGTAGCCGTTGAGCGCAGCACTAGTCCCTACCTTCAGCATTGTTATTGTAAGTTTTACCCTCCATTTGACTCTTGGAAAGTATTTAAAACAGGAATAAAGGATCACCGAAGTAGGCCTATTGGCCCATGCCATAGAAGGTACGTATAGCAGCACGGCAGTAGGTTTGGGCAGTGTTAGGGCACAGTGCATTCATACCCACCTTTCTCACTCGTATAGAATTAGTGTTTGGCAGTTTTTCCAGTTGCATCTCTATCAAAGCTAGTGGGTTTTTTTTGTATCTATATTGGTAATATATAGTTGTGAATGATTGAAATAAATTGAAACGTTATAGCAAGAATTTTGGGTAGCTACCTTTAAACCGATTAAACAAATACATGATGAAGAATAAGGGAGCGGGAATAGGACTTGCCGAGAATAGTCCAGTAGCCCTGCTGCATTGCTCCTCTATTCCTCTGTTTGTTGTTCGTAATTAGGATCACCCGGGACTGGAGAAGCACCTGGTTATGCTCCACCCCGCCTCGTGTTTTAAATGCGGGTCTTCTCTATTCTCCAATGCGTTTATATCCATTATGTAGTATGGTGACCAAAACTGAATTGCATAATTTATTCCTACCATTTATACACCTCAATCATATCTCCCCTTAAAGGCACAATACCGTGACTGGAACAGTACACAAATAACCCTAGAGAGAGGGAGGATGAGGGGGGGGGGGCAGGCTTATGACGACTGGAACGTCGTCATAAGCTTTTCTCTGTGTGGGTTATTTGTATAATATCCCCCTTGGTTTAGAAAGACACGTAAGCAAACACTATAACATATTAGAAAACGTTTCGGTCCTGGAACCTTGATCACTTCTAACATACAGTGGTAGAAAGACTATATATATAGGCGGAGAGTGAGATGTGACGCACGTGACCCGAGGAATGCCATAAGAACATAAGAATGGAGGAACACTGTAAAGGCCTACTGGCCCATGCGAGGCAGGTCCTTATCAAAAGAACCTCTACCTATGATGACGGGTAGACGATGAAATCATGTGACTCCTGTGTTGTTGGGCTGGTGCTGCTTAAGTATCATGTATGCCAATGTTTTTGAATTTTTGTAGTTTCAAAAACATTGGCATACATGATACTTAAGCAGCACCAGCCCAACAACACAGGAGTCACATGATTTCATCGTCTACCCGTCCTCATCATAGGTAGAGGTTCTTTTGATAAGGACCTGCCTCGCATGAGCCAGTAGGCCTTCTACAGTGTTCCTCCATTCTTATGTTCTTATGACATTCCTCAGGTCACGTGCGTCACATCTCACTCTCCGCCTATATATATAATGTCTTTCTACCTCTGTATGTTAGAAGTGATCAAGGTTCCAGGACCGAAACGTTTTCTAATAAATATGTTAGTGTTTGCTTACGTGTCTTTCTAAACCAACTTGTCGGTATTTATTACCAAGGTTTATACCACAATATCCCCCTTAATTCTACGCCTGTCTGATATTAGAGTACTGATTCGGAGCCAGGGAGGAGCACTGCAGCAGCTCTACTGACCTCTGCGAGACAGGTCAAAGTCCCCTACCGCCATTGGCCCAAGCTAGTCAGGTCCACTCGCACCCCTTCATGTATTTATCTAACCTAGTTTTAAAACTACACACACTACGTCACCTTCAGTGACGCTACCCGAGTTGATCCCACTCATCCACAACTATTACCAAACCAGTGCTTTCTTTTATCTTTTCTGAATATAATTTTTTTTCTAACTTGAAACTAGTGCTGTGAGTCCTGTCTTGGTTAGATATTTTAAGCACATTATTTATATTCCCTTTATTCCCGTTTTCCATTTATACACCTCAGTCATATCCCCCCTAATTCTACGCCTTTCTAGAGTGCAGATTCAGGGCCCCTCAGTCTATCCTCGTAGGAAAGATTTGATACATGGGATCCTCGTTATGACTCGCAAAATCGTAATGACATGATTGCAAACAAACCACACCACGAGTGGGGGTTAGAACCCGCTATCAGTCATGAAATTCCAAACCGACGTGTTCGATAACGTGTCGGTCTGGAGTTTTGAGACTGATAGCTGGTTCTAACCTCACCCATGGTACGGATTATCCTCATCATCCTTTGTACATTTTCAAGCGCATTTATCAGTTCTGAAATACGGCGACCAGCATTGTGCACCATGATCTAAATGAGGCCTAACCAACGATATATAGTTGAATAACATGCGGTCTCCTGTTATACTTCTTGATATGAAACCAAGAATTCTGTTCGCTTTATTTCGAATACTTAGGCACTGTTGTCTCAGCTTTAGATTACTTCTAACCAGAACTCCCAAATCTTTTTTTGCAATCAGATATATTAAGATCTACATTATTTAGTTTATAAATATTATGGTTATTTAGTTTTCCAACGCTTCATCTTCCACTTCACTGACCACTCCACCATTCTATTCAGATCTTCCTGAAGCACACTAGTGTCCTTGTCAGAATGAATTCGACGGCCTAGTTTGGTGCAATCAGCAAACTTGCTTATGTCTTATTTATACCCTCGTCTATGTCGTTTGTGTAAATTGTGACAAGGAGCCCAACACTGATCCCCCGTGGAACACCGCTCGTGACGCTTCCCCACTCCGATTTCTCCCCGTTTATGCAAAAACACTGTTAGGAAATGGTATGGTGATACCGACAAGATGTGGAAAAAGACACTTATGTACAGTTCAGGACATTTATTAAAGGAAACGTTTCGCCACGAGTGGCTTCTTCAGTCCTAATACAGATAAAACTAAGAAAACACATATATAGTGGCAGGAGTCAGGTGAGGTGACGCGTGGGTAGAGGTGGTGGTAGTAGTAGTAATGGAACTAAGGAGGCGAGGCTAGAGAGGGACCTGCTGGCATCAAGTAACACCAGTTCCCAGGATGGGTAATATCCTCTTGCTTAGTAATTTTGAAATACTGTAACTACCGGATTTTTGCTTTATAGTGTTACTGACAGAAATTAGTGCAGCTTCAATGCATTTTCTCCGTCTTAAGTCGTCGTCTTTAATAACTAGTTTAGCTTCATTGAATTTCATGAGGTGTTCAACATCGTCTCTATGTTGAACACATGCATTTTTGCGGTCATCATTTCTGCAAGCATTTTTGTGTTCTGCTATCCTAATGTCCAGAGTTCTGGCTGTTTCCCCTACATATACTTTCACACCCCCCCACATGGTATAGTGTAGATTCCTGCACTTGTGCCAGAATCATGCTTGGGTTTTTGTATCAGGTTCCTAATAGTAGTTGAAGAGCTGGTAGATATTTTAGCCAGTTTTCTGTCAAACATTTTTGAAACATTAGTGGCAACGTTGCTGACCGGTAAAACGATGTAACTTGGAGGCTTTTCTTCAATTTGATAGGTGTTGGTCTTGCTGAGGATTTGTGTCGCACGTTTCCTGCAGTCACGTATGAAGTGTAGGGGAAAGTGTAGTGAACTAAGAGTTGGTGATGTATGTACATTCTTCTTCGAGGAACTGCGGACTGGAAATTCTGTAGGCTCTCGGAAAGAAGCCAATAACTACCCCTCTTTTAGTTCTTGTGTCATGGTGAGAGAAGAAATGTAGAAGATCGTTCAGACTAGCCATGGGATCCCCCCCTTAGTGCAGTTCTTGCCAATTTATATATGGAGGACCTGGAATCGAGGAGGATCCTCAGTAACATCTCTCGTTCAGTTACTTGGATGCGGTACGTAGATGATATTTTGGTCATTGTACCCAAAAATCTTGACGTACAGGGCATCCTCAACACTATCAACACGCTGGAACCTACTATTAAATTTACTTTAGAGGAGGAGAAGGACAACCAGTTACCTTTTCTCGACGTTCTCTTACGCACGGGAAAACAAACTTTCTTTTAAAGTCTACCGGAAGCCTACCTACAAGAATGATCTTCTACATTTCTTCTCACCATGACACAAGAACTAAAAGAGGGGGTAGTTATTGGCTTTCTGAGAGCCTACAGAATTTCCAGTCTGCAGTTCCTAGAAGAAGAATGTACATACATCACCAACTCTTTTAGTTCACTACACTTTCCCCTACACTTCATACGTGACTGCAGGAAACGTGCAACACGTATCCTCAGCAAGACCAACACCTATCAAATTGAAGAAAAGCCTCCAAGTTACATCGTTTTACTGGTCAGCAACGTTGCCACTAATGTTTCAAAAATGTTTGACAGAAAACTGGCTAAAATATCTACCAGCTCTTCAACTACTATTAGGAACCAGATACAAAAACCCAAGCATGATTCTGGCACAAGTGCAGGAATCTACACTATACCATGTGGGGTGTGTGACAAAGTATATGTAGGGGAAACAGCCAGAACTCTGGACATTAGGATAGCAGAACACAAAAATGCTTGCAGAAATGATGACCGCAAAAACGCATGTGTTCAACATAGAGACGATGTTGGACACCTCATGAAATTCAATGAAGCTAAACTAGTTATTAAAGAAGACGACTTAAGACGGAGAAAATGCATTGAAGCTGCACTAATTTGTCAGTAACACTATAAAGCAAAAATCCGGTAGTTACAGTATTTCAAAATTACTAAGCAAGAGGATATTACCCATCCTGGGAACTGGTGTTACTTGATGCCAGCAGGTCCCTCTCTAGCCTCACCTCCTTAGTTCCATTACTAGTACTAGTACTACTAGTACTAGTACTACTACTATTAGTACTACTCACACGTCACCTCACCTGACTCCTGCCACTATATATATATGTGTTTTCTTAGTTTTCTCTGTATTAGGACTGAAGAAGCCACTCGTGGCGAAACGTTTCCTTTAATAAATGTCCTGAACTGTACATAAGTGTCTTTTTCCACAAACACTCTGTTGCCTATCTGTCGGCAACGCCTCTGTCCAGGAAAAAAAAAAAAACCCTATTCGGTGTGCTGGACTTTCCTCAATGGTCTCCGATGTGGGACTCCGCCTTGCTGAAATCCATATACACTATCATTAAGAACACTGCGACTAGCCGAGGACTAACCCATGTCGTTTTGGCACTCCTCATGGTGAGCGAAAAGCACATGACGCTCTAACCCACAGGACTACCAAATCCTCCAAGAATCTCGCACCCAGCAGAGCTAGGTGTTTTACCTTGATCCGAGGCCATACGGTAAAACACCAAACTCTGCTGGGTGGGTGATTTTTTTAGGATTTGGTGGTCCTGTGGGTTAATGTCGTGTGATTTTTCGCTCGCCATGAAGCGGGCCAAAACGACAGGGTTAGTCGTCAACTAGTCGCATTGTTATTGATTAAATTACACTCGTCCATGGTTACAATAATACAGTATCATGTTCTAAAATTACACATGTGCAACATCTGGGTATCTTTATTGTAGACGTGTTAAACATTTTATTGATGGATTCACATAACTAGTTAGCTGGACTTTGTCTTGCAGGTAAGAACTACAGCATCTGCACTCGGAAGGGTAAGAATGTTGCAATTTAGAGGGTCATCTGAACTGTGCTGTCTGTGCCCTTTCAGCAAGAGTGATTGAGTGACAGCTAAAGTGTTTTTGTCGGATAACCCTCATTGGTGGGAGACGACCAGTGTTAAAATTTTTTTTGAAAAAATTGTGGATAAGCCACAATCTTAATTTATCAGTTGTAGATAAGCAATGGTATCCTTGTTTGTTTTGCCTGCACAGCAGGGTTCAAAGGCAAATATCTTTGATAAATTAGACACATGTTCAACTCTTGGGCATATTTATTGAGGAAACGTTTCGCCACACAGTGGCTTCATCAGTCCATACAAAGGAGAAACTTGAAGAGCAGGAGGAGAATGAGGTAATCAGTCCCTCAACCTTGAGTCGATGTGGTCAGTCCATCAATCTTGAATAGAATACGGCATAAGTGCGGAGAAGCAGCTTATAAACCGTAGGCAGGAGAGGTGCAGCAGACGTAGGTGGTGTCACATTTGTTCAGTGTGGAAGTAGGTCGTGCCCAAGGGTTAGGCAAGCGAAGAATTCTTAAGATCCCAAGAACATAACGAAGGAACACTGCAGCAGGCCTATTGGCCCATGCGAGGCAGGTCCAAGTCTCCTACCGACTTAAGCCAATGCACCCAACCTAGTCGGGTCGGGTCATGTCACATTTACTTAAGGGAGGAACACGGCAACCGACCTGGTAGCACAAGCTAATCGGGTCCAACTCTCACCCACCCACACCCACTCATGTATTTATCCAACCTATTTTTAAAGCTACACAACGTTCTGGCCTCTATAACTGTACTTGGGAGTTTGTCCCACTCATCCATAACTCTTACCAAACCAGTACTTTCCTATATCCTTCCTGAATCTGAATTTTTCCAACTTAAAACCATTGCTGCGAGTCCTGTCTAGGCTAGATATTTTCAGCACACTATTTACATCCCCTTTATTTATTCCTGTCTTCCATTTATACACCTCAATCATATCCCCCCTAATTCTACGTCTTTCTAGAGAGTGCAGATTCAGGGCCCTTAGTCTATCCTCATAGGGAAGGTTTCTGATGCATGGGATCAACTTTGTCATCCTCCTTTGTACATTTTCCAGTGCATTTATATCCATTCTGTAATATGGTGACCAAAACTGTGCAGCATAATCTAAATGAGATCTAACCAAGGATGTATAGAGTTGAAGAACAACCTGAGGACTCCTATTATTTATGCTTCTTAATATGAAGCCGTGTCAGACAGGATTGTAGATGAATGGTTCACAGAACAGACACGTTGATAAATTAGACACATGTCTAATTTATCAACATGTCGGTTCTCTGAACCATTCATCTACACAAATATCTTTGATGAATGGTTTTGAAAACTGACAAGTTGAAGAATTGAGAGACTTACGCAACACATGGGAATCTTCATTGAAGAAACATTTCGCCACACAGTGGCTTCATCAGTCCAATACAAAGTAGAACTGGGTAAGGAGAGGAGAAGTTTGAGGTAATCAGTCCCTCAACCTGGAATCGATGTGTTCAGTCCATCACTCTTGTAGGAAGTGCAGCATAGGAACGAACGAACGAAAGTTCAGGTAAGATCCCAAATGGGATGAGCGGGGAAGACGGGACAGACGAAGGATAGTGCTGGAGAGGAGTGTTCTTAGTCTTAGAAATAGAGCCAGGGCTTAACCCAGCAGCGAAGGCGATCGTGGGATAGATATTGAGAAGAGAAATTCAGCCTCTTCTGTTGGGACTCCAGTGGGGTGAGTGGGGAGGAAGGGACAAGCGACGTTTAGCGCTAGAGGAGTGTAGAACTGAGCCATGTCTTAACGCAAAGCGAAGGCGAAGGTGGATCACAGAAGGGTACCTGTCATAGAAGGTACCTGTCAGTGAATCCAAGGTTATTTGTAAATAGGGTTAGGAGCAGGATCATGCAAGGAGTGGAAAAGGTTGTTGGTTTGTGGGTCTGCGAATGTCTTCGTCAAGGAGAGAGGTCCAGTAGTCATTTCTTGTCTCAAGTTTGTCTGTCTCTGTCAGTCACTGAGTGTCTTCCAGTACAGATTCAGCGCAGGGATGTCCAATTGGGCATGGAGAGACTCGCTTGTGGCGAAGTCCTTCCATCTGACATCAAGCACCCAGCCCAGCGCCTTGTTCTGGACACGCTGCAGTTTGTTTTTGCTGCAAGAGAGAGGGCTAGAGGAGAGTAAGTTATCAGAGGACGTATTAGGGATTTGTAGAGGTGTAGTTTGGCGAGTTGAGAGGCATGTTTCAGCTTGTAGAGGCCCGCAAGGGCCTTGCTAGCTATTGCATGCCTTGAGTGAATGTGTCCGTGTAAACGAAGAAGGTAGTCAAGATTAACGCCAAGAACAGTGACAGATTGTGTGATGGGGATGTAAGTGCGGGTGTCAGCTGTTCTGAGCTCGACAGGTAATGGAGGATCATGTTTCCTGTAGTTAAAATACGTAATGCTGGATTTAGCTGCATTGGTTTTGATCCTCCATTTTTGTTCCCAGATGGCTATGCTGTCTACCTCATTTTGCGTTTTGCGTGTGTATCTATGTTGGCATGAGTGATAAGTTGTGTAATGTCGTCTGCATAGGCTAGTGTGATGGAGTTGAGGGAGACAGGTGTTGGAATGTCGTTAGTGTATAAAATGTAGAGGGTAGGGGAGAGGACAGATCCCTGGGGTACTCCGGCATTTAGTGTGAAGTAGTCTGAGTAACAGCCTTGGAATTTTATTCTCATGGTACGGCCGTCTAGGAAGTTGCAGAGGAGTTTGAGTAGTGAGAGGCAGGTTAAAGTTAGTGCAGAGTTTGTACTTGAGCCCTTCGTGCCAGACAGTGTCAAAAGCTTTTTCAACGTCTTTTGCAACCAGGGCTTTACTGTTTCTTTGTTTTGTGTTTATGTGGATGTAGTTGAGAATGATGTTAATGGCATCCTGTGTGGATCTGTTCTGAAGCCAAACTGGCCATCAGAAAGTAGAGAATTGTGTTCCAGGTATCTGCGAAGGCGATAATTGATGAGTTTTTCAAAGAGTTTTCCTAAAGTTTCGAGGAGGCTGATAAGGCGATAGTTTCTAGGGTCAGAGTGATCTTTATTGGGTTTAGGAAGGAGGATAGCAGTAGCAGCTTTGAAGAGGGAGGGGGAAGTATCCAGAGGCAAGGGAGGCATTGAGGAGGTTTGTGTAGGCAGTAATGATAGTCAGGAATGTGTTTTAAGATAATGTGGTTTAGGCCAGAGGCACCAGGAGCCTTGGGAGGAAGGTGTCTGAGGAGAGTTTTAACGTCTGTGTTGGTGAAAGTGTCGAGTTCTTGGGAGGAAGCAAGAGTGTCCAGATGTATGCGGCTATCTGGTGCTGCTTCGCATGTGTGTGCAGTGCTCCAGTGTTCCATGTTCCGAATGTGCTGAACAACGCTAGGGTGAGGTGGGCGAGGGTGGAAGATGCCTATGAATCGGTAAATATACACTCGGGACCTGTATGAATTGCAGCATAGGGCCAGAGAGGTGGCTTATATACTGCAGACAGATGAGGTGAAGCAGGAGGAGGAGGCGGGATCAGTGGGACCTGCCACTAGTGTAAGTAGGTCATCGTCCAAAGGTTTGGCAAGCATTGAAGTCTTTGTACCAAGATCCCATGATGTTGCAGTGTCTGACAGATGTGATGAATGGTTTTGAAAACCAACAAATTGAAGAATTGAGACACTTATGCAACACTTGGGAATCTTTATTGAGGGACTGATTACCTCAAACTTCTCTCCTTACCCAATTCTACTTTGTATTGGACTGATGAAGCCACTGTGTGGCGAAACGTTTCTTCAATAAAGATTCCCATGTGTTGCATAAGTGTCTCAATTCTTCAACAAATATCTTTGTTGATGTTGGTTAAGATTGAGGGTGGTATGATTGATGGTGAGGAAGTACTATTGTGTGATTGTATTAATGTTGGTAGAATTACTGACAGAATTACTGAGCTTGATTCGATCCTATCTGCTCTTGTTCTGATAGCTAGCTTAGTTGCATCTTGATTCACTTTGTACTAGGGTTCACAATGCTGTTTTCCATAGTCCAGTACAGTTCTGTCCACCTTGTGGTCTGAAGATTATGGAGTGGGCGGCGCATCTCCATGCTCTGTGCTTGGGCGATGTTGGTATCCCAGTGGAAATATAAACACACATGCAGAAATGACCCAAAATGGATGAATAATAGGCTGAAATATCTGCTAGGGCATAAGGGAATTTATAGGCGTATCAAAAGAGGTGAGGGTCATCTTATGAATCAGTATATTGACATTAAGAGGGACATTAAAAAGGGGATAAGAAAAGCTAAAAGGGACTATGAAATTAAAGTTGCTAGGGATTCTAAAACTAACCCAAAAAGTTTTTTCCAGGTCTATAGAACAAAAGTTAGAGATAAGATAGGTCCCCTTAAAAACAATTATGGGCATCTTACTGACAGAGAGAATGAAATGTGCTCGATTTTAAATAATTATTTTCTCTCGGTTTTTACACAGGAAGACACTAACAATATTCCAGTAATTAATTTTTATAGTGGGCCAGAAGAAGATAAATTATGTAACATCAGTCACTAGTGAAATGGTTGTGAAGCAGATACAGACTGAAGCAAAATAAGTTGCTGGGTCCTGATGAGGTTTTTTCAAGGGTTCTTAAGGAATGCAAAATGGAACTCTGTGAACCATTAACTAATATTTTTAATTTATCTCTTCAAACAGGTGTAGTGTCTGATATGTGGAAGATGGCTAATGTAATTCCTATTTTTAAAACGGGGGGACGAGTCGTTATCGTCAAATTACCGCCCAGTAAGCCTGACCTCAATTGTAGGCAAATTACTAGTCAATTATAGCTGAGATTATAAGAAGCCATTTCAATAAGCATAGCTTGATTAATGATACTCAGCATGAATTCACAAGAGGCCGATCTTGTCTAACTAATTTTTAACTTTCTTCAGTAAAGCTTTTGAGGCTGTTGACCACGATAAAGAATTTGATATTTACTTCGATTTTAGTAAGGCTTTTGATAGTTCTGCACCATAGACTGTTAAAGAAAGTGGCAGCTCATGGCATTGGGGGAAAAGTGCTCTCATGGATCGAGTCATGGCTCACACAGGAAGCAGAGTGTCCGTAAATGGGGTTAAATCCAAGTGGGGATCTGTAACAAGTGGCGTTCCACAGGGATCAGTCTTGGGCCCATTGTTTATAATATATATCAATGATCTTTGAGGGAATTACTAGTGATATGAGCAAATTCGCCGATGACACAAAGATAGGTAGGATAATTGATTCAAATGTAGATGTTAGGGAACTTCAGGAGGATTTAAAACTCTATTCTTGGTCAGAAAAGTGGCAGATGCAGTTCAATGTAGACAAATGCAAGGTTCTGAAGCTCAGGAGTGTCCATAACCCTAGCACTTATAAGTTAAAAGATGTATAACTTAGCCATACAGATTGCAAAAAGGACTTGGGGGTTATGGTGAGCAGCAACCTTAAACCAAGACAGCAATGCCTAAGCGTACATAATAAGGCAAATAGATTACTGGGATTTATATCAAGAAGTGTAAGCAACAGAAGTCCAGAGGTCATACTGCAGCTTTATACATCATTAGCAAGGCCTCGCCTAGATTATGCAGCCCAATTCTGGTCTCCATATTACAGAATGGACATAAATTCATTAGAAAACATTCAGCGTAGGATGACTAAATTAATACACAGCATTAGAAATCTTCCTTATGAAGAGAGATTGAAGACTCCTAAGTTACATTCACTTGTTAGACGAAGAATGAGGGGAGACCTGATCGAAGTGTATAAGTGGAAGATAGGTATTAATAAAGGGGATATTGATAAGGTCTTGAGGATATCTCTCTAAGAGAGAACCAGCAGTAATTGATTTAAATTAGATAAGTTTAGATTTAGAAAGGACATAGGAAAGTATTGGTTTGGAAATAGGGTAGTTGATGAGTGTAACAGTCTACCTAGTTGGGTTATTGAGGCTAGGACTTTGGGTAGTTTCAAATTTAGGTTGGATAAGTACATGAGTGGGAGGGGTTGGATTTGAGTGGGACTTGCACATCAGAGCTTATTTCTTGGGTAGCATTGAAAATTGGGTTGGACAAATGTTTTGTTAGTGGGATGAATTGTAAAGGACCTACCTAGTATGGGCCAACAGGCCTCCTGCAGTATTCCTCCTTTATTTTCTTATAATGTGATCCTTTATTGACAACGTTTCACCCACACAGTGGGCTTTTTCAAGTCGCAAACAGATCTACCTGGGGTGGAAGGTACGCAAGTATTTATAGTCAGGTTCAGAATGTTGAGGTCAGGTGGAGAATGCTGCATCTGATGATCTACCGAGTGGGGTTATAGTCTAAAATCTTGGGTAGCTTTGGAAGTGAGATAGGATAAGTTTGTGAGTAGACCTTCTGCAGTGTTGTAATAATGTTGGTAGAATTACCGACAATATGTAAAATAAAAGGACACAAGTGCAACGAATGTGACATTTTATTGTGGCAACGTTTCGCTCTCCAGGATCTTTGTCAAGCCGTTACGGCTTGACAAAGCTCCAGGAGAGCAAAACGTGTCACACTGCAGCATCATGGGATCTTGTTACAAAGATTTCTTTAACACTTGTCCAACCTTTGGACGAAGACCTACTTCGACTAGTGGATGGTACCACTATGACCCCCACCTCCTCCTGCTTCACCTCGCCTCGCTACAGTATATAAGCCACGTCTACGGCCCTATGCTGTACATTCTACAAGATTGATGGACTGAACACATCGACTCCAGGCTGAGGGACTGATTACCACGAACTCCTCCTCTCCTTACGCCTTTCTACTTTGTTGATAAATTAGACGCATATGCAACTCTTGGGTATCTTTATTGAGAAAAAGTTTCGCCACAGTGTCTTCATCAGTCCATACAAAGGAGAATCTTGAACAGGAGGAGAACCAGGTAATCAGTCCCTCAGCCTTGAGTCGATGTGGTCAGTCCATCAATCTTGAATAGAATACGGCATAAGTGCGGAGAAGGAGCTTATAAACCCTAGGCAGGAGAGGTGCAGCAGTTATAGGTGGTGTCACATTTGTTCAGTGTGGAAGTAGGTCGTGCCCAAGGGTTAGGCAAGCGAAGAATTCCCAAGTATTAAGATCCCAAGAAGTTGCAGTGTCTGACAGGATTGTAGATTATTGGTTCAGAGAACCGACACGTTGATAAATTCAAGATAGATGGACTGACCACATCGGCTCGAGGCTGAGGGACTGATTACCTCGTTTTCCTCCTGTTCTTCAAGATTCTCCTTTGTATGGACTGACGAAGCCACTGTGTGGCGAAGCGTTTCCTGAATAAAGATTCCCATATGTTGCATAAGTGTCTCAATCTTCAACTTGTCGGTTTTTCAAACCATTCATCACAAGACAGCAGTGCCTAAGCTTGCGTAATAGGGCAAATAGATTATTGGGATATACATATATCAAGAAGTGTAAGCAGCAGAAGTGCAGAGGTTATACTGCAGCTTTATACATCATTAGTAAGGCCTCGCCTAGATTATGCAGCTCAGTTCTGGTCTCCATATTACAGAATGGACATAAATTCGTTAGAAAACATTCAGCGTAGAATGACTAAGTTAATACATAGCATTAGAAATCTTCCTCAAATTTCAAAAAGATGCCAGTTTCCGAATAGGGTCCAGAATAAACAAGAACGACATTCCTGGCACTAAAGTAACAAGTTCTCTGTTCGGTAGTCGCATCCCCAGGCCCCTCTTATATTTCTTTGGCTTTCCACTTTCAATTTTTATTCTTACGAAAAATAGAAGATTTACTGTTATGCAGACTGCTGCATTAGTTTAGAAATGGTATAAATAATATCAGCACACTTGTGAAAGAATTAGACTCGCCAGTTGACGTGTATTGGACTGTTGGCATGATCTGTTTACTTTTGAACTTTGATAAAAATCAAACATTTCTGCTGTTTTGCACTCAATTTCAAGGTACTTTTCATTGTAAAACCAGTCAAAATCGTCTAGATTTTTGTAATATGTCTCTCATTCTATAAAATGAGACGAAGAAAAGTAGAGTACAACAATAAATACCATACGAAAATACAGTGCAAAGTCGTTGTTTTATTCCAAAAAGGCGGTCAGTTTTTTTTCTCATTACGCACTGTTGCAGGATTTTTTTTCATACTGCGTACACTGACCACAGACCCATTCTTCCATATGTAGGCCTACCAGCTTTCTCACCAGATTTGAGGGCGCTAGAATTTAGGCATACTAGTACATCAAAAACCCTGGGCCATAAGCCGTACTAGTATGGCCAAAACCCTCAAAGGGTTAAGTACCCTGGAAAACAGCTCATCGGGTCCTGGGGACTTATTTTGCTTCAGTTTGTCTATCTGTTTGATAACCATGTCCCTCGTGACAGTAATATTAGTCAATTTGAAATCGTCAGGAACTGAATAATTTTTAATTTCTGGAATCTCGTTTATGTCTGGTGTAAAAACTGACAAAAAATAATCATTAAATATGGAACACATTTCCAGTTCGTTATCCGTCAGCTGTCCATTCCCAATTTTCAGAGGTCCTACTTTTTCTTCACCTTCGTCCTATACACTTGAATATATACACTTGAAAGAATCCCTTTGGATTGGTCTTTGATTCATTAGCAACTCTAATTTCATAGTCACATTTAGCCTTTCTAATCCCCTTTTTTACTTCTCTTTTAAGCTGAACATATTGGTCAGTAAGGTTAACCTCTCCTTCTGATGCACCTATAAATTCCCCTTTTCTCCCCTATTAGATGCTTTAGCCTCCTGTTAACCCATTTGGGATCGTTATTATTAGACCTAATTTCTCTCTGGGAATGTATATACAGTGGAACCTCTACTTGCAAGCCTGTCCACGTGCGAGTTTTTCCAAATACGAGCAGTCGATGGGTCAATTTTTTGCTTCCATACGCGAGCAAAATTTCCACAAGCGAGCAGACCTCAGGGCAGGTTCCTTGACACTGGTGAGGGGCTCTTGCTCTTGATCTCAGTAATTGTATCTCATTTGTTTGTTGGACTATCTTATTGAAACTTGGGCAATATGTGATGGAAAGATGCTTCTTAATGTACACCAAAAATGAAAGAAATCTAAGCATAAATAATGGAGCTCACTTCTCAGCAATTAGCCACCCCTTAGTGGTATTTTCGTATGGTTTTTAATGGGTGTATTCTCGTTTTTTTGGTCTCGTTTGATAGAATGGAAGATATATTACAGAAATAATGATTTTGATTGCTTTCATGATGAAAAGTGCCTTAAAATTCAGCTCAACCTACTAGAAATGGTCCACTGCTTGGCTGTTTTAGTGTAAACAAATGACTGTCCATTCCAATATGCAGTCGTGAATGGGTCGACATATTTATATAATTATTGCAATAAGGAATAACGGTAAATCTTATAATTTTTTGTGTGAATAAAAATTACAAATTTATTTAATAATAATAATAACCATGATGATAATATGTATAATAATATGAATAATACATATAATAATAGTATACAATAATAATAATAATATAATATGTATAATAATAATATATAATATAATAATGTACTACATATAATAATTATAATAGACGGCTTCAAAAGGGCATCACTAGATGGCAGTGTTTACCACAACAAAGAGGGAGTGGTTGTGGCTGCCTCCATCTGTTACATAATGACATATTTTATTCATTCTAGAGTATATATCGTGTTTCTATGTTATTTATATTGTTTGTCATATTAGATGAACAGTGATATATAAATAAGCCGTATAGATATTAGCGAAATTATTTTTGAAGTATTTTGCCCGGTGTCCAGACAAACTCGTCCACCGCCAACACCGCCCATACCACTACATGAATGACACATTTTATTCATTCTTGAGTATATATCATGTTTCTTTGTTATTTATATTGTTTATTGTGTCATATTAGAAGAAGTGAGATAGATAAATAAGCCGTAGAGTTGATATTAGCGAAATTATTGAAGTACAGAATTCCACTGGAACGGATTAATTGCATTTCAATTAATTTAAATGAGGAAAATTGATTCTGCAAACGAGCAAATCCAGTTGCGAGCAAGGTCATGGAATGGATTAAACTCGCAAGTAGAGGTTCCACTGTACTCTGAACACGGTGTACATTATTAATGGCGATGCCTTCATAATCATAAGTATGATCATCGTCAATAGAATCATTAGCTAGATAACCCCAATCGAGGTTTGACAGGTGTTCCCTAAGTCCATTATAATCGGCAGAACGAAAATCAGGGATTTTTACCGTATTATCATTATACTTGTATTCCCAGTTAATGCTAAAAGTGATGGATTTGTGATCACTTGTGCCAAGCTCTTCAGTGATCTCCAGATTATTTACAAGTGTTTCCTTATTTGACAAGACTAGGTCTAGCAAATTAGTATTACCCCTGGTAGGCTCTGTCACACACTGCTTCAGAAAACAGTCCTGAATGGTTTCCATAGTCACCAGACTCCAGATTACTGGTCAAAGAATTCCAGTCAATTTGACTAAAGTTAAAATCCCCTACTATCACTGTTAGTGTCTAGAAACCCTAATAATTTTGTCCCAAAGAAGTCTCCCTCTATCGTGATCCAAGCCTGGAGGTCGGTATATTGCACCTAGAATTAGTTTTTCTTGACCTTCTACACTCTACCCAAACAGATTCTGAATCTCCACGACTACGGTGCTCTTCGCACCTACTTCAAGGTTGAGGGACTGATTACCTCATCTTCTGTACATAGTTCTACTGACTTTCAAGTTATGTCCTGGAATTTGTATTGATAAAGCCACTGGATGACAAAACGTCTACAATAAAGATACACAGATGTTGCAAATGTCTTAATTTCATCTTGTTGGTATTGTATACCATTCTTGTACAGCTTCTCATGTTATTCTGCTCTTTTTCAACATTGCAGTGACCGAAGGTATATGTCTTACTTTCATTGTAGCTCATACCCCAGTCAAAATACAGTCCCTGAATTTTTCCAAGTGTTTTACTGGGAGTGTTCCAGCAGGTACTGCATATTCAGGAATGGGTTATTTGTACTTTTTCTCAAATTGCTCTTGGTTATGAATGCTGTGCCTGTGGGTTCATAATGTGCTACTACAAATGTTCTGTGCTTCAGGGAACAGATGTTAGATACTGAGTGTCTTCTTATTTGTAACACTTTCTGTAAATGTCCTACCCCTTTCCCCCCCCCCCACCCCCCCTTTCCCTTTTGAGTTTTTCTACTTGGCTGTAGGCCAAGCTTGTCTGATGTTTGCCTGGTTAGTCAAGCTGTTAGTGGCCTGCTGGCCTGCATCTTGGTTGATCTGGCATTTGTCCAATACTAGTTTCCTTTTGAAGACTTTTTTTTCACTTGGTCTGACAGCGTTTCTGATATCTTCTGGTAAGATGTTGAATAGTCTTGGCCTACAGATGTTACTGCAATGTTCTTCATACTTATAGCTCTCCTGCCTTTCACTTTTTAAATTTTCCACCATATGTCACTCCAGTAAGCTATGTTAATGTTGGTTTAGGACTTGGTCATTTACTACCTTCCACTTATGTTGCATAGCAGAAAAGAAAAGGTACCATCTTCTCCAATATTGGGTTAGTGAAGGAATACATTCCTTAATGTTTTGGTTTTTGGGAATATGTAAATATTGTCTTTTTTTTTTTTTTTTTTTTTTTTTTTTTTTTTTTTTGCGTTTGTAAGTTAGGCAGCTGAGCCCTATAAAGTACAGTAACTTGAGCTTCATAACTTTGATTCCCCCTCCCCCCCCCACCTGGCCCTGTGTGGCAGACAATATAATAGGCTGACCCACAGCCTATGAATATCAGTGAACTGCATTGCTTCAGCCCCTGCTTGCAACTCTGCTAACCATAGGCATGATATGCAATGTTTCCCTTTCTTCTACACTGCCGTGCTGCATGCATCCATTACTTTGAATTTGCGATCGGTGTTCTGTCTTAATTTGCAGTGCCATAGTTCTAGATATAGCATAATAAATTTGCCACTGTTAGATAATTAAATTTAGTGTGTGGAGTGAGGTTTTTGATTTGCAAGAAGGTTGGAGGAGGGGAGATGTGGTCTGAGGGTTATGTGTGATGTGAATATAATGCAGAGAATCAGTGGCTTGGAGATTAGGAGGAGGTGCAGAATTTCTAAAAGTATGATCCAGAGGGCAGAGGAAGGGTTATTGAAGTGGTTCCTAAGGAATGTGTGATTGTTCATTATTTGTCTGTCGCTTCCCTTGATTATATGAAGCTGAATTTATTAAACATCACCCTGTGTTGACTTGCTTAAGTTCCCTACACCTGTATTTATTCTTGGTTGCATTTCACTAAGATAAGGAGCAGTTTGTTTGATAAGCTCTTCAGTATTTGTGAAGATCAAATTAGCATGCCAGTATTGTATTGTCTAGTACAGTGTACCCTCGGTTTTCGTGATTAATCCGTTCCAGACCGCCAAAAACCAAAATTCATGAAAATCAAAACCATTTTCCCTGTAAGAAAATGTAAATCCAATTACAGTAATTCGTTCGACACCCAAGAGTATTAACAAAAAATTTTTTTTTTTTCAGATATAATTTACAAACAGAAAAGAATGACGTCAATATAAAGCAATAATATCACACTTACCTTTATTGAAGACCTTTGTTGGTGTATGGAAGATGGGAGAAGTTACTATTGTTTGGAAGGGGAATCCCCTTCCATAAAGACTTTAGGTATCGAGTCCTTATCCGGGGGTTACTTCCTTTTATTTTTTAATGGCGATAAGACCAGCTTGAGTCACTGGACCCCTGTTGCTCAAGAATATTGTTCCAGAGAGCTCTGTTTCTGGCATCTCTAAGATTTGCCTAAAATGGGACAAGGCATTGCCATTGAACATGTCGCAGACACGGCCTGCAACAGCTTTGTTAGGCTTATGTTTCTCCACAAATGTTTGCACCTCACTCCACTTTGCACAAATGTCCTTGATCTTTGAAGAAGGCACCTTCTTCCCTCTCTTCCTCCTCCTGTGAAGCAGTTTCCTCGGCTCTGGTCTGTTGCTGTTGGAGATGAAGCTCTTGCAGCTCATCAGTGGTTAACTCTTCACTGTGGTCCTCCACCAACTCTTCCACATCCTTGCCACACATCCAACCCCATGGAATTCCTCAGTGCCACAATACATTCCTCAACATGTCTCTTGGACATCCTGGGAGGCTCGGCTGCAAGTACGCCACTTTCATATTTTTCTAAGATTTCTTTAATTCTATCGTGTTTCTCACCTTCTTTACCAAAGGGCTGGCACTAGGAGCTTTCTTTGGGCCCATGGTGGCATATTTAGCTGCAAGCACAAAAAAAAAAAAAATGGATTATTACGAAATGTTTCGTATGAACGTGGTGGGTGATGCTCACTCGCCAAGAAACAATGCCAGACTGACTCTGAATGTGTCTGTGGGAGGCTTTGTGTACGCATGGCCACTGGGACATGTTCCAAACAACCACCGAAATCCAAGGGAAATTATGAAAACCAAGGCTATATTTTAACAAAAAAAAAGTTGCCAATAACCAAAATTCATGAAAACAGAGACAGTACACTCTGATTCAGTGGAGACTTTTTAGTCTTAATTTTATGTGAATCTGTTGAGCTCTAGTACTTCCTGGTACAGTGCTGATGTCTCCAGTCTTTTATTTTAAATTTGAGTGGTAGAGGTTTAAAAGGATGAAAATACTTAGTGTGGCATTTTAACCCTTTGACTGTCGCGGCCGTATATATACGTTTGCGAGGTACCGTGTTTGACGTATATATACTCATAAATTCTAGCGGCTTCAAATCAGGCAGGAGAAAGCTAGTAGGCCCACATGTGAGAGAATGGGTCTGTGTGGTCAGTGTGCACCATATAAAAAAAATCCTGGAGCACGCAGTGCATAATGAGAAAAAAAAAACTCCGACCGTTTTTTTTAATTAAAATGCCGACTTTGTGGTCTATTTTCGTATAGTATTTGTGGTTGTATTCTCGTTTTCTTGGTCTCATTTGATAGAATGGAAACTATATTATAGAAATGGAGGTGATTTTGATTAATTTTACTATAAAAAGAACCTGGAAATGGAGCACAAAGTACAGCAAATGTTTGATTTTTGCCGATGTTCAAAAGTGAACAAATGATGTCATTGTCCAATAAATGTCCAAATAGCCATTCTAATACGCAGTCATGAATGGGTTGATGTAATTTTTACAATTATTACAGTATTGCAGTAGTCTGCATAACAGTAAATCTTCTATTTTTTGTTTGAATAAAATTTCAAAATAAAAAGCAAGAGTAATAACACAGGGACCTGGAGACATGACTGATGAACAAAGAAAATGTTATTTTAGAGCCAGGAATGTCTGCATTGTTCATTCTGGACCTTATTTTGAAATTGTCGTATTTTTTAATTTTCGTGAAATTGGCCAAATTGCAAATTTCTGACCATGTTATTGGGTAGTTGAAATCGGTAAATGGGCAGTTTCTTGTACTCAATCGATAGAAAAAATAGAGTTCTGAAGAAATAGTTATGAGTTTGGTTGACTGGAATAACGGAATTAGCCGAAAATAGGGTTCAAAGTGGGCGAAATTGCCGATTTTTAAATATCGCCGAAGTCGCTAACTTCGCGAGAGCGTAATTCCGCCAGTTTTCCATCAAATTTCGTTTTTTTGGTGTCTTTACAATCGGGAAAAGATTCTCTATCATTTCATAAGAAAAAATAATTTTTTTTTTTTTCGAATATTTTGCGACACCAGAAGCAACTTCAGGATTTGGCCCTTCGACAGTCAAAGGGTTAAGTGTTTTCCAGGCAGCTGTGTAGCTTGTCTGTTCAGTGAAAGCCACCAATTTTGCTGATTGTTACTTGTAAATAAAGATAACCAGATTTTTATTTTGGTTTTATTCTAGGCTCTTCCATCATATTTGAATTGGTCTAATGCAAGTATGTGAAGCAACATAAATCAATGCCTCTTTGCAATTTGTACTCTCATCTATACAAATTATAATAAAAGATCTACATTTCATTAAAAAAATGTTAGTGGGGTTTGTTAAATTAGACACATGTGCAACTCTTGGGTATCTTTATTGAGGAAACGTTTCGCCACAGTGAAGCCTTAAAACATGGTTTGGATAAGTTGATGTATGTACGATATTTGATTATTCATTGCGTTTAGGACTATATTTTCAGAGATGAAAGTTATTACCATGTTTGTTTTGTGCTTGTAATTTTGTTAGTAAAATTAATACTGGTGAGATTAGTCCAGTATTTCTGCCACTTATGCTGCTTTATATGCTTATTCTGTCTCGCAGGTCCATCTCCTTGTAATGCATATGGTTATGGTACTCGGGTGTAGTGTTTTGTTTTTTATGCTGTTGACTTTTTTTTTTTTTTTTCCTCCCAATGACTTGTACAGTCCCACTATTGTTTTCATCCATGTTTGAAGCATCCCAGGGGACTAAACCAACTTGTTTTAGGCTAGATGTTAAACTCCTTGCTCATGGAATTATACTGTTAATGCCTGTATGGCAGTCAGAACCATTTGTTGACAGATTCTGGAAAAAGAATCTCAGCATTAAAGACTTATTCACTTCACCAGTAACTGGCTGAGAACCATGGTCATTGCTGGGAAAAATGTTTTATGTCATGACTGCTGAAAAAGCAACTGCCAACATGGAAACTGAAACCAGGAGAAAGTTTTACATTGCATACCTTGGTGAGAAAATGACTATGCAGAACAAACCCTACAGTGCCACAAGGAATGAAGCATGATGCAAGCTGGTCATAACTGTGGTGTACTTAATTGTGATAGTTCATTAGATCTAGGTAACATGCATGCAGCCCAGCAAGGGGACAGTCAAAGGGATGGCAACTCAGTACAAGCTCTGAGCCAGTGGCAATTAAGGGAATTACTAATTCATGCTTTATAACAAAATAAACACTACATTTTTCATGAAGATTCCATAACTGCTCATCAGATATTCCATTGGTGGACTACAGGACAATGAAAGGCTATCACAGCTATCATGAGTGTCTTTCACATTCTAAATGTACAGGGATGTAAAACTGCACTAAATTGGATTCTGAGCCACACTGGTAACCTAGTAAATGAAGCTAGAGCTGAAGTTGCCATACTAGCTAAAGGAATGAGCATATACTTATCCAAATACCAGTCAATCTTTAACAGACTGAAGAAATGGACCTAAACACAGCAAGATTTGAAGCACCCACAAAGATCAGAGCTGTGGTATAAGTGGATACAGCTATTCATCTGCTGTACTTTGACTTCCCTACCAAAAGAAAATAACATAGCAGATCACTGATGCCAACACTGCTTCCACACTGCTATGCAACCATTAATTCTACCTGCCAGATGACACTGCCGTTACATATGAACATAAGAGGCTTGGCAAACAGTGCAAAATGGCTCCTGTAAAAAGCAAAGACCCCTGGCTACCTAAGGAAGGCACTTTACAAATTCCTCAAGTCGGTTACTGATCAGCCAGTCTGTTTTGAATAAGTTGGACTGCTGGCAGTGAACACACAGCCTGATCAATCAGGGCAGCAACCAGGAGGGCAGGTCTGGGACTGAGCCACAGAGGCAGTAAACTCCAGAAGAGACTACAGGTAAAGAAATTGCCTGCTATTCCCACACTGTTGCATCAGTAGCCTGTCAAAAGTGCTGTATCTTGTAATGCTAGTAATAAATGATCTCAGAACATTGATGCCCATCCTAAAGGCAAATCCAGCTGCAAAATCTTCCTGTATGCACAAAAATGGTACATGTATAGTTAGAGTAGATACACATCTTTCACAGCAGGGATGAAGATAAGTGATCTACCACAAACACAACCTGTGACCATGAATCAAGAAAAACTTTGTAAGCATTAACATCATTTTTAAGATGCTATTAAAGAGTCTGTGTTGGACCCTTTCACTGTATGTAAATCTACATTGACACCAGGGTTGCTTATGTAGATTTTAGTTTTGATATTGGTTACCTCAGATAAGCTGAAGTGGTAAATTTTGGATTAGACATGAATGTCTTGTGAGGCAATTGCACAGCACTAAAAATCCTGCCCCATGCAGTGCATAGCGAGGGAAGCAAACTTTTGAACTTGTGTGGTATGAAATAGTGACTTTGAGGCCATTCCTAGGTTTTTTCTTAGTAGCTGTCTTGGTATCTTATGATAGAATGAATAGAGATGATTTTGGTTGGTTTCAAAACTGCAAATAGATTGAAATTGAGTTCAGAGTAGCATAAATATTAATTTAATTATTTTTCCTGAGGATGAGTTAAGCCATTTTCCCCACCCCCTCAGTTTGTTTTTTCTAGATCTGGTTCAGTTATTTGGATGCTGTAAACTGAACATTTCATTCTTGGCTTTGTTTTATTATCCAAGAAATATGGCAGGTCTTTGATCATCGTGAAGAATTAAAAATGAAGGGCAAGTGTAAGATTGGACTTGCCTGAGAACATGATTAACCCGTAAATGGTCCAAACGTATATATGTTCTCTCGCATAGTGCCCCGAATTTTTTGGAAAAAAAAAAAACTTAATAGGAAAAAAGAGCATATGGTACCCAGGCATCCCCAATTTTTTTCATATAGTGCACAGCGAGTGCACCCACCCATTCTCTCATGTCTATGTGACTCGGGCTTATTGTGGCAATGTTGAATGAATGACAAAGGAAACATATACATGTATATATGAGGCCCGGTCACAGACCGGGCCGCGGGGGCGTTGACCCCCGGAAGTCTCTCCAGGTAAACTCCAGGTGATACATTTGGGGCGCTACGTGAGAGAACGTATATATACGTATGGACCATTTAAGGGTTAATGAACAGAGGTGATGTTGCTTGAAATGTCTACCATTTTAATTTTGGACTTTTTTTTTTTTAATTATGTAAAATTGTCCGAATTACTGACTTCAGTGCACTTTAGAATAATTCTTATAGTTGAATGGATGTTTTTTTGTGTTCAGTCGAATTTAGCAATGTAATTGCCTGCATAATTCCCTAGGTTTTCTCTCAAGCTTCATATTTTTTCTACCAATTCATAAGAATTTTTTCTTTATTGCTGATATTCGCAGCACTTTGAATTTCAGGGCTTCCAACAGTGAAGGGATTCAGACTCCTCAGTTTATATTTCCTGAGCAATTAACATCTTTGTGAAAGAAACTTATAGCTTTTACAGGTTTTTCCTTATTTCTTAACTGTGACCTCCTATTGTGTGCAAAAACATTTATAACCTTGTGTGTTTTTTTTTTTATGATGTACACTTTAGGTATTTTGTCTACCTTATATTGGCTTAAAATGTCAAATTATTTTTTTTTAGTTACTTCATAGCATTTCTTGGTCCACAAATTAAGAGACTGAATGTTTTTAAAGTACAGACATTGCATTACATCAGTGAATGTGGGGTTACTTATTTTATTACCTGTTACAGGAGCAGAACTGTATATGGTGTGAAGTCTTCAGTTCTATTTGTGGGGGAGGGGGGAGGGTATCCTGTCTAGGCTCAGGTAGTGTTGACCTACACCCTGCCCCACTTAGATAATACAATGTCGGATATTTTTCTGTTTGGAGACATATCAGCAGGGGAAAATACCAAATTCTTTTATTGCATTTTTGTATCTGGATAATGTAGTTGGGTAAATGTTAAATATTATATTAATTTCAGGAATGAAGCGGATGTCGGAGATGGAAGGAGAGACTCCACTTAAACGCCCTCGTCCCGCTGGTGACACTGAGCTGAGACTTCTAATTCAGAGCAAGGTGAGACCTCTGTTGATCATGGTAACTGTAGAGTGAGAGGGATGGAGGTACTCATGACACTCGTCAAAGGAGGAAGGAATGAATCGTTATTCTTGTATGGTAGACAGGTAGTTGGTAGACAGCAACCGCCCAGGGAGGTACTACCGTCCTGCCAAGTGAGTGTAAAGCGAAAGCTTGTAATTGTTTTACATGATGGTTGTTTTACGTGATGGTAGGATTGCTGGTGTCCCTTTTTCTGTCTCATAAACGTGCAAGATTTCAGGTACATCTTGCTACTTCTACTTACACTTTGGTCACACTACACATACATGTACAAGCATATATATATATATATATATATATATGCACACCCCTCTGGGTTTTCTGCTATTTTCTTTCTAGTTCTTGTTCTTGTTTATTTCCTCTCATCTCCATGGGGAAGTGGAACAGAATTCTTCCTCCGTAAGCCATGCGTGTTGTAAGAGGCGACTAAAATGCCGGGAGCAAGGGGCTAGTAACGCCTTCTCCCGTATAAATTACTAAATTTGAAGAGAAACTTTCGTTTTTCTTTTTGGGCCACCCTGCCTCGGTGGGATATGGCCGGTTTGTTAAAAAAAAAAATAAAATAAAAAAAAAAAAAAAGCTTTCATGGAAAACCTAAGCAGATGAATGCTATGCAGAATTAGACAAAAAAAAAAAAAATCTACAGGATGAGCAACTACGAATCAAGTGGTAAACTACTACTATCAACAAACCGGCCATATCCCACCAAGGCACGGTAGGCCAAAAAGAAAAACGAAAGTTTCTCTTTAAATTTAGTAATTGTTACAGGAGAAGGGGTTACTAGCCCCTGGCATTTTAGTCACCTTTTACAACACGCATGGCTTATGGAGGAAGAATTCTGTTTCACTTCCCCATGGAGATGAGAGGAAATGAACAAGAACTAGATAGAAAATAGAAGAAAACCCAGAGGGGTGTGTATATATATGCTTGTACATGTATGTGTATGTGTAGTGTGACCTAAGTGTAAGTAGAAGTAGCAAGACATACCTGAAATCTTGCATGTTTGAGACAGACACCAGCAATCCTACCATCATGTAAAACAATTACAGGCTTTAGTTTTACTCGCCTGGCAGGACGGTAGTACCTCCCTGGACGGTTGCTGTCTACCAACCTACTACCTAGGCAAATGGTAAACATGGCAATTAAATATGTAATGTTTGTGCATGTAATCCTGTATTATTGATGGAAACCATTGACAGACAAAGCGGTTTGTCCTAATTTTAAACAAAAGCCATACTGTTTTGTGGGATGCACTTACTGCCTAATGATCCAGTATGTACGCTGAGGATAGGAGTACATATACAGTGGAACCTCTACTTACGAGTTTAATCTGTTCCGTGACCTTGCTCGCATCTCGATTTGCTCGTTTGTCGTGTCAGTTTTGCTCATTTAAATTAATTGAAATGGAATTAATCCGTTCCAGTGGAATTCCAGGCACGACAAAATAGTGGACCCTCGGATTACATCGTCATTGGCATTCTTAATATTCAGATTAAGTATTTTTTTTTTTCTCTCAAAATGTTGGCTCGATGATTGATTGTCATTGAACTCGGTATTAGCCATTCGTCCCAAGTGTGTCCGCACAGCCCGAGCGGTCTGGCACACCATTTACAGCCAGTGTGCCATTGTTTATCAGCCAGTAAGGACAATTCCATGTGTTCATGTGATATATTTTGTATTCCATTTTTTTTTTAGTGCTTGCAACTGCTAAATAAGCCACCATTGGCCCAAAGAAAGTTCCTCATGCCATACAGCCATTTGGTAAAGGGCTGAGAGAGAGGGGACAATGTGCCTTTTTCAGTGATTTGGCAATATGTACGATACTAAAGCAGGAGTTGATAAAGGCTATAGCGCCAGCCAGTGATAGTGTAGCATTAACCCTTTCAGGGTCCGTCCCGTAGATCTACGGCTTCACGTTCAGTGTCCAAACCGTAGATCTACGCCAAAATTCTAGCGCAGTCAAATTTAGCACGAAAACGCTTTTAGGCTCTACATGTGAGTGAACGGGTCTGCGTAGTGGGTGTGCGCCATAAACAAAAAATCTAGGTGCCCGCATAGCATTGTGGGAACGCCGGCTCGGTTACCCTTGTTTACCATGCCTCGTCGCAAGGCAGCTCTCACTCCAAGGAAAATTGGGACTCTCCTCTTCCTATCTGATAGTTCTGACAGTGATGGAAGTGGAAATGAAGACGAATTCTTTGGCTTTGATCAATTAGTGACTGAAAGGAATGACCAGGATATCGATAATAGCGCAGAAAACCTTGACGATCCTCAACCTTCTACCTCTGGTGTGGGCACTCCTCAGTCACGGTCAGTTGTACCTCAACGCAAGAGAAAACTATTATTTTTGCGTGGCCAGGCCTCTGACTTCAGTAATGATGATGATAGTGACGTGGATTGTGATTTTTATTGCTCTTGACGATCATTCGAGTAGTGATAGTGAGGAAACATATTCACCAGTGAAGCGTCGGTATGTATGCCGCCGCATGCGCTCAGGTAGTGTACCCTATGCAGTGCCCAGGGGACGGAGTACATCCCGTGGCCCTACACCAGGAATAGTGAAAGTGAGGATGATATGGCTACACTTGGCGTGGATAGACCACAGGCATCAGTAGATGGTGGTAGTGGTAATGGTAGTGCCACGGCCATGCGTGACTCGCCAGCCCAGGCTGGGACTCACGCTGCTGACTCCACAGTTCAAGGACAAAGCGGAGCATCAGCCCACCACAACTACCCGCACAACCAGCCTATGATGTCCAGTATCCACCAGCAAACCGTATCTGGGATTGGCAGCAAAATCCCAATTTTGTTCCCAAACCTCGCCACTTTGATGAATCTCAAAGTGGAATTCTACCTACTTGTTCCCTTGGAAACACGGGCAATGAACTGGAATTCTTTGAATTATTCTTTGACCAGCCATTGATGGAAATTGTCAGGGAAAGTAATAAGTATTTTGAGTACACCATGGCAAATACGATCATATCACCACAGTCAAGACTACACCGGTGGAAAGAGACGAGTGTTGCAGAAATGTATTTGCTTTTTGCAACAATAATGCTTATGCCTCGTGTCTACAAGCATAATATAAAGGCATACTGGTCCACAGATCGGCTAATTTCTACCCTGGTCTTCAGTGAAATCATCCCAGTGAACAGGTTTATCTTACTGTTATGTATGTTGCATTTCTGACAAAACCAGGCCTGGCAGAAGTGACAGGTTATACAAGATTAGAAATGCTTTTATGTATCACAAACAAAAGTTCAGCATGTACTTTTATCCCTTCAAGAATCTTGAAATTGACGAGTCTTTGATTTTGTTGAAAGGTAGGCTGTCATTCAAGCAGTATATACCGAGCAAGAGGAAAAGCTTTGGTATAAAACTGTTTGTACTGTGACTGGCCTGGTATTGGATATTGTATACATGGGAAGTAAAACATTGAAAGATACCAAGATGTTATTGGGTATCTCCAGTGACGTAGTGAGAAGCATGATGGCACCTTATCTTGGTAAGGGGCATACATTATATACCGATAACTGGTACACAAGCCCTTTACTCGGTGATTTCTTGCGAGTGAACAAGACAGACGTGTGTGGCACAGTGCGTTCTAATCGTAAACATATGCCCAGGCTCAACGCAGGTGCTCATGGTGATGTGCAGGTGTTGACTGTCAATGACATCATGGCATTACGGTGGCATGACAAACGAGATGTCAAATTGTTGACAACCATTCACCGTAACGAAATGCAAGACAATGGCAAAGTTGATAGTGACTAATGAACGTACAGTGGAACCTCAAATATCGAACATTCTTCAGTCCAGAAGGCTGATCGAGTGCCTTTACCGAATGAATTTATACCCATCAGGAATAATATAAAGGAGATTAGTCCATTTCAGACCCTCAAAAATACACTTATAAAAGCACTTACAAAAATACACTTTCATAATTGGTTGTGTTGAGCAGTTCGATTTGAGGTTCCACTGTATTCGAAAACCAGTGACAGTGATTGATTATACACAAAACATGCGCTTGGTTGACAAATGTGATGTGCAGATAGGCTTTGTTGATTATGTTCGTAAAAGTTACAAGTGGTACATGAAACTTTCCTTCCATCTCGTGGACATTTCAATGCTCAATGCATATAATATGTACCAAGTGAAGACTGGCAACAGACCACCGCATGGTGAATTTTGTTTGTCTGTTGTCAGACAACTCATAATTAAGTGCCAGGTAACAACACCTGCTATACAACAAGGTCCTCAAATTCCTGAGAATATACCCAAGCGTTTGAGGAGGGAAGGTGATCATTTCATAATACAGCTTCCTTCAACTCAGAAGAAATTTGCTCAGAGATGTGTTGTCTGTGCACAAACAAAACGACGGCAACAAAGACGCAAAGACACTGTTTGTGTGTGAGGAATGTAAGGTACCTCTGTGCATGGTGCCTTGTTTCAAGGAGTTCCACAAGCCCCAGCAGTTCTAAAACCATGTCCAGTGATTGTAAATGTATGATAGAACATTAGTATTATACAAGGTTTGTGCATGTTTATTGTAATAAACAAAAGTGGTAAACAATAATATAATAATAACTTTAGTGCAGTTATTGTGTTCAATACAGTGAGTTTATATATATACATTATATACAGTATTGGTCTCTCAGGCCCCAAATGTTAGTAGGAAAAGGAAAAAAATTAGAAAAGAAAAAACTACAAAAAACGTTAAATAAAGTAATGCGTGTATGTGAAAATCGTCGATGTTGCCGCCACCAGATCATTTTGAGTCAACTTCTCGGCACTGTATCTCGGTAAGTACTGATCAGAAATTTTTTTAATTCTGAAGGGGGTTAACAGTGTAGCAAGTAAGTTAAAATGATTAATAGATAGAAAAAGGACAGCACAAAATTGACTCCTCCATTGTTGTTGGAGGTGTATAGGGCTACTGACTAACACCGCTGCCTCTGCTGCCTCTTGCTACCGCCTTCACCACCACTTTGTAAGGCTTATCCTTCAGTGGCCCTTATACACCCAACAACAAACACACCTCTACTCGTAACATTCTTAATGCCATATTTTATTCATTCTGGAGTATATATCATGTTTTTGTTATTAATATTGTTATGTCATTAGATGAATTGTGCTAGATAAATAAGCCATAGAGCTGATATTAGTGTCATACTGAAGGACTATCTTGTCCTGTCTCCCAGCACAATTCCTAACAAATGCCAGAAACAGACCTCTTTGGAACACTTTTTTGAGCGACAGGTGTCCAGTGACTATCAAGCTGGTCCTAGTGGCATTAAAAAACAAAAAGGAAGTAACCCAGGATAAGGACTTGGTACAGAACCTCAAATATCGAACTGCTCCTGACTCGACCAATTATGTAAGTGTATTTTTGTAAGTGGTTTTATAAGTGTATTTTTGAGGGTCTGAAATGAACTAATCTAATCTACATTATTCCTGATGGGAATAAATTCATTTGGTAACGGCACTCGAACAGCCGTCTGGAACAAAAAGTTTGATATTTGAGGTTTACTGTACCTAAAATATTTATGAAAGAGGATTCCCCTTCCAAACAGTTGTAAACTCCTCCATCCTCTCCCCTCCTCCCGTCTTCCATACATCGCCATGTCTTCAATAAAAGTAAGTGTTGTATTGTTTTATTCATGTATTATTTTCTGTGTAGGTAAATGTGTATTTCATGTAGAAAACACTTTTCGTTGATACTTTTTAGTGTCCAAAACTGATTAATTGGATTTCCATTATTTCTTAAGAGGAAAATGAATTCGGAATTCGTCAGATTCGGGTTTAGTCACTCTCTCTGGAACGGATTAATTAGGAAAACCGGGCATCCACCGTACTTCGGTATTTACCTAGTATCAATTCTGCGGCTTATTTATCTATCACAATTCATCAAATGACATAATAAACAATATTAATAAACAATATTAATAACAAACATGATGTATACACTAGAATGAATTGTCATTAATGTATGTGAGGAGTGGTAGTGTGCAGTGGCAGCACAGCTGCCATTGTGGTTATTAGGGTCTATAAGGGCCACCAAAGCATCATGACTACATACCTTCCCATGCCCTTATTATA
Organism: Cherax quadricarinatus; assembly: GCF_038502225.1. NCBI lineage: Eukaryota > Metazoa > Arthropoda > Malacostraca > Decapoda > Parastacidae > Cherax > Cherax quadricarinatus. The sequence continues at coordinate 24,616,082 of NC_091326.1, forward strand.
ACAGAGAATGGAGTGTTTGTGAGGCAAACTGCATTAGATCACAAAGTAGTTTCACAAGGAAAACAATAATGTAAGAAATTATGTGGTACTACAGCATTTACCTTGGTGATGGAGAACAGATGCTTGGCGCAGTGATGTATGCTGTCGGTTCATTTCGTTTCGTTCTTTTTTTCCTATCGTGTAATCACTTAATTGAGGTTACGCACTCTTAATGCTATGTACACTTAATTCCTACACTACATAATCGTCCTCTTTTTTTCTTCTTGGCACTCTCCTGTGGACTTGCTTTCTTAGGACCCATGGTTAGAAAAGAGTAATTTCGCAAAATAACTGCACGTTATGTAAGGAGAACACGAGAATTCCTTAGACTGTGATGCAAGCTCTGTTAGCACATGTGGACTGCCGAGCTTTGTTTTGATATGCACTGCCATCTGTGCTGGTGTGCTCTAACTTTTATACATAGTTCGTACATACCTATTATAATATTACGTATTATATGTATTATTTATTACATACGTATTCTTATAATACTCTTATAATACATGTACTCTTGAATTTCTACACACACACACACACACACACACACACACACACACACACACACACACACACACACACACACACCACACACCACACACCACACACCACACACCACACACACACAAAGATTTACTACTATGCAGTCTGCTGCATTATTGTAATACAATGGACCCTAGAGTTTCGGCAGCCTTGACTTTCGTGAAATTCGACCTTCGGCGAGTTTTTTTTTGGCAAAATTTGGCCTATAGTTCCGTGATTAGACTCGTGTTTCAGCGACCGTCCGGTACCCGTTCACCTGTCACCGCGCACACCAAGCCAGTCTCCCAAGCCATTCACGCTCAGTGTGCCATTGTTTACCAACACGTGACCATCACCCCGCGGGTTCATACATTTCATAATAATCCTATGTTTTTTGTGCTTGCAACTGCTAAATAAGTCATCATGGACCCAAGGAAAGCTAGTGCAAGCCCTTTGGTAAATAAAGTGAGGAACACCATCCAGAGAGATTTTGAAGGGTTTGAGGTAGACCCTGTCCCTGCCGACTCTCTGCCTGTTATGGAAGGTGTTGTGGCATTGGGCAAGTCCATGGGGTTGGAGGTGAGTGACAGGGATGTGGAAGAGTTTGTGGAGGACCACAGGGAAGAGCTAACCACTGACGAACTGCAAGAGCTTCAACTGGAACAGCATCAGACCACAGCCAAGGAACTTGCCTCAGAGGAGGAGGAAGAGGGAGTGGATGAGGTGCCTTCTTCAAAGATTAAGGAGATTTGTGCCAAGTGGAATGAGTTGGAAAGTTTTGTTGAAAAGTATCACCCTGACCAAGTTGAAACAAGCCATATCTGCAACATGTACAATGACAGTGTTGTGTCCCACTTCAGAAAAAGACCTCTCTGGACAGATATTTTGTGTGACAGGGGTACAGTGAATCTCAAGTTGTTCCCAGTGGCATTAAAAGAAGGGAAGTAACCCCAGATAAGTACTTGCTACTTTAAGTCCTAATGGAAGGAGATTCTCCTTCCAAATAATAGTGTACACATTACTCCTATGCCCTCCTCCTGTCTTCCATCCACCCAGAAGTCTTCAGTAAAGGTAAGTGTATTGTTATTATTTTTTATATGCATGTACTTGATTTCTCATTGATTTCAGTATATAAATCTTTTTAATTTGAAAAAAAATTATTTTATTTTAATATTTTTGGGTGTGTGAAACGGATTAATTTTATTTCCATTATTTCTTATGGAGAAAATGGTTTAAAGTTTCGTGAATTTCGACTTTCGGCAGGCTCTCTGGAACGGATTAATCACGAAACTCGGGGGGGGGGGGGGTCCACTGTAATTGTGTAAGTAATGTCCCCCATTAGAGCAGGTAAGAGCAGCATGCCAAAGCCACTTATATGCATAGCATTACGGGCTGGCTTAAAATTAACTTAAGATTAACTAACAGTGATAAAACATTGTAAACAGATAACTATAAAGCATAAATGAGTATTACAAAGACAGGTCATATGGTTGCTTGCATTGCTGTACATTCAGTCGAATGGAGTATTCTGTTAGGTAGTGTATTTAAAAAAATAATAGTTAGATTGGGTCCTAGGTTTAACATTTGTGTGATATAATTGTGAGTAACATATAGGATATACAATTTATAAGGTTCAGTTATTCAGTATTTATTTGGTTTTGAGTGAGTAAGTGATCTTTGAGAAGAGACTTGAATTTATAGACAGGTAGTGTTTCTTTTATATTTACAGGTAATGAATTCCAGATTTTAGGGCCTTTTATGTGCATTGAGTTTTTGCATAGCGTGAGATGGACACGAGGAACATCAAAGAGTGATCTGTGCCTTGTGTTGTGGTCATGTGTTCTGTTGAGGTTGGCAAGGAGATGTTTGAGGGGAGGGTTAATATCAGAGTTAAGTGTTCTATGTATGTAATAGGTGCAATAATAAGTATGGATGTTTTGTATGGTGAGTAGGTTGAGTGTTTTGAATATTGGTGGAGTGTGTTGCCTGTAGTGAGAATTTGTTATTCTAACTGCAGCCTTTTGTTGGGTAATTAGTGGTCTGAGATGGTTAATTGTTGTTGAGCCCCATGCACAAATTCCATAGGTGAGATAGGGGTAAATAAGGAGTGATAAAGGGCCAGGAGGGCTGACTGTGGAACATAGTACTGTATCTTCGATAGTATGCCTACAGTCTTGGAGATTTTCTTAGAAATTTGTTGTATATGTGTATGAAATTTGAGTATTATCGAGGTGGATTCCTAGGAATTTTCCCTCTGTTAGCTTTGTGATAGGTGATCCGTTTGTTATGTTAAGAGGTACATCTGTAGCTCTGTTACCAAACTGAATGAAGTAGGTTTTGTCAATGTTTAGTGTAAGTTTTAGTCCTCATCCAGGTAGATATTTTCTGTAATTCGGTGTTTACAGTATTGGCTAGCGTGACTGGGCTCGGGTGAGAGAAGACGTATGTAGTGTCATCTGCAAAAAGTGTGGGTTTGAGTAATTGCAAAGCATTTGGTAGGGTTTTGTATAGGAGAAAGAGAAGAGGGCCAAGGACACTTCCCTGTGGGACACCAACTGTAATTGGTTGTGCGGAAGAGCTTGCCCCATTTGCATACACATATTGGCTTCTGTTGCTGAGGTAAGACTTGAGGTAGTTGAGGGAGTGCCCTCTAATACCATAGTGTGACAATTTTACGTGGAGCAAGTCATGGTCAACTGTATCAAAAGCTTTACGTAAGTCAATGAAGATCCCCAGTGGGACTTCTTTTTTCTCTATTGCAGTGTATATATGTTCTAGCATGTGTATAATAGCATCATTAGTATTTTTATTAGGCCTGAATCCAAATTGGCAGGGGTTGAGAATGTTTTGGGAGATGAGGTAGGAGTAGATTCGTTTATGAATTAATTTTTCGAAGATTTTTGAGAGAGGGTGTAAATTGGATATTGGCCTATAGTTATTCAACTCTGTTTGGTCTCCTCCTTTATGGATCGGGGTGACCCTTGCTATTTTGAGAACTGTAGGGAAGGTGGAGGATTCAATGGATTTGTTAAAGAGTGTTGCAATGATTGGTGATAGTACTTGTGACGCTTTTTTGTATATAAAGGGTGGTAAGGTATTTAAATCTCCTGCCTTGTTTTTCAGAGCGTTGATAATAAGGGAGACTTCGTATGGGTTAGTCGGAGCTAGGAACAGTGTGTTCGGGTAGTTGCCAGTGAGGTAGTCATTTGGTGGGGTATCTGAGCTTGGGATTTTATTGGCAAGGTTTTGACCTATAGTGGAGAAGAAATCATTGAGTCTGTTTGCTGTTTCTGTTGGTGGGAGTTGGGGTTCATCTGATTTTGCTAATTTTATTTCGCTATTTCGTGATATCTTTTTTGTTCCCAGAATTTCTGATAGGGTCTTCCAGGTCTTTTTTATATCACCTCGTAAGTTGGATAATCTGTTCTCAATACAATTTTTTTGCCCTTCTTATCAGGCTGGTTAGGATTGACGAGTAACGTTTTGTTTGGTCTCTGGTTATGTGACCCATTCTGTACTGTTTTTCATATCGGTGTTTTGTATTTATGGATTTGAGAATGCTGGGTGTTAGCCAGGGACTGTTCAGTCTCTTAGCTGTCATCTGTTTAGTTTTTTTAGGGCAGTGCTTGTTATAGAGGTATTGGGTCTTTTCTGAAAAATTATTAAAACATTCGTCAATATCTGTATAGATTTTCTAGTATTATAATAATAAGGTATTACAAGGACCCCAATGGAAGAGTCACTGTCTGACTTTTTTGGGTTATCCTAGGTTCACTACACACATGCTGCTATGTATGATAATCTGTTACTGTATTTGTGTATACCTGACACCTCTTGCGTATTTTACTGGCCAGTCAGACAGGTATTCAATGGTGATGTCATTTGTTTACTCTTGAACATCGCCAAAGAATAGAACGTTTCTGCTACTTTGAGCTGAATTTCAAGGTACTTTTCATTGTGAAACCAATCAAATTCATATCTATTTCTGTAATATATTTTCCATTCTATCAAATGAGATCAAAAAAACAAAAAAATACAACCATAAAAGCCATATGAAAATACGTATACTGCTAAGGGGCAGCTAATGGCCGAGAAGTGAACTCCGTTATTTATTGTCCGATTTCTTTCAATTTTGGCGTATGTTAAGCATCTTTCCATCATGCATTGCCCAAGTTTCAATGAGATAGTCCAACAAACAACTGAGATCCAATTCCCTAGATTAAGAGCAAGAGTCCCTCACCAGCATCAAGGAACCTCCCTTGAGGCCTGCTCGCATCTTGAAATTTCGCTCGCATCTGGAAACAAAAAATCGACCAAGCGACTGCTCATATCTTGAAAAACTCGCACGTTGGGGCACTCGTAAGTAGAGGTTCCACTGTAGTTGCAACGTACACTATCACTATTGAAGATATCAACAGTAAAAGTGGGCATAAGATTTATCCTGTTGTCAGATTGTGTTAATGATAATTTCTATAGTTCCCATCTTGTGTGATGTCCCTCAGGAGAGGTCCCAAGAATGCTGATTTTTTTTTTTTATATATATATATCCAAGTACTTTATTGGCTGAAACCCAGTTGTCCCATTACTCAGCTATTGTATGACCCCCTATGGGTTGAGCGTCACTGCCTAAATTTAATGTCAGGTATCAGCATGTTGCAAAGACTGTCAACTGTAATGAAATATTATGAGGACATCTTCCATCAACAGTGTGTGTATTAAGGGAGAGACCTGAAATATGTACTCATATGATACTAAAAGACTAGTGAGGAGGAAGATCAGCAAACCACTCATAAGTACTTTTATCATTTAATCCTTTCAAATTAATAATTTAAAATTAATATTAGTCTCCATTTTTTTTTTCTGAGATAGCAGAGAATCTTTTTTCTGAAAGTTGTGATGCCAAAAGTGTGAAATTGGCTGGAAAATTATAGTTACACAGGTGCAAAGATAGCGGTCTTGGCGCAGTTTAACCCTTTGAGGGTCGACAGGCCCTCTCCGAAACTCGTTCTCAGGGTCGGCCAAATTTAAAAAAAAAAATTTCTCTTATGAAAAGATAGAGAATCTTTTCCCGATCATAAAGACACCAAAAGTTTGAAATTTGATAGAAAACTTACGGAATTATGCTCTCGCAAAGTTAGAGGTCTCGGCGATGTTTACGCATCGGCGATTTTGCCCACTTTGAGCCCCATTTTCGGCCAATTTCACTGTACTAGTCGACAAAAAAACATGAATATTTCGCTAGAACTCCATTTTTTCTATCGAATGGGTGCAAGAAACCACCCATTTATGAAATTCAACTATCCAGTACAGTGGTCAGAATTTAGCAATTTTGCCAATTTCACACAAATTTCAAAAGATGCCAATTTCCGAATAGGGTCCAGAATAAACAAGAAAGACATTCCTGGCACTAAAATGACATTTCCTCTAGTCATTAGTCACGTGTCAAGGCCCCTCTTATATTCTTTTGCTTTCCACTTTGAATTTTTATTCTCACAAAAAATATAAGATTTACTGTTATGCAGACTACTGCATTAGTGTAAAAAATGGTATAAATATTATTGGTGCACTTGTGAAAGAATATTAGACTCGCCAGTTGACGTGTATTGCACGCTTGGCACGATTTGTTTACTTTTGAAGTTTGGTAAAAATCGAACATTTCTGCTACTTTGAGCTCAATTTCAAGGCACCTTTCATTGTAAAACCAGTCAAAATCATCTCAATTTCTGTAATATGTCTTCCATTCTATAAAATGAGACCAAGAAAACTAGAATACAACAATAAATACCATACGAAAATACACTGCAAAGTCGCTGATTTATTCCAAAAAAAATGGTCAGTTTTTTTTTCTCATTATGCACTGTGTGCTGCAGGATTTTTTTTAGACTGTGCACACTGACCACATAGACCCATTCTTTCATATGAAGGCCTACCAGCTTTCTCCCACTAGATTTGAGGCCGCTAGAATTTATGCGCATTAGTACGTCAAAAAACCCTACGCGTAAGACGTACTAGTACGACCAAAACCCTCAAAGGGTTAAGCCTTGGTAATTTCATCACTTTTGAGTGCTATTTTAAGTAAATTCCATTACTCCACTCTACAAGATTCTTCTCTATTTCTGTAATATGCCTTCTGTTCTATTGAGCATGAGAAATTGTCCATTCTAGAATTTGAACTAACCTATAAAGTGCACACAAGTTTGTAATTTAGCTGATTTTACATAATTAAAAGTACCAGTATGAAAATGGCCTAAAATAAGCAATATAGACATCACTGTTCTTTAATGTACCCAGGCCTTTATATTACACTTGCCTTCCATTTTAAATTCTCAGTCGCACAAAAATATTCACTTTATTTCTTGGATAATAAAATATACAGTAGACCCCTGGTTTTCATAATTAATCCATCCCAGAAGGTTGGCCTAAATCTGAAATGGCCGAAAACTGAAGTAATATTTCCCATAAATGTCAACCCAATTAATCCATTTCAGACACCCAAAAATGATTAAAAAAAAAATCAGTTTTATGGAGAATAGCTAGTGTTGCAGTTCAGTGGTTAGTACATTCATTACTTACATTAAAATATTTGTAGTCTTAATGTAGAATGAGAGGCGAGTAGTATTTATTTGTAGGAAGTCAGTATGGGTATCCGGTAGATGTATGTACCTACATACCATGAAACCATACCAGGGGCGGGGATAGAACCCGCTATCAGTCTCAAAACTCCAGACCATCGCTAAAGCGACGGTCTGGAGTTTGCAATCGTGTCATTACGATTTCGTGAGTCACATATACCATGTTCACTGAGTTTAATAGTTTCTAACGACTACCTTTAGATGCCATCATAAACAAAGGGAAAAGTGATGAATAATTCATTCCTAGAATTGTAAACAAATACATATTAAAGGTGGTGAATGAGTCAGACACCAGATTCAGTTTTCTATAATGCTCTACCTGAGAAAACATAATGTTTACCCTCCACCCAACTCGCCATTCGATAGCATATAAACATTGCAGGTTTATATGGTATGTTTATATGCTATGTAATGTTTCTTATATAATTTCGAAGAAAATATCATAGCTAGATTAATGAAAATGTCTATAATAACCTAAAATTAGACATTTAATGTGCCAAAGAGTGATTATTATTGAACATACATCGCATATGAACATTGCATGTTTTTATATACAGTGGAACCTCTACTTACGAGTTTAATTTGTTTCGTGACCTTGCTAGCATCCGGATTTACTAGTTTGTAGTAAATTTTCCTCATTAACCCTTATACTGTCCAAACGTAGATATACGTTTGCTCGTGTAGCACTCCGAACGTCGATCTGTTTTATTTTTCATTCCTTCAAATTTGGCGCAATATGCCTGCACCCTTATTGTGTGCAATATGAAAAAAATCGGGCGCCGGGGTACCCTGTGGTAGCACCAGTTAGTTTCAGCTCCATCTTGGGTCAGCATCATGACAAACCCCCGTGATTCACTTGTGCCTCGTCATATTAACACGCTACTATTCTTGGACAGTGAAACAGAATGCGAGTTTAGTGGATATGACACCGATATGGCCACTAATGATAAAGGAATTAGTGAAACTATTGATGACAACCCAGATGACCCATCAGCCCATCACCTCTGGGGTGGGCAGTGTGGCTAATGTGGCCACAATAGACCTTCAGCCCAGCACCTCTGGGGTTGCTAGTGTTACTACCCAAAGGCAACTCCGCAAGAGGAAATTATCATTTTCCATGCTTTATGGCTTTGGCGATAGTGAAAGTGATGTGACGATGATGAAATTGATTTTATGCCCATAGAGGATTTGTCCAGTGAAACTTACTTTTAGGCGGCATCGCCTACGCTCAGGCAGGGTGCATTATGCAGTCGGTGGCAGGTCATGATCCAAAACCCCCAGCCACTGATAGTGATCATGAAGGTGAATACACTGGGATGGAGGAAAAGGTGGTGGGTGGCAAGGTGCCTGAACCTCTTGGCGTGGTGGGTGGCAAGGTGCCTGAACCTCTTGGCGTGGTGGGTGGGCAGACAAAGGACCGCTTGGCACCCTCTCAACCATGTTCTGCCTCCACTCCTGTCCTCCCTCCCCCATGCCACAGGTACACCCTGCACCATGTGACCACCTATGGAACTGGACAGAAAGTACACCATTTGTGCCATGTCAATTTTGATGCCAGTGGAAGTGGCATCATGCCACACTGTCCCATCACAAATGGGTCTACAGAGTTGGACTATTTTCAACTATACTTTGATGAGCCGATAATGAACCTGATTGTTACCCAGACCAACATGTACTACCAGTATACGGTGGACCACACAGATGTTTCAGAATCGTCATGGCTGCACAGGTGGAAAGGTACATCTGTGGCTGAAATGTATTTATTCCTGGGCACTGTCATGCATATGCTACACATGTATAAGAACAACATAGCACAGTACTGGTCCACAGACCATTTCATCAGCACTCCAGTCATCCCTGACCTCCTTCCCTGCAACAGATACTGTTCCTACAAATGTTGCACTTCTCAGACAGGAATACGCCAAACCAAAATGACCTCCTGTACAAAATCATGGAATTGTTTGTATCCAAAGCAAAAATTCAGTGCCTACTTTTATCCATTCAAGAACATTGACGAGTCCTTGTTTCTGTTCAAGGGACGACTGTCGTTCAAACAATACATACCAAGCTAACGTAATTGCTTTGGTATAAAACTGTGACTGGTCCTGTGTTGTTGGATGTCATTATCTACTCAGGGAAAAACACACTCGACGATACCGGGCAAATGTTGGACATTTCCAGTGATGTTAGCAAAATGATGCAGCCATACCTTGGCAAGGGTCATATATTGTTCATAGACAACTAGTATACAAGCCCTATGCTTGCTGATTTCCTACATGTGAACAATACTGATAAATGTGGAACCGTGAGAAAAAGTAGAAAACACATGCCAAGGTTCACTGGAGGAAGTGTAGTGCAAGAGTTTCATGCCAGTCACATCATGGCATTGACATGTCATGACAAATGGGATGTGACATTTGTCAGCCATCCACAGAAACGAGATGGTACATGGTACAAACCGACAGATTGAGCAAGCTCAACAATCAACATCTCATAAAGCCAGCTGCTGTCGTCGACTATACAAACAATATGCGACTAGTCAACAAGTGTGACATGATAGGATTTGTTGACTGTGTGCGTAGGAGTCGTAAGTGGTATGTAAGTGGTTTTTCCACCTTGTGGACATTGCAATGCTCAGTGCCTTCAACATGTACGAAATAAAGACAGGGAAGCGACAACGATGTGCGGAATTCACCCTCAATGTCATCAAGCAGATAGCGAAAAAGTATGGTACCACACCTATACCTGTCACTCCACAACCAGAATAAGTAAGTTTATTCAGGTATACACAAATAGTTACATAGAATTATCATACATAGCATATGTGTAGAGAACCTAGGATAACCCAAAAAAGTCAGTGACTTATTTCCATTGGGGTCCTTTTACCTTATTATAATAAGAGGGGGGGGGAAGTGCCCCTTTATCTTATTTGAACCAGGTGTACAAATTCATCTATCAGTGTGAACTTGTGTGTGACAGTATAATTACTAATTCAGTACCAGACATTTGTCTCAACAAGAACTGGCTATGAAATCAGAAGATCAGCAACAAAATATTATCACTACATAAAAACAACAGAAAATAGGAAAAAATTAAAAAAAAAATCGATAAATGTTTGTTTCTGCAAGCGGCAGTGCTCCATGTTGCCGACACCTCATCATTTAGCACCAACTTCGCGGGCTTATATCTTGGTAGGTACTGGCCCTAAAATTTTTTTTAACCTATAACTTTTATAAAAATGCATTTCATTTAAAAAAAAAAATATCAGAATATTGGGAGCGCTACGTGAGAACGTAGATCTACGTTTGGACAGTTTAGGGGTTAAATTAATTGAAATGGAATTAATTAATTTCAGTGGAATTCCAGGCACGACAAAATACCTGAATGTTTCCCTAATATCAACTCTGTGGCTTATTTATTACAGTTCATCTAATATGACATAAACAATATTAATAACATCGAAACGTGATATATACACTAGAATGAATGAAATGTCATTACATATTTAACTAATGGTAGTGGAGGCAGCAGCACAGCTCCTATTGTTCCTGCTTCTGACTACATACCTTCCTGTGCTTTTATTATAACAGAAAAGTGTGTGTAAGGCAAACTCCATTAGATCACTACGTTATTTCATAAAGAAAATGTTTTATTAACACATTGGCCATTTCCCACCAAGGCAGGGTGGCCTGAAAAAGAAACTTTCATCATTCACTCCATCACTGTCTTGCCAGAAGCATGCTTACACTACAGTTATAAAACTGAAACATTAACACCCTTCCTTCAGAGTGTAGACACTCTACTTCCCATCTCTAGGGCTCGAGTCCGGCCTGCCAGTTTCCCTGAATCCCTTCATAAATGTTACCTTGCTTGCACTCTAACAGCACATCAAGTCTTAAAACCATTTGTCTCCATTCGCTTCAGTCTAACACGCACATGCACGTTTACTGAAAGTCCAAGCCCCTAGCACACAGAACCTCCTTTACCCCCTCACCATGTTTTGTAGGCCGGACTCTACCCCGCCTTCCCTCCACTACAGATTTGTATATTCTTGAAGTCATTCTATTTCGTTCCATCCTCTCTACATGTCCAAACCATCTCGACCCCTCCTCAGCTCTCTGGATAATAGTTTTGGTAATCCCACACATTGCTCTCAGACATGACATCTCTACTGTCTCCTGCCTTCTCCTTATTGCAACATTCACAACCCATGCCTTGAACCCATACAAGAGCATTGGTATAACTATACTCTCATACGTTCCCCTCTTTGGTTTCATGGATAAAGTTCTTCGTCTCCACAGACTCCTCAGTGCACCACTTAACTTTTTTGCCTAGTCATTTCTGAGTTGCCTCATCCTTCATTAGATCCATCTGCTGACATGTCCACTCCCAAATATCTGAACACATTCACCTCCTCCATACTGTCCCTCCAATCTTCCATTATGTATTTTTTTTATCATCACCTTACTCTTTCCTATATTCACTTTTAACTTTCTTCCTTACCAAACTCATCAACCAACCTCTGCAACTTCTCTTCAGAATCTCCCAGAAGCAGTGTCATCAGCAAAGAGCAACTGTGACAACTCCCACTTTGTGTTTGATTCTTTATCTTTTAACCCCCACATCGCTTGCCAACACATGAGCATTCACTTCTCTTACTACTCCATCTATAAATATATTGAGATACAATTCCCTACATCAAGAGCAAGAACCCCTCACCGGAGTTGAGGAACCTCCGTTGAGGCATGCTCGCATCTGGAAATTTCGCTCGCGTTTGGAAGCAAAAAAAATTGACAGAGCGACTGCTGGTATCTGGAAAAACTCTCACGTGGGTGTACTCATAAGTAGAGGTTCCACTGTAGTATGTTATGTGTTTCTTACATAATTTTGAAGATATAGCTGGATTAATGACTGTCTATATTAACCTAAAATTAATGTGGGGGGGGTATGAGTGGCCCAGGTGAACGCATATAAGAGCGACTTGCTAGATTTCTGTCCGATTTGAAAAACGGGAGGCCCACTATCAGCAGAAATCTCTTATACATGGAGATATAAATTTACTGCTACTTTGATCTCGATTTCCAGCTACTTCTGGTTCTTGAAACAAATTTAGGCCGTCTGTAATAGCAGTAAGTTACGAGCTCTGCTCCCTCGGATGAGATCAGAGTGGTAAATTTTGGTGTAAACATGGAGAACACCTTTTTCTCTCTTTCTTTTTTTTATCTTTTTTCTTTTTTCTTTTTCTCTTTTTCTTTCTTTTTTTTCTTTTTCTTTTTCTCTTTTCTCCTTTATCTTTTTCTCTTCTTTCTTTTTCCTTTTTTCTTTCTCTTTCTTCTCCCCCCGGCCCCTCGCAGTGTATGATGGAAAAAGCAACCCTCTGACCTAGTTTGGTTTAAGATAGCGACTTTGAGGCGTTTTCTATGATGGTTTGATTGGCTGTTCTTGGCGTGATTTGATAGAATGGAAAACAATATGGAAATGTGAATGATTTTTGGTTGGCTTCAGGACCGAATGTAGATTGAAATCGGGCACAAAGTAGGGAAAATATTAAATTTTTGACTATTTGTCCGAAGACGGGTAAGGTCTAAACGCCTTTGATGTTTTATATTTTTTTAACCCTTAAACTGTCCAAACGTAGATCTGTTTTTTCAACATTTGAAAGTATGTAAAAAAAAAAAAAGTTTTTTTTACATTTGAAAACGTGTAAAAACCTTTGATCTACTTTTTTTTTATATTTGAAAATATATGTAAAAAGAAGTAGATCTACTTTTGGAGCACTACGCATGTGAACGTAGATCTGCTTGAACAGTTTAAGGGTTAACCAGGTGTGATCCAATTACTGGGATCTACCTACCTGAAGGGTATTCCGGGGATCAACGCCTCCGTAGCCTGGTCCATGACCAGGCATCCCGGTAGATCAGGGCCTGTTACTGCTGGTCGCACGTAGTCCAACGTACGAACCAAAGTCCAGCTGATCCGGCACTGACTTTAGGTATCTGTCCAGCTCCCTCTTGAAGGCAGCCAGGGGCCTATTGGTAATTCCCCTTATGCATGGTGGGAGACTGTTGAACAGTCTTGGCCCCGGACACTTGCGGTGCTTTCTCTTAGTGTACCAATGGCGCCCCTACTTTTGATTGGGGTATTTTGCACCGCCTGCCCAGTCTTTTACTTTTGTAGGGAGGGATTTCTGTGTGCAGCTTCGGGACCGTTCCTAGGATTTTCCATGTGCAAATTATGATTCACTCAGGCCTGCGTTCCAACGAGTACAAGTTGAGTGCTTCCAAGTGTTCCCATTAGTCGAGGTGTTTGATAGAGCTTGTATGTGCAGTAAAGGTTCTCTGTACTCTCTCTAGATCTGCAATTTCACCTGCTTTGAACGGAGATGTTAAAGTACAGCAATATTCCACCCTAGAGAGAACAAGTGATTTGAAAAGGATTATCATTGGCTTGGCATCTCTTGTTCTGAACGTTCTCATTGTCCATCCTATCATTTTCTTTGCAGTTGTGATCGTGGCACTGTTGTGGTCCTTGGAAGTGAGATACAGTACCACTCCCAGGTCCCTCGCATAATTGTTCTTCTCTATTGTATGATCAGTTTGTAGTATACTCATTTCTAGTTATTATCTTATCCAGTGTTCCATAACAGAGTAGTTGGAATTTGTCTTCATTGAACTTCATATTGTTTTCCATTGGAAAACTTGGTTTATATATTCTTGGAGGTTAACTGTCCTCAATAGATGTCTCGTGCAGATCGTAGTATCGTCTGCAAAGGATGACACGGTGCTGTTGACTACATCTGTCAGATATGAGGAACAGGATGGGGGCGAGTACTGTGCCTTGTGGAACAGAGCTTGTAACTATTGCAGCCTCTGATTTAACTCTGTTGACCACTACTCAGTTCGATTGGTTAGAAAGTTAAAGATCCATCTTTCCACTTTGCCAGTTATTCCTTTAGCACGTATTTTGTGTGCTATTACGCCATGATCACACTTGTCAAATGCTTTTGCGGTCTATACATTACATCTGCATTCGGTTTTTCTTCCAGTGGATCCCAGACCATATCATAGTGATCCAGTAGTTGTGAGAGGCAGGAGTGACCTGCTCTGAACCCATGGTGCCCTGGATTGTGCAGTTTTTGGGAATCCAGGTGGTTTGCAGTCATGCTTCTTAGCACTCCTTCAAAGATTTTTATGATGTGGGACATTAGAGCTATTGGTTTATAGATCTTGGCTAATGCTTTGCTGCCACCTTTATGGAGTGGGGTTATGTTGTTTTTAGTGACTGGAATTTCCCCCATGTCTAAGCTCCTTCTCCATAGTATACTTAGGGCATGCGAAAGGGTTTTTTTTTTTTTTTTGCAGTTCTTAATGAACAGAGTTCCACGAGTCTGGGCATGGGGCTGAGTGGATGGGCAAGTTGTCGATGGCTTTCTCAGTCTTTTGTCGGAGTTAGGGTAATGTTGGAAATATGGCATACATTGATGTAGTTTTGAGACTCGTTCATGGAAAAAAATCATTTGGATTGTCAAACTTTAGACTGATTAGTGGCTCGCTAAACCTTCGTATTGGTATTTCAGTGTCTCGCTCATTTCTTTGTTGTCATATGTGTAAGTCCCATCTTGTCTGAGCAGGGGCCCAATACTAGATGTGGTATTTGCCTAGTTTTTGGCATATGAAAAGAAATATTTCGAATTTATTTTGATTTCACTAATCGCTTTTAGCTGCTCCTGGGTCCTGCAAGAGTCCTTTAACTTAAATTCGATGCTTTCCACATCCCTGGTCAGCACTTCCTTCCATGTATCAGATAATCTAGCGTTTTTGAAGAGCTGGGTGATTCTTCGTCGTCTTCTGTAGAAGGAGCGTCTTTCTCCAGTTTTTCTTTCTTAGGGGAATATGTCTTGAACATACTTCAGCTGCCAGGAAGTTGATCCTTTCAAGGCACTGGTTTGGATCCATGTTATTTAAAATATCTTTCTTTGCCCTGTCATTCTTCGTAATATTTTATCTGAGAAATAAGGTAAATCGTTTTACTTTTTGTCTTGTAATTCAAAATGGAGGGCAAGTGTATTATAGGAAAGGCTTGCACGTGATTAATTAATGAAGAGGAAATGTTTGTGCCTGGAATGTTTACATTGTTTATTGGAACTGGTTTTTAAATTTGATTTCTTTAATTTGCTAAATCACCGACCTCTGTGCAGTTTAGAGGGTAACTCTGATTAGTTGAATGTGCGGTTACTTGTGATCAGTCAATAGAACGGAAAGCATACTAGTGAAATTAAGAATTTGGTCAAATTAAGTAATAAATTACCACTCGGTAAGCGAAATCGCCGATGCGTCACTCGCGCCCAATTTGCTAACTGTGCCTGCGTAATTCCGTAAGTTTTCCATATTTTTTCTTTATTTCCTGCAAAAAAAAAAAAAAAAAAAAAAAAAAAAAGATTCGACCATTTCAGACTATTTTTTTTTTTTTTAAATGCCGACATTGTCAGCACTTAATTTTGGTGATTCCGACAGTGAAGGGGTTGATACTAATGCACTCTTCAAAAATTCAATTGAATCATTGTCGACTGAATCCGTTAACACTACTGTCTACTCGATTACGGGTGAAATTTATAATAAAAAAAATTCTTTGATAAAAGGGCTCTATACTTAACCCCTCCCGACCTCCTCTCCTCAAGGGAGGCTCCTTGATACTAGTGATGGGTACTTGATCTAAAGGAATTAGACTTGTCCTCTCCTCTTCTTGGATTGAATCTGATTGCATGTCATTGCCCAGGTACTGTACGACACCTGAGTTTACTGATAAATCAGAAATGTGTGTAAAATGTGAATCACTAAAGGCCTGTTTTTTCTATCTCCAGAAAATTCAGTACAGTAGTTTTATTCAGAAAGATTTGTGTGACTGTTGAGGGTAGTTATTTCAAAGATGTTTACCTCTGTTCAAATTTTGCTTAAGCATAATTCAGAAAGAAAATATATTAAATATATGAACCCTAAGTGAAAGAAGAACTGATCTTTTATTTTATATATTTCCTTTTTGTAATGCATGTAAAAATATGTTGCTAATGTAAGATTTTTTTTTTTTTTTTTTTGCAGGCTGCGGGTTCGGTGATCGGCAAGGGAGGCCAGAACATTTCGCGCTTACGCAGCGAGGTGCGTAGTCCAGGCTCCCCCTCTGCCCCGTTCCCCTGGATCCGCAACCATACCCCCCCCCCCTCGCCTCCCATTCCATCCCTTTCCTAATTTTTTCTTTTTGTCACTGCTAGACAGTACCTCCTACTGCTACATCCTCTGGGAGTCTTCACGTCATTCATTTATTTAACCTTATTACATACAGTATATATTTTATTTTTTTGGTTGAAAGTTGAGTTATAGCCCGGCGATGTTAGTAGGTACTGTAATCCAGAGGGTACACGCCTGCCCCCCCACCTCCTACCCCACCAACTTCATACAGATAAGACTGCTTTTACAAACAGAAACCAGGAAATACATGTACACGTATATGGGCACACGCATGTTTGCATACTCCCCACACCACAAAAACCAATCCAAATGGCAAAAAATATGCTTATTCACACAGACGTGCAGTTGCACCTATGTACTGAAACACTACTAAACGCGCGCGCGCGCACACACACACACACACACACACACACACACACACACACACACACACACACACACACACACACACACACACACACACACACACACACACACACACACACACACACACACACACAATATCAATCAATCAGAAAGTATAGCATAAAACAAGAAAATTACACTAGTATATATGCATTATATACTGTTTAAGGGCAGTTGGGTGGGGTGGTGATGGAAAGGTTGGGGTGGTGGGAGGCGAGTATCCATGTGGATGACAGGTGTGTAGCTAGGTAGACTTTCACATGTCCTACCATGCCCTCCCCTGCGGAGTGACTCAGACGTGTTCAGTCTCTTCGGGTAGTTCCGGGTGGGGAGGTAGTAGCTGCAGGCTGGCATCTGATGGTGGGCGACCTCCCTCGTTACACTGCCTGCCCACTATCACAGCTGGGCCAGGCAGCTACCTCCCTACTGCCACCCTCTAGCGGTGGTGGGAGCAGGTGGGTGCATCGCTGCCCACTACAGGTGGTGGGTAGTGGTGAGGGTCACCACCTGCACGCCCCAACTAGTGCGCACATACAACCATTAGCCTACTATCATTGTGTTATACTCATGTTGATATGAAAAGATAAGCTAGGAGGTAACCTGTGAGTGCCGGTATGTTAACTAGAGCCTTTTCTCCCTCCCTATGCCCCTGCCACCGCGGCTGCCCCCGATGTCCCGCCAACGTCCGATTGGTCAATACCAACTTGTTTCTGACCAATCCTATGTTGGCCCCGCCCCCTCTCGACTGACTGACGGCCGTGGTCATCTATGATTGGTTCATGTCCCGCCCAACCAACGTACGCCCCTCCCCCTGAGCAGAATCCAGCCAGTATTACCGTGCCCGATTGCCCAGGCCCCGAACGGTAATTAGTCTCTTTTACTGTTTTATCGTTTTTGCCTTAAATCTCTCAGTCGTCTGTAGATGATGTGGCAAGCCAATTGCACCATCTCGCTAAAGTGTAGATGGTGTAACAAGCAGTGACACCATCTTAGTCGTCTGTAGATGATGTGGCCAGCCAGTCACACTGTCTCGGTTGTCTGATGATGATGTGGCCAGCCAGTCACACTGTCTCAGTGGTATTTAGATGATGTGGCAAACCAGTCACAGTGTCTCAGTCGCCTGTAGATGATGTGGCAAGTCAGTGACACCATCTCAGTCGTCTGCAGATGAATTGGCAAGCCATTTACATTGTCAGCCGCCTGTGGATAATGTGGCGAGCCAGTAACATTCTCTTTCGTCTGTAGGTGTTGTGGCAAGTTATTAAACACTGCCATCTCTTAGATGGTTAGACAAGCTTGTTGAAACGTCTAAGTGGTGTGCAGAGGATGTAACTAGCCAGTCTCACTATATCAGTCGTGTGTAGATGATTTTGGCACGCCAGTAAGACACAGTCGTCTGTTGATGATGTGGAAAGTCTATCACCATGTGAGTGGTGTTTAGATGTGGCCAGCGAGCCACCTGCCAGTGGTGTGCCGCCTGCAGGCTTGAGGATGAGCCCTCCACACGGCCCCTCTCCCTGTCTCGCCCCCATACAAACTAGCAATAATATTTATGGTGTGGAGGCTTGAGTCTATTATTTTCTTAATTTTGACCAGGCTCAGGCCTCCATAGACATTATGATGAGTATTTGTTGAGTATTTGTTCACACCTCCACCCTCAGTGAAAGACATTTATGTACTGTACCCTTAGCAGCTAGGTCAGCTCACCCCCAGCCTTTCCCCTGTTAACCTCTCCCACCCAGTCTCAACAGACGAACAGTTGCCAGTGTGTCTCCTACCCACTAACCTGTGAAATCATCAACCAGGCTGCTCCGGCATCAGCACCAGCCGCTTCTGTGATTTCAACAAGTTAATTGCCTGCAACAATTTTTTCCCCTAACTGCGGTTTTGCACTCAGGCTGTTAAGGGAGTTGAATTCCCTCAGGCAACTGAATACTCGAGCCACAGATAGGTGCATGGCACCTGGTTGATGATGTCATGCTCTCTTGAATACAATGACGGTAGTGTGCTTCTAATGTTATGTATAAATATATATGCTTCATGGAATGTTGATCATTACTGTGAACCGTTGCTATTACTGGTCACTGCTGCTGCAGCCCACTTTGTTCCTTTTTCATTTCCATCCCTCGCACTTTCTTCTCTCCCTCGTTATGAACCTTTCCCAGTTCCATCTGTCCACCTTGGTCCTCTGCTTTATCTCCACCTCTTGCAGTAAGATCAGTAACAGTTAAATAGTTCATGTCAACCTAAATGTTTTTTTTTTTTTTTTTTTGTCTACTCCAGTGTACTGTCCATTCCAGCCTCCTCTCTACCCTTCGATTCCAACCTTTTATCCCTGTCCTTGAGTAGTAAAGAGACACATGCAACACCTGGGTATCATTATTCGAAGAAAATTGGCCAACTAGTGACTTGATAATTTAGATGCTGACGTAACTTGAAGGTGAAGACACTACAGTAATGATGAGGTAGTATCTCAGCTTTCAGAACTATGTACGTGAGACTGTAAGGTTGAGCTTGTGATTGTCATTTTCTTCTGTCTACAGTTTTTTTTTTTTTTTTTATTTTTACCTTGAGGTTACCTCTTTATTGAATTGATAGCCACTGGTTGGTGAAAACTCTTCAAATAAGGATATCCAGGTGTTGCACACGTCTCGTTTTGTGCAATGTTATAAAGTCCTTCCATTGTAATCCTGTGTCCATTGCAACCCCCCATCCTATCCTTCCATTGCAACCCTCCATCCCCCTGCCCTTCATTGCAACCATCCCTCCCTTTGTTTTGTCTCTGAAATCTCCCCTTCGATCCTTCCCCACCAACCCCCCCCCCCCCCGCCAAATAAAAATAAAGTTGGAACTCCTTGTTTAAAGTTGCTATAAGTCGCATCAATTCTTCAAGACAGTATTATATGGGGAGTGTGCATTTATTAACTTATTGGATGTTCACAAGACTAAGACTAAAAAGGAAAAATAATAAAACTGAAACAAGTGTATTACTATACAAGATTTTACTTTCAAAGGAAATAGTGGTCAGAATATCTTGGCAAGGTGATGGGCCAAGTAGGGTATTGGAGGAGCTTGTGCTAACACCACAAGTATGAATTTCTATGTACTAAATTTTATATACAGACAAAAATTTGTTGCTAATGCCATGTGCCGGCAGGCATGTCCGGCCTCGGGCCACACTTCAAGAGCTTTCGCAACCATTTGTAGGTACCAGTACATCTTGCTTTACTCAGAATAACAAGCGTGTGTTTTGATGGGGGTAGTGCAGAAAAACTAGTATGATGAATCAAAATGGGAATGTGGAGAAGTGGTGTAAAGTGCACTCGGAAAAAAAATGTAAGTAAGCTACAGCCTAACTCCCAAAATTAAAAAAATGTTACGAAAAAATGGCAGAAGCTTTAGAGGTGCCCTAGATGGCAGATAAAAGGAAGAGTAAATACCCAAATAACCCGCTCATAGGAGAAAGTAACTTATGACGAAGTTTCGGTCAGACTTGCTATTGGTCCAAGTCGGACTGAAACGCCATTTTTTTTTTTCTATGTGCGGGTTGTGTGTATTATTCCAGTCAGAGTATTGTGCATTTTTATTCTTTAGGAAGAGTAAATATGACCAGATGTAGAGTATAATAGAATAGTTAAATATAACATCATCAACAAGTAATTACTGTTAACAAAGGTAGGAAAGCAGCCAGTTTGCACCGTTTCCCGTACTACGACTATCAGACATTTAAAAAAAAAATTGTTTGAGCTCTGCTGCTTCTGTAGTTGTTGGTAAATAACTGTAACAACCCCCCCCCCCCACCACCTTACCTCCTCTCCCACTCCCCTTCTTCCATACCATCTCCCGTCCCTTACCTCCTCACTCGCTCCCCTCTTCCTCTTCTCCCTTCTCCCTTACCACCACTCCCTCGCCTCTCACCCCTTACCACCCCACCCTCGCCTACTTCCTCTATCTTCCCTCCAGACATCCTCTCCCCCCCCCCCCCCATTCCTCCTCACCATCTTCCTCCCCCATTTGATATTCCGTACTTCCTAACCTCTCCATCCTTCTTGACCTTCGCTCCTTCCCCTCTGACGCCTCACTCCTACCTCCACTTACTCCTCACTACCCCTCCCCACCTTGCAGATTACACTGACAGTGCTTCTACCGACATATTCAGTTTCCAGCCATTCACATCATTTGGTTTTGTCAGGTGTTTTTCACGTGTGGTGAGCTTCAGTAACTCCTTCAGCCATGCACCTGTAAACATTTTGTCTTTAGCAGGAGCAGCAGCACACTTCCTTTATACAGGGCTGTATCTGCCTTAGCTGTTAGCAGTCTGTGCATACCCCAACATGGGGTGGGTGTGCATCTGGGGGCCGAGCTTATTCTGGTGTGTGCAGTGTGTTGGGGGTGGGGGAGGTTGTAGAGTGACGGGTATGAAGTTGTGTAGTGACAAGTAATGTACACTACACTAGTTGGTTTGTTGTTGGGTGTAATGTCTTGTACTTGGTCACATGTTGTTATTGTCTAGTGTTGGCTACTTGCGTCCAATGTGTTATGACAAGATCGTTGTGGGGTGTGTGCGCGTGCGCTATTGTAGGGTGACAGGTGGGGTGTGTGCGCTATTGTAGGGTGACAGGTGGGGTGCATGCGCTATTGTAGGGTGACAGGTGGGGTGTGCGTGCTATTGTAGGGTGTGACAGGTGGGTGCGTGCACTATTGTAGGGTGACAGGTGGGGTGTGCGCTATTGTAGGGTAACAGGTGGTGATTGCGTGCTATTGTAGGGTGACAGGTGGTGTGTGCGTGTTATTGTAGGGTGTGACAGATGGTATGTGCGTGTGCTATTGTAGGGTGACTGGTGTGTGCGCGTGCTATTGTAGGGTGACATATGGTGTTTGTGCGTGCTATTGTAGGGTGACAGGTGGTGTGTGCGTGCTATTGTAGGGTGACAGGTGGTGTGTGCGTGCTATTGTAGGGTGACAGGTGGTGTGTGCGTGCTATTGTAGGGTGACAGGTGGTGTGCGCGCGCTATTGTAGGGTGTGACAGGTGGGGTGTGCGTGCTATTGTAGGGTGTGACAGGTGGGGTGTGCGCGCTGTTGTAGGGTGTGACAGGTGGGGTGTGCGCGCTATTGTAGGGTGTGACAAGTGGGGTGTGTGTATGCTCAGTGTGAATTGTAGGTGCTGGTGTACTAGGTGTAGGGTGTGACGGAGGTTTATGTACTAATGTAAGGTGTGACAGATGTGCCGTGTTTTGTAATATGTTCAGTGTGTAGGTGTAGGGTGAGTGTAGGGTGTGACGGAGGTGTACCGTGTGTATTCCAGAGTGCTGACGATCGGTGGGTCGGAGGAGGTGGTCCTTAAAGTACTGACTGAAGTTCTCGAGTGTCTTGATGAGGTAAGTTAAGAACCTACATGATGTTCTACCACATGCTATATTGATCTTATATTAATGCCTCCAACATGTTGCGCTTATCATTTACTTTGTAAAATTCTATATTTGTGCGTGTCTTCCTGGTATCATTTGGCGCAGGCACTGCAGAAAGGATCAGAATCAGATGCACGTATCTTGGTCCACCAGAGCCAGGCTGGCTGCATCATCGGCAAGGGAGGCAGCAAGATAAAGGAGCTACGCGAGGCAAGTACACTTTTTGGATTTTGCTACGCTGTAAGAGTGATAGTATACTAAGGGGATTCAGGGAAACTGGTTAATAAGGCCTCTCTTCTAAGCCACATTCGTGGAAACAGACCACCGTGGGTTTCAACACTGCTAGCTGCAATATTTTGAATGTTTGTGATTTATTTTTAACACTTCGACCGTTTCCCACTGAGACAGGGTGACTCAAAAAAGAAACACTTTCATCACTCGCATCACTGATTTCATCACTGTCATATCGGAGGCGTAACGATACTGCAGTTTTTCCCCTTTATTTCAGCTAGGTACAGCAAAAAATCAGTTTTTATTTGGCGAGCTTGAAATACCTCATCAGTGTGTGTTCAGCAGGGAGACCCGCTTGCTCAGTTTCTTTTCTGCGTGGCGGTAAGAGAACTTGCTTCCAGCTTGAACAGCGAACTCAGTATCTGGTAATTAGATGATGGCACTCTGGCAGGTACGGAAGAGTCCCTAGTCTACCTACCTGGAGGATGTTTCGGAGATCAACACCCCCGTGGTACGGTCCATGACCAGGCTATTCATTGGGGGGGAGGGGATGTTGCACCACCTGCCGAGTCTTTTGCTTTCATAAGAAGCGATTTGTGTGTGCGCGCGCAGATTTGGGACTAGTCCCTATAGGATTTTCCAGGTGCAAATTATGATGCATCTTGTTCGTGTTCCAAGGAGTAAAGGATGAGGGATTTTAAGCTGAAGGTGACGCTGCCAGTTTCGGGAAGACCCAGAAGATCAAATAGAGGGCTGGCACCATGCTCTTGAGTCAGTGAGATAGGAGACCCTCGGAGCATGGGGCAAGTGTACTCTTTCCTTGAAGAGTTAAGCTGAAAACCCATCACGGAAACAAAGGACCTCAGGTCATCCAGCTTCCTATTGTCAGACTCCATGTTGCGATCTAGAGGGAAAATGCCTGCATCATTCTGGGTACACGGCCCACTGCTGGAAAGTTGTAGATGTAAGCTCTCAGGTGTAATACATGTTCTCCTTCCCATTGTATCTTTTTTAATGCATTTTATTTGCCAATAAAGTTCACAAACATAGAATATAAGTGGTGGTAGAAGAAAACACTCGGCTCCTGGGAGCTTGCCATGAGGTACGTTTCTCTTCTGAGGCTGTGGGTCCCCAGTCAGTTCTAGAGGTGACACCTCCCTATATGAAACAATATATATTAAATTTAAATTTTATCATTGTTTAGGTTGAATTTGAAGGACCGCTCATAACTGTATTTTGCTTGTCCGGACCCCAGTGCACGAGTCTCGACTACGATTTGGTTGTCATGTGAATATACAATCTTAAGTACTGTAATATTTCGTATAAGGTCATCATTATTTGTGGAAGAAAGGTCTTTTTTCAGTAGTGTTTGCTTCCCTATTTGCTGGCTTAACGTGAATTTTAGATTCAGCAGCTCGTGTGAGAATTTTTGAGCTGGATCCTGGGATTATTTGTGCTATAGGTCTTAATGCTACCAGGTGATAACCTTCAGGTGGTGCTATAGGTCTTAATGCTACCAGGTGATAACCTTCAGGTGGTGCTATAGGTCTTAATGCTACCAGGTGATAACCTTCAGGTGGTGCTATAGGTCTTAATGCTACCAGGTGATAACCTTCAGGTGGTGCTATAGGTCTTAATGCTACCAGGTGATAACCTTCAGGTGGTGCTATAGGTCTTAATGCTACCAGGTGATAACCTTCAGGTGGTGCTATAGGTCTTAATGCTACCAGGTGATAGCCTTCAGGTGGTGCTATAGGTCTTAATGCTACCAGGTGATAGCCTTCAGGTACTCTTACACTCTTAGATTCGATTTTATTAAATTTAACTGTTGTTTTATTCCAGTTGTCTTCAATTTATTGCTAGGAAAGTTGCAAGGAAGACTGGCTACAATACTGAGCGTTGCATGGCAGTATGGTAATGGTTGCTGCTGACATTGTTACGTTGTCCTCATTGTTGCTTTAACATGCCTGCTACCCAGCTAATAAATTGGAAATGGATACTTATTCAAGGAAATATTGATTGCTATTTGAATTGTGTGGTAGGTGGCGTGTGGGTAGTGCGTTCGTGCGCGCGAGTGTAGGTTGGGGAGGGAAGGGGGAGGATATGGAGGCGGGCGGGCAGGCAGGCGTGTAAGGGGACATGTGCGTGCGTGCGCGTGAGGGCGCGTGCGACACGTGGCGCCAGGTGTGTCGTGGCCTGCCAGGTGGTGCCCCCTTCCCCTATTGGGAGGGGGGCACGGGTCTGGCACGAGGGGTGACGGCGATCCGGCATTGGTAGGGGGGGGCGGTTAGGTGGGGGAAGGGGTTGTGGGGAGGGCGGTCGATAGCGGGATTACCCAGGTAACCCGCGGGCCCGGCCTCACTCTCCGCTCACCCGCCGTCCGCGCAACACCGCCCGCCTCGTCCGCCCCGCCGCCCATGGCCACCATGATAGTGAGGGCCCACTGTACTCGGCTGTGCCACCAAGCCCCAGGAGTAACTACCACACCACCAGGATTACCAACACCATCCATAAAATAGTGAAAAAAAAAATGAATAACAGGTAAAGTGGGGATGTGGTGATGGTGTGTAGGTTGAGGATGTTAGGTTGTTTATATTGTGCGGGCAAGGTGACACGAGTGTTATTGATGGGCAGGGAGGGGGCGGAGGCAGTGTTTGGGCACAACTAGTGTTGGGCAGGGGGTCACATCATCACCAAGCACAACCTCCCCAAAGCTCCAACACCACCACTAGCACCAACTGGAGTACCAGCACCGCCTCCACCAGGAGCACCAGCACTACTAGTAGTAGCAACGATACCATCCCGAATAGCCGGAAGAACCACTAGCACCACAACTCCAATAAGAAGAGCAACAGTAGCAGCCAATAACTATCATGGGCAGGCAGACAGCACTTGCAGCAGCAGCGCCTCCTGCAAGCCACACCCAGCGTGGCAATCGATCTTGTGTGTCTCCCTCACTGCCTAGCTCAGACCCCTCGCCACTTAGGCCGCACTCCACCACAAACACCAGTGTTGGTGCAGTGTTGGTCTCCAACACCACCAGCCAGGGTACTGGGCAAGTGGCCTGTATTGATCCCCTCCTCCAACCTTACTCAACCTTCTCTCTTTCCATAACTTTCTTAAATTTTGTCGCCCTCCTGGTTCCTCCACCACAACCACCCCTCCTGGGCCCTCCACCACAACCACCCCTCCTGGGCCCTCCACCACAACCACCCCTCCTGGGCCCTCCACCACAACCACCCCTCCTGGGCCCTCCACCACAACCACCCCTCCTGGGCCCTCCACCACAACCACCCCTCCTGGGCCCTCCTCCACAACCCCTCCTGGGCCCTCCACCACCACAACCACCCCTCCTGGGCCCTCCACCACCGCAACCACCCCTCATGGGCCCTCCACAACCACCCCTTTTGGGCCCTCCACCACAACCACCCCTCTTGGGCCCTCCACCACCACAACCACCCCTCTTGGGCCCTCCACCACCACAACCACCCCTCTTGGGCCCTCCACCACCACAACCACCCCTCTTGGGCCCTCCACCACCACAACCACCCCTCCTGGGCCCTCCACCACCACAACCACCCCTCCTGGGCCCTCCACCACCACAACCACCCCTCCTGGGCCCTCCACCACCACAACCACCCCTCCTGGGCCCTCCACCACCACAACCACCTCTCCTGGGCCCTCCACCACCACAACCACCTCTCCTGGGCCCTCCACCACCACAACCACCCCTCCTGGGCCCTCCACCACAACCACCCCTCCTGGGCCCTCCACCACAACCACCCCTCCTGGGCCCTCCACAACCACCCCTCCACCACCACCCCTCCTGGGCCCTCCACCACCACAACCACCCCTCCACCACCACAACCACCCCTCCACCACCCCTCCTGGGCCCTCTACCACCACAAGCACCCTCGCCCTCTTGGGCCCTCCACCACCGCAACCACCCTCGCCCTCCTGGGCCCTCCACCACCACAAGCACCCTCGCCCTCCTGGGCCCTCCACCACAAGCACCCTCGCCCTCCTGGGCCCTCCACCACCACAACCACCCTCGCCCTCCTGGTTCCTCTACCACCACAACCACCCTCGCCCTCCTGGTTCCTCCACCACCACAACCACCCTCGCCCTCCTGGTTCCTCCATCACCACCACTACCCTCCTCCTGGTGCCTTCACTGTTTTCCTTGCCCCCTCTGGGCACTTACTGCTTGTTGGCACTGGCTTGTGGTATACTTACATGCTGTGTACTGTTCACCTCGAGTGTTGGTTATGTTCCCCACTTCTCTTCCGTACCCTCTTCGCTACCCTCTTTCTCCTCACCCTCCTTCCTCTCCTTTCTTCTTCCCCTTCCTTCTCGCTATCTTCTCTGGATCCAGATTCCATATTGCTAACAACAGTGAAGACCCACGTTGCAGGGTAAGCTTTTATTGGGACTGTTGATCTTTATAAAGTTAAATATAAAAGCACAGTACTGGAATGTACACTCCCGTGAAGAGGCGAGCTGGGTCGTATAGTTTGTAAAGTATCATAGATCTGTACTTAATGCAGGAAGTACTCTGCTTAAATTTTATTGATCCCAGGTTTCTTGCAAGAACACGTTTGTCCCTTGTACCACTGTTGCTTGTGCTCGCGCTAGTGATTGAAAGTTAAGCAGTAAAGAATTAAAAAGTTTCAAACTTGCTACAGGTATGTGAGTATACCCTGTGTAGTATGTTATCTTTTTGAAAATCTGAAACGCTACCTTTATTTGATATCTGCCCCCTCCCAGTCTCTCCATAACCCGGCCCTGTTGCCGATAATTGCATCTAATCGGGTTTATTTTTTTCATTAGTTGTAGGTTCCTTTAGCAAACTTAGGCCTAAACTTAAGGCCTAGGTCTTTGTTGAGTAGCCCTGCTAAAGAGGTTGACAATGCTGGTGTCTAGTTTCTTAAAGGTGTGTGATCAGTCTAGGTTCTGCTTTAGATTTCTTGTTAGGTTAGGCAAGACTTGTCAGGGGACATTACAATTGTTTCCTTGAGCGGGTCTTCTTCATACGATGATCGCCGCTGAAGCTTTTGGTCATCTGACAGAGGCCTTGCGCTGGCATTCCGGTCCACCTCTTTAAAAATTAAGGCTATAATTAGAATGGCAAACTAATGGTTATTTGTGGCAGCCATCGCCTCGGTTATGAAGATTGTAGTTCTTAGGTGTAGCACTGTGCACCTCTCGGCAAAAGCTCCAAATTATTTTGTTACTATGACTTTCAGTTTTGTTCCCAGGAGTATGTATACTATGTATACTTAATGTAACTTAATAGTGATTCTTCGCAGTGAAAGTGCCAATGAAAGCTGGTTCTGCAATGCGTGTTTTCCCCTTCACCCTCTCGCCTTACCCTGATTAAAATCCTAAAGAGTTAGCGAGACACGTAATGGTTATGGGGTCCAGGGAGGCATGGTGCCAGTGTGTTCCCACTCCCTGGCATCACAATGGTTGTAGCCTAGTACTGTGTGATATGCTGGTGTTAGTTGTGCTTGCCATCACTGCTTTATTGAGATATTTTCTATTAGTGTTGTAGTGAAGCCTGAGGGAGAGTTAATTAACTCTACAGTATTCTACTGTTTAACCTTGGTTGAGTATTCAGAGAAAAATGGGAGTATAGTACTGTGGTAATATTTTACACTACACAGATAATGGCTATAATACTTGGGTAATATTGTGCACTTCATTACGTTTGGAGGTACAGTAGAGGGGGTTACGTTAAGCTACAGAGAGAAGAATGTGGTCGTATACTAGGGAGATAATGTTGTGCATTATAGAAGTGGAAGTATAATAGAGGTAATATACTGTGCTACACTGAGGAGACTGGGGAGGGGGTTATAGTACTGGAGTAATATTGAGGTGTATATCAGTGAGGTAATGTATTCTTCACCTTCAGAGTCTGGCGCCTGAGTAAATTTAGCCATCCACCACGAATTCTTGGTTCTCTATAATTTTATTGCTTTATTGTTGTGATTATAGAGTATTACAGGAGCAGGTAGCTCTTTAATATTTAGTATCGTGTACAGTGTCAGAAGTTACATGTAATTACATAACTTTTTTGAATCTAGTTGTTACATCAGTGGAGTACACAGCCACATTTGGACTTTGCTGCTTTTTTTTTTTTTTTTTTTTTTTAACTTTTGCTCGTATATTTTATTTTTTTTTGTGCAGTGTTAAGCTTATATTCTGTTCTCACCCTTTTCTAAATTGTGAAAAATACGATACTTACTTTTAAGATCCCGAGGACCTTTCTTTGCTGCCAACTTTAGATAAAAGGCCGATGTTTTACGGGGCACCATGGACACTAAGAAAACATTTTGCCAGCATTCACTATCCAAGATATCAGAATTATCGAAATACAGAAGTTTGAGAGGAAACAGGATCACCAGGTGCCAGTCCCCAAAGGCAATATCAGGGTTTTTTTAATGCCTGTGGGATGAAACCAGCATCCAGGCTCTTTCTCCAGAAAATAATAAAGGCCCGAGTTTTTTTTTTTTTTTTTTATTTTTTTTTTTTTTTTTTTTTTTTTTTTTTTTTATTTATTTATTAAGAAGTCTGGTCATGGGGAGGACTTCATGGATATGTTCTTGATGGCTTCGTCAAAGTCAGCTAGGGGAAGGACAGCATCAGGAATTGTGGGATGTTGATGGTGCTTTGAATTTCGTGCATACAAAAATAATGTTAGGGCTTTCGGTCTATAGTGATGAGCGGGTCACTGAACAGTCTTATTGCGGTTTATTTTATTTTTCTTTAGTTGGGCCTTCATTATAAGTCACTGGAAGGTAAACATTTCTTGGAAA